>NC_051180.1:165267572-165607571 GCF_013339695.2 Rhipicephalus sanguineus
GAGACCGGTACTTCATTGCAGACCTGACAGAAAACAGCCTTGTAATGCCATGCGCCCAGGCCCCTTCCAGGAAGGAGCAGCCCGGTCAAAACAAAGACCTGGTGTTCGGTGACGAGGTAGTTACGGAAGAAGTGTCATGCAGATTATCTCGCATAAAATTTTCTATTTTTTTGTAATCTCACCCCTTATGTAACACCCCTGTTAGGGTCTTTAAAGAATAAAAGAATGAATGAATGATCGGTTCCCGTCTCTATATTAGAAGTAGTCAGGTAGGGTCCAAAGTTTGCTTCTGAGCCTATGTTTACGTGCTCTTAAAGCTAAGTACATGGGTCTCAAGCATGTTCACCTGCATTGAAAATGCGACCACCATGGCTGGCATTCGATCCCGCGACCTTCGGGCAGCAGTCGAGCATTCATAACCGCTAGACCACCACGGCAGAGGGAACGACGGCAATGATTGATCATTTTTGTCCCTGATGTGGTTGCATTCGCGTACTTGAATATTTCATCCGATGTAACTATGTTACCACTCCCCTCCATTCACAAAAAAAGAAAACCTGAAATTCGATAATACTAATATCTGGGGTTTAAAGTCCCAAAAACACGATATGATATGAGAGACGCCGTAGCAGAGGGCTCCGGAAATTTCGACCACCTGGGGTTCCTTAACGTGCACCTAAAATCTAAGCCACCCGGGCCTGAGACATTTTCGCCTCCATCGAAAGTGCAGCCGCCCGCGGCTGGTATTCGACTCCGCGACCTTCGGTCAGCAGTCGAGCGCCATAACCACTAGACCACCGTGACGAGGCAACCGAAAATCGAGGAAAACTGAAGCACAAACTGGGGCGCATTCTTCTCGAAAATGTACGCTGCTCTAACGTCTGCAACGTTGTGATAATCTTAAGGACCACCATGTTGGAGGTACAGCGGCGTCACCTATAGGCCGTGAATGTTGGGAATACTGCAATAGGGGAGATCACAAACCTCTTGTATTCGTACAAGTGTGACTCGGGCGCGGACGGCAATACGCCACCTGTCATCAACCAGAGTTCGCAAGGCCATTATTGTTTTATTGGCTACGCTACGCCACGTCGCGACAACGCCACGGCAACGAACCTTGTCGTAGAAAACATAAGCTACCAGGATTCTACCCACAAATTTACACGGGATCTGCAAAACACCGCGAAAATGCTTCAACAGTTTGTCGATTAGTTCCCGGGGTTTAAGCCTCTGTTTCGCATACATTGACATCATCTTCGTCTCGAGCGGTTCAGCAGACGAACACGAACATCATCTGCGCCTTGGTTTCAACGACTACTAAGTACGAGCAAGTCGGTGAACAGACCGAAGATTGAGATCGGTGTCAGTGCCCATCTAGTTTACCGCGTCGATGCCCGTAGGGTATATCCTCCAGCAGTCGTGCGGAAGCCATAGATTCCTACGACCATCGGCCAAAGCAACTACGACAGTTCCTTGGTATTGCGTTTTACGGCGGTTTATACCTCGCTGCGCTGTCGTATTGCCAAAACCGGTCAAACAAAAGCGAACGCTACCATCTTCTGGACAGATGATCCGAGACAGCTAACAGCTCCATCAGGAAGCCGTCACCAACGTGACTCTAACGCACATCTCAAGTGCGACTCTCCGACGTCATTCACAGTAGACGCTTCGGATGTCACCATCGGAAGAGCCCTGCAGCAGTTGGTCCATGAAGTGTGGCAGGCGGTCACGTCCTCTCGAGGAATCGCTCATAGGCCGAGAGGGGACAGAACACTTTTAAAGACCTGCTGCGCGGTACTTGGCCTAAGTATAGGTCGGCAAACTCACTCATGAGTCGACTCACTCAGACTCAGATCGGGCCGGAGTCTGAGTCTGAGTGAGTCCGGGTAAGTAATGTTTTTGTGAGATTGAGTCCGAGGAGTCCGGTTGAAGAAAAGTTAGTGAGTCTGAGTCCGACTGAGTCCCTGTTGAGGAGGATAATGGCGAGGGAGTCCGAGTTGAGCCCTAAGGAAAAATAAATTTTTTGAGTGAGTCCGAGTGAGCCTCACATTTTGTTGCCGACGTATGGTCTTATATACTCATCTTCAGCATTACTATCAGCCTTATACTTGCTTACGTTTATCCTCAAGTTTATTCACGCATATGTGTTCATGCGCCACCTCATATTTATTGATCAATGGCGTGAGTCAGGGGAAGGGTGCCATGACATCCCCCTGCAAACTCTTTCATGGAAGTTCTTGAAAAAATTTCTTGTGTGAATCGCATATTTAATAAATTTGTCCTTACTGGATTGATATAGGAGACGCGGCACAATACCGACTGCGTCTGCCATCGTCTAGTCGCCAGTCTTGCACTGTAGACCGGTATGCGCGCCAGTTTGGTGTTATGACGAGCCGTTTTGGAGGGACTGGAAGGCGCGTGAGCTGTATTCGTAGAAATACATTGCGTAGTAGGTGAAGCAGAGTGCGTGTGCGGGGCGGGCAGGTGGGCGTCTGCCTGCGTGGCCGGTAGGGCATATGCGGTCTGCTCTACCTGTGGCAAGCCAGGCGGGCAGTCTTAGGAATTTTTCGCCATTGTCGCAGCATCACGGACTTTCCGCCGTAGCTGGTGAGGGGCTCGAATTCTGCTGCTTGAGACTTCGCGGACGTTGGTGGTCGCAGTTTGCAAAACGTACAGATTGTCGAGATCGATGAAAAGTCGGGTTCACTGGGCATCGTCGACGGCGATGCCTCTGTGATGGGGGGGGGGGGGGGGTGGGCTAACAGCGGGCGAGACAATGTCCGTGGCCGTGGCAGATCCAGGTCGTGGGGCGAGGTAGCCGTACTGGAGCCTGACGTGTCAGAGGTATCGTGAGCCATGGAGGTCGGAGAAGATGTGCAAGTGGCACGCGCGCGTGATAAACCTTCGACGAGGGCTTCGAAGCGACGCAACGCTCGGTAAGAGGTCGCACGAACTATGGGCGTCTTCTACCTCGTCGGGGTGGTCGGCCGCAGGAATTGATGCTCGTGTGTCGGTCGAGGTAGAAGGAGCCGTTGTCGGGGAGTTAGGTCTTGGACAGGAGAGGGCCACGGGCCGTTGGCACCACTCGCAGCGTTGGGGGGGAAGCCTGAAACTCGAGGGCGCCGGAAGCGGCTGGCAGGTTTGCCCGTAGCCGGCAAGCACCGCAGCGCAGAGGTCCTCATATGGCTGCGGTGGGAGGACGACGCAGCGGCTAGATGACGCAGCTCTATCGGGAGGGCGTCGAGGAGGTGTCGTGCATCGGCGGTTGTGCGGCGACGCCATTCAGCGTGAGAATGGCATCAAGCTGCATGAACCACGCTCGGGGCTAGACCAGGTGGAACGGCGGCACTGGCGGGAAGTCGTGGAAGCATGGCAGCGGCCGCTCGTCGAAGGGCATGTTGTTCTTGGTCACCAATGTAGCGAGAGAGGAGAGAGACGTGAGACGACTTCAAGGCGGCCGAGCGTGAGCGCGTTCTTTTTCTACCTCGCGCTCGGCGCTACGTATGAGCTGCGTGAGAGGCGCGGCGCGGTGACTGGAAAATGATGATAATGATGAACGCGATGGTGATGACGCCACACATTCATCCATGCAAAGAAAAATAACGTAATAATTTACCTCGGAGCTGCTGCCGCTTTTGTGTACTCCAAAGCCGTGTGCACAGTCACAAACTTCTACTGCATCGAATGACGACCGGCGAAGATGATGCTTACGTCGGGATAACAGCACAAAGGAGCTTTTTTTTTTGGAAGCACCATACACCAGAGAAAAATCGAACTGACCTCTCTATGTCTCGGTGCAGCGGTGCTTCGTCTTCCGTCGCATAAAACGACGCGATGTTGCGTTTTTCATTGGTTCGTCTTAATCCGCCGCGGCGGCTGTATTTTCGATGGAGGCGAAAATGTTTGAGGCCCTTAAAAATGTTTTAAGTAAAGATTAGGTGCACGTCAATGAAAACCAGGTGGTCGGAATTTCCGGAGCCCTCTACGCGTCCCTCAGTTCCTATCGTGGTTTTGGGACGTTAAACCCCAGATATTATTATTGGTTCGCTTAACCGTTACGTCGTAGTAAAGAGCGGTTGTTATTGGACGCGCACATTACGATGGACAGCGGTACAGTTTAGTTTTTTTCATGTAGTTGTTGATAAGACGATCGAGACCAGTCACTGCTTTTAACCAGAACGGTTTATTAGAAGTAGTGAAGTAGCACGCGCTCGCGCCTGGGAGAAGTCTTCTTTTCCTTCTTCTGGCGTCTTGATGATGATATTTTATAGGCTCCCGCCCGCCCAAGTTGTAATGGATAAGCTTTGGCGTGTATTTGAAACACCCCTCCAGAGGGTATATGTGGTTTACAGATCGCTGATAGTTCTTTGTTTCTGTCGAAGGAGACAGGCTCTTGTTATTCCGTCTCGCCCAGGGTAGGTTTTTCAATCCTGCACATTTTCCAAATGTTCTGGGCCCTTGTCTTCAATCACAACACCATGTCGGCCTGTGACAGTGCTCGCTTGCCGCGCTTGGCTTTGACAGGAGCTCCAATTTCTTTAATGTCTTCTCGATGCCATCTCTTCCACCAAGCTCGCCTATTTTGCATCTGCTTCGCCATTCGTCTTCAACTTCACCAATGTACAGCCTTGTTTTACGTCTTGAAGCTGTCGGTGTCCGCCTATGATGTCTGCTGGCGTTAGTGGCATTGGCTCGTTAGGCTCTCCGTATACGTACGTTCAACGGTCGATTGTTTTAGTGCTCCTTCAAACTTCTGCTACAATAGAGCGTAGCTCCTCTACCGAAGTTGTCGTTTTCGATATTAATTCTGCTCGATGTCTTGATGCTTTTATGAGGCGCTCGTAAAATCCTCCCCACCACTGTGCGCACTCGGCTATCCTTTTCCACTGATATGGTTGCCGCTGCAGTAATCCTTTATCACCTCGTGTCTAATAGCTTCAAGCATTTGGTTGATTGTCTTCTCGGCCTTTATGAATGTTTTGGCGTTGTCCGAGTAGATAACTGCAGGACATCCGTCGAGCTGTAAATAGCCGGAAAGCTTGTAGTAAACATGCCGATGACATGTCGGTTGCAAAATCCAAGTGTACGCTCTCGTTACTGCACAGGTGAATATCAGGACATTATGTTTCACGAACTCGTACTTGTTTTTGCGTAAACCCGTGACTTTGAATGGCTCTGTTTCGGTTACTCTGTCCGCCGGGAGCGGAGACATCTTTTGAAAGGCCGGTCTGGTGTTATGCCTCTTGCAGACTACGCAAAACTCTTCTTACTGCTTGGCGACCCTGCAATACCCAGAACTTGGTACGCAGTTGCGCGAGTGTCGCTTGAACTCCGCGTGCAATACCATCTGATGCACGTGACCTACGAACAGTTCCGTGGAGTGCCCTTCTTTTGGAAGTACTATGACGAGCCTGCTGTGTTCTTGACTGCATTTATTTTTTTTATTTATTTATTGATGCCCTCAAGGCAAAGGCATTACAGCGGGGAGTGTTCATAAACAATACAATACAGCAAAACAAAGTTCAAATACAAGCGTTATGTTCGTGGTTATAAAAGCATATATAATGCGGTGAGCTTTACTAAGAAAAATAACTAAGGTAGTACACAGCAAATGAAAAATTTGCTAGCCTTGGTTGTGTACAATGTTAGCTACGTTATTGCGGAAACAGGCGTTGTCTTCGATGCGGGCTGACGGACCGGAAGGTGGTTCCAGTCGACTGATGTGCGAGGAATGAAGGACTGTGAACAAATTTAGTCTGTAATTCGAAGGTACGCCTACTTTCTGAGAATGATCTAGCTGGGTGAGATGAAGGTGGGAAGAGAGATGATTTCATCGCGTAGATGGGGCAATGGTTAAAAAATTTATGAAACAAACACAACTAGGAAAACTGCGACGAGATGCTAGATTTGATAAATTAAGCATGTTTTTCATGGTAGTAAGACTTGCGGTACGATTGTAGTTAGTTAGAAAAAACGGGCTGCATTGTTTTGAGTGAGTTCAAGCGCATTGATTAGGTTAGCAGAACAGGGGTCCCAAATGGCTGATGCATATTCTAGTTTACTACGAACAAGCGTTTTGTATAATGTTAGTTTCAGAGAGGAAGGGGCGGTGGAAAAGGAAAAAGTTACGGGCAGATAGCCCAACATGCTGTTAGCACTCTTGATAATGGTACTGATATGAAGAGACCACGTTAGGGAAGAAGTGATATGAATGCCAAGGTAGCGATATGACTCGGACTTGTTCGATTAAAGTGCTATTTTGGAAATATGTGCCGGGAAACATGATGATGTGCGAGAAACACATAGTACTTTACATTGGCTGAATTAAGTTGCATTAGCCATGAGTAACACCATTCTGAGATGAAGTGAGATGATTTTGTAGAATACCGACGTCGTTATTGTCAGAAATTCTCGAAAGATTACGCAATCGTCAGCGAATAAGCGTATGTTAGAAGACACGCAACTGGGTAAGTCATTAATGTAAATTAAGAACAAAAGACGGCCTAATACGGATCCCTGAGGCACGCCAGAGTGGACAGGGCTTTGCGATGAAGTAGTATTGTTAGCAGTTACGAATTGGGAGCGTTTGCAAAGAAAGTATTCTTGCCAGGAAAAAAGATAGAACCAAGGTTCAGTTTGCTTAGCTTAAGGAGTAGTAGTTTGTGGCATACATTTTCGAAGGCTTTCGCGAAATCGAGGAAGACGCAGTCAACAGTGGAGCGGCGACAGTGGCGTACCAACTCGCTCTCGAGTGGGGGGCTGGCGTCGCTAATTCGATCTGTCCGCGTATATATATTGTACAAGTGGAACATAATTACGTAACAAACTGTACATAATAAACTAACGATGCTCTTCATGTCGCCTTTTCTAACTTCTTCTTTATTCTCCACAGTCCCTGGCCTGAATTCTATCGTCTTCTCCTCAACTGCTTGAGCTTGCTTCATATAATATATATATATATATATAATATATATATATATATATATATTAATATATATATTATATATATATATGTCACGTTATTACGAACGGTACAGAAGCTCTGTCTGTCGGGGCACCAGGACGTCGAGCTGAACCGACAGGAAAACACGACTTCTTCGTCTTTTCCACTTCCTTCTCCTCTCGTCAGTTTCACAGTGGCACATACACACAGCGGAATATCGCAATGCCATCCCATGCTCATGGCATTACTCCCCTTCCAAAAAAAAACATCGTCCCGATGCTTAATGGTGATGAAACAGAAAATAATCGCACACGCACACCCGCACAAATGATGCAGCAGTGTCGAGGTGTTCGAACGATCATCCAAGTAGACTGACGAATAGTCAACGGGGTAGTACGGCTTCATCCTCGATACATGCACAATGTCTGCTTGCTTTAAACGACGAGATCGGCGAGCTGTGCTTTCAAGCAGGACTTCGTAGTTGACGTCGCTGAGGCGACGTAGACTCGATAAGGACCGAAGTAGCGGTGGAGTAATTTTTCCGAGCGGCCCCTTTGGCGAATAGGAATCCACAGCCACACTTGATCACCGGGCTGGTAAATAACTTCGCGATGACGAGAATTGTACCTGTGCGAGTCGATGTGTGGCTGGTTTTGGATTCGCTCGAGTGCAAGCTTGCGAGCTGCGCCTGCGAGCCGGATAAAGTCGTTCGCATCGGTGGTAATGTAAAAGCTGTCGGGAACAGCATGGCATCCAGCATCGTAATTGCTTCTCGGCCGTGAAGCAACCGGAAAGGGGTGAACCCCGTAGTCTCTTGAACCGCAGTGTTATAAGCGAACGTAATGTATGGTAAAACGTCGTCCCAGTTTTGTGGTCTTGGTGAACGTACATAGAGAGCATGTCAGCGAGGGTCCTGTTTAATCTCTCCGTAAGACCATTGTTGTGGATGGTATGCGGTAGTTTTGCGATGAGCGGTTCCGCTAAGCCTCAGAACGTCTTGCATCATTTGCGCTGTAAAAGCTGTTCCACGGCAGTGATGACAACTGCTGGCGCTCCATGGCGGAGGACGATGTTGTTCACGAAGAAGTACGCAATCTCATTGCAGTGCCTCGTTGTAGGGCTTTTGTTTCGCAGTATTTCGTCAAATAGTCAGTAGCGACTACGATCCAGCGGTTGCCGTCATGAGACTTCGGGTGTTTTTCTAACGTGCTCGCTATGGAAGTCGCGCACGCGAAAAAAAAAAAGAGAAAAGTAGCGGTTGGCGCAGTTTTTTCAAGATGTCGTCCCACTGGAATGTCTGGCTTGGCTCCCGGGTGTCGAATCGTCAAAAGGAGCTTCTGCTGGCTTTTATAAAAGAGCACCCACAGATACCTACGCCGTTGTGCCCACTGGGGGCGTCGTTCACGAGTGAGGACCGGGACGACACGTGGCAGTAGCTGGTAGCGCTTTGAACTAAGAAGTCCCTGCGCGTAAGACCACAGCCCAGTGGCAGCCCGTTCATTTTGTTCGCACTGTTCGTTTCGAGAACAGAAAGCGACGCCCACTCGCTCATGTCTTCAAACGCATCTCGCACCTCCAACCGCAGAGAGCACACGTCGGAAGCGCCATTTTCTCAAAATCAGCTGTTGCGGCAGCCGCACCGCCGCATCATGCCGTGCGAAGCCGTTTGTTCGCTCGAGAGAACGCGTGCGAACGGTCTCGCGCTCCGTTCGTTTGTAGCAGACGACATGCTCGTTATGACGCGGTATGACGTCACCAAAAAATAACAGATCAAGCAAAAGAAAAATGGCTACGCCCCTCAGAGAAGTGGTTTTTAAACACGAAAGTGTTTTATGCCGGGGTCCACCAAGTACATCCGTCACGGATATGACGTTGATAAAATGGACGCCAACGGGTGAGAAAGAAAAAAACCAAGAAAAATATACCCCGCTGGGAATCGAACCCACGACGTTGCGGCCGCGACGCCAAGCGCCCGACGCGCTACCGATTAGCTAACTCGGGAGATGCTAGACACGCGCGAACGCGCCTTATATCTTTCACACATTCTCTTTCGCGGCGGGCGGAGCGGGGCGGTGCCGCCGTCTGTGAGGCGTGAAAAGAGTAAAGCTTCACGATCAACACTTACTAGCTTCCTCCGAGATTGCACGCGATATCGGAGGTAATGGTTAAAGCGTCTCGATACCAGAGAGGTAGACTGGCCGCGCTGGCGTCGCCGAGACACGCTTGACGCAGTTACGTTCTTTGCCTTTGGCTTCGTGTTCGTGCGTCGGCTCATCGGAGTAGTGCAGCTTCCACGGGCACCAACGGGATTTCGCCGCGGCCGCCGACTGCTTCAATGCGAGAGCACCGATTAACAAAACTGCTGCATATGCGTTTGCAGAAGGACGGCCATTTCGACGGCGAATGTCGTGCCTTGGCGGAGCGAGAGCCGCGCCTGCGAGACGGAGGCACGGGACGCACGCGTTTGCGGCTCAGGCTACGATCCTCTACCTCCCGTGTTGCTGAAGCGCAATGTGTGTTATGTATGCATGAGCACAGGCGTCGGCTACCCATTACTAGAAAGCGCACACCGTGCCGTTTCTCTCCTTAATTGACGACGCTTTGAAGAAGCGTATACCGTGTACCAGTGTTGATTATGAGCTTGTTGATATCCTCCTTACGCGGGATTCACGATTCGCTGTGTCCAAATATGACATCGTCAGCTACCAGAACGGTTTAATAATGACCATGGGCGTTAGCCGTCGCGATAGAGACATGCTGTCAACATGGGTGCATCCACGTCAAACGGTGCTATAGCTGCAAAACATGAATAGACATTGTACAAGCTCTCATACATCACTACACAATAAGCACTACTTCTCTAAAGACACGTTTAACTTTCGTGTTATGCCGATTCCTATGACGGAGGGATCAGCCATGTTTTTTCGGCCAATCGCGTACGCCGCCAGAATGGGTGCAGAACGAACGGCGCAGAACAGAGATCTCCGATCCGCCCACTCGTTATGCCGCGATATGACGTCACCAAAAAAGAAAAGATCAAGCAAAAAAAGATATGGCGACACCCCTCGGCCTTGAGTGGCATCTCCCGCTTCAGCCAATCAGCGCGCTTGTTCTTCCCCAGGAGAACGAACAGATCTCCGATCGCCCCCGCATGCTATCAAATTTGAGTCTTACAAGTGGCTCACCCCGTCCCTTAGAAGAGCGTAGAAGCCTAACTGGCCGATGTATCAGGGGGCGGAAACTCCCTATACCTCCCGTGGAACGCGCTCTCGTAGTTTTATACGCTGCGGCAGCGCCGTTTCCCCACTGGCGGCTGCCGGGTATCTGCTAGTAATAATTCACAAACAAACCATTTCTTCCTGACGTCACTGGTGAGGTGAGCAATGCAGGGAAGGGTGCGAAGCTCTCCTTTCCCATTCGCATGCAAGCAGGATGTGTTCGTGCTCGCTTGCAGGTCCGCTGGCCGTTCGGGCGACGCGGCCATTCATTTAGTTTAGTTAACCATCTTTTTATTATTGTGCGTGTGTTGTGAAGTGGACAAACTAAAGCTGACCGATTTCTCAATAAGACAAACTCGACCAACACAAGTAAAATTTAAATCTCTTTATTAATCACATATTTCGTACCAAAAAACAGACATACACGTAGTGTGAAATTGTCAATCTGCCAAAGCTGCTTTAATTCGCAACTGAAATATGCACATAATGAGCAAACATTCAACCCAGAATATCCGAACCAGTGTGAAAATTATAAACAATCACGAGCAGGCCACGCCGTTACAGGGCAAATCGTTGAAAAGGCAATGCCGCTGGAGACAATGTTTCGACAAGTTGACTTGTCTTCGTCAGGGAAGCAGCATTGCCCTGACGAAGAAAAGACCACATGTCGAAACGTTGACTCCAGCGACATTCCCTGTTAAACGATTTCTCAAAGCATCAGTGAGTCAATTACATGGATTTCGGTGACAGTATTAGAAGTAAAGGCCCACAATGTTTCAAACTGGCAACATGCATTTCCATGAACAGAAAGGAGCCTGTAATTGCTTCACATCGTGGGACTAGCCGGGTGGCGCGGGGTCTCCCCTGCGTCTTCTCTGGACCCACATAAAGTTCGCATCATCATCATCATCTTCATTTGAACTACATGGCAAAAGTATAAGATGAACAAAACTTTGCCGCCGAACCAACAAGCTTCAAGCTTTCAATAAACGTATTTTGCCGGCAACAGGTAGGCTGTCTCGGTTGGCCTCCTCGGACGTGGCTCCCTGCGGCTTCCGTTCGCTACACGCCCCATCAAATGTCTTATCTTTCCCGCATTCATACTTGGAATGCCAACCGAGCGAGTTAACCGAGCGCAATCCAACTTATATCGCCGGGCGAGTGGCGAGGGTGAGCGGAGACAAAGCGCTACGAACACAAACAGCTCCCGCTGCGCCGGATTAAAATTCACAAAATAAGAAATAAAAAAAGACAAATAAACGAAAGAAGAGTTCTTTACAGTTCATTCAAATTTATTATTTGTAAAGACTCGTGAAAGATAATAAATGCAACATCCACAACAACCTCACTTCGTTCAACCAGATCTTAGGATGCCCGCAACCGCTACGAGTGCGCATGTTCCTTGAAACCGAAACTGGCGCTCAGTTTCCGGGGCCTGGATGTGTCACCGATCGCCTTAGGGAACGCAAGACTTCCGCAAGTGACAGCGCTCATGTTCCAAGCAAGTGTAGACAGTGCGAATGACTGCACAGCTTCGTTGAGCAATACAAATATCTTAGGCCTCGCATAAAAACAACAAATGAAAGAGACATTCTGGCTACATTTCACATAATGTGATACCTGCGCCACAGACACGTGCCTTACTGATAAAGAGATGAAGCGGGTATATGTTTTTCCTAGTCACTTCATCTGTTCCATCCACGTTTGAATTTAGATAGTAAATTGAGTTCGTCCAAATAAGTTGGAAGATGTTTCAGAATACTGTACTCGAGCTGCTTTGAGCTGTTATTAGGCCTAGTAATTGAGAGAGGGCGATACTTTGCTAAATTGTGAGGACAGCCGTTTTCAAACAGACGAAGTTGATGGGAAAACCCTATAATCGCTTCATTGTTTCAAGGCGGCAGTGCTGACAACCTACCAAATTATCACCCTGCCTCGGTTACTAGGCCTAATAGTTGGTCAGAGCAAGTCGAATACAACATCTCGAAACGGCTTGTATTATCTGAATGCGAACACGGCTTTCGACCATAACCATCTGCTACATCTCCACTCTAAGAAAATATCAAGTAAAAAGGGCGTCTTTTTGTCCCACAACAATAATCGTCATTTATTTTGCCTTCCTTTCCTTGCACTATCGCCGCGCGCCCGGCACTTTCTGGTCACGAACGACATGCGCGCTATCAGCGTGACATAGCATTCTTGGTAGGAAAGTGGCCAGCGCCGAGTTTTCAAGAAAGGAAACGCAAGCAAGCCAGATGACGATTATTGTTGTGGGACAAAAAGACGCCCTTTTTACTCGATCTTTTCTTAGAGTGTCAGCTTATCGAATTAGCACAGCATCTCTCCGAAACATCTGCTACGTACGTATCAAAAATCAAACAGTCGAGTTTTTATAGAAGTCAGACTTATATTATATAAATATGGGCGATCGGACTCGATATCCCCCTCTCAGTTCTGTGCACACCTGCTAACCTACCCACATTCAGCAATCCTTGAAGGGGCCGCTTCTTCAATGGACATCGGCAGGACATGTAACGGGCGAAGAGAGGTAACCGCTGGTCATTAAGAGTAGCTGACTGGATTCCAAAAGAAGGCCAACGCGCGAGGAAGAGACAGAAAGTGAGGTGGGCAGATGAGATTAACAAGTTTGCGGGCATAACGTGGCACCAGCAAGCACAGGACCATGTTGATTGGCCGAACATGACAGAGGCATTTGCCCTGCAGTGGGCGTAGTCAGGCTGATGATGATGACGATGATGAAAGCGGCCCTGCAACGCTTTTCCACGTAATCATCGATTGACTTCATTAAAGGAGTTTACCGCCTCGCGAATCAACTGCCGCAAAAATTGTTAGAATCTGCCAAGTACGAGCGGAGCTGCAGGGCTCTGTCATTCAGTTTAAGCAATTTATCTGTCCTCTCGTACCCACTAAGCGCGTTCAAAGCTACACAGGGGAGATGACAAGAGGGCAAGAAGCTACGTCCGTTAGTCAGCGCGCATCATGACCTCGAGCATGACGCGCATGAAGCACGCAGCGTTGTGAGGATACGATAGGTACGAGGTGCTTCGAGGTCTGCGGAAACCAGTAACTGTTGCGGGGCTTAGTTTTGGGAACTCAGTGGTGTGCATGAGGTCAGAGGTTCAATCGGGAATGAATGTAAATCAAAGGACTGTGGGACGCCTCGCTTCGGGCGCTCACGGGAAGACGACAAATGAGGTTGTAAAGGGCGATATGTTATGGAGAGGTTTTGAGGCGAGGGAGGCTCAGAGCAAAATAAGGTTCGAGGAAAAGCTAAGGAATACGAGGGAGAGTTGATGGGCAGAGAAGATGTTCCGTTATTCATATGGGAAGAGGTTTGACACACACTGGAGAAAAAGAACTAGGAGGCTCACTAGTAAATACACGGCAGGTAGTGTAAGCGATATGTCAACAAAGAGCGTTAAGCGAAAAGTCAGAGAGGCGGAGAGGATTTACTGGACGGCAGCCATGGAGAAAAAACCGGCTCTGAGTAACTACCGAAAAGGCAAAAACGAAATAAGGAGGGAGGCATTTTACGATAATTCAAGGGGAAGCGCTTTACTGTTTGAAGCGAGATCGGGTTGCTTTAGAACGCGTAGTTATAAAGCGAGATTCACTGAAGATGAAGAACAATGCGCATGCTGTGGCGAAGATAAGGAAACGGCGGAGCATGTTCTGACTGAATGTGGAGATATCCACCCAGGTGTACGTTTGGGCACGAGCCTGCATGAAGCCTTGGGTTTTAGGAACAACAATGGAAAGCTGAAGACACCCGCGATTGAAGTAAGTAAGAGACGGTTAGAATATTGGTGGCAGAAAATGAGAGAGAAAGGACAAATATAAATAATGGGGAAAATACGGACATTCTGCGGTAAAGGGCAGAGAAGTGGGCTGTGAATTTACGGGGTTTCATTTTTTCATTTTTTCTGTAGTAAGATATATCTAATCGGAGTAGAGGAAGTAGGCCAACATTGAAAAAAAAGTTAAAAGTTTTTTTTTTTTATTTGTCGAGTCTGGTGGCACACTTGTCACCGTCCCGTTATAAAGGGGACGCTCATAGCATACATCCATTCATCCGTCCAGCACTTTCTTTTCTTTCTTTTCTGTGAACGCGCGGCTTACGTACAGTGTGATCGCGAGGGCAATGATGTGTAATACCGTGTGTAATTCTACCACTATGGGAGAGAGAATAAAACGTACATTTGATGTTCTGGGAGCAGGACTTTAAATCTCCCTTCATTGGAGGGGAGGCCCTCATAGGGCTATCTATCTATCTATCTATCTATCTATCTATCTATCTATCTACTATCTATCTATCTATCTATCTATCTATCTATCTATCTATCTATCTATCTATCTATCTATCTATCTATCTATCTATCTATCTATCTATCTATCTATCTATCTATCTATCTATCTTCTATCTATCTATCTATCTATCTATCTATCTATGTTACAGACGTTGTGTTTGGCACGATCGCAGTACTGAAGCCAACTGTCGCTAGAAGTGAACGAATGCTTATGAATGTGATAGAAATAAATACATTATTCAGAGTGGATTTCAAGCCATCGTTCAATATCGCTATCAAACCAAGCAAAATAAATAGGGGCTTTTGGAAACGATTTTTTAAAAATAACTCGTGATGTAAAGGGTCAACCTAAAGCAAAGAAGTCTAGCTGCAACGCAGAACATTAGTTGACTCCCTGCATTGAAAACCTCAGGCACGACACCTTTAAACATTATTTTCACCCCTACTTGCCTAAAAAGTAGACAAAAAGATGCGCCTTTGGCATTACACCAAACTCGTAATGCACAACTAAACGAATTAATATTGGCTGGTAACCTGAAGGGACAAATGTGAACCTTCACTGATTCACGAGCAGATGCTTCGCGCTCAGGTGCCTGTGAAACAGCATGATGGGCCAAGAAACTTAGTCTAAGCATGTTGGTCACCCATGGTGTGCAGTGTCTCGCGGAAATGCATTCAGCTGTACGACATCTTTTTTTTTTTTTTTTGTCTTGTTTCTCTGACGCCTCATGAACCGAATAATCGCGATTAAATCATTATGCGAAAAATTGTAGCTTTCTATTTCTCCGCAAAAAGCATTTTTCCAAAAAGAAATTAACTCCAGCATTTGTCAAATGGGTGCCGCAGTGCTGCACTTGACCTGCCGAGGGGGGCTGAGCCCCTCCTTAAAAAATTGAGGGGGGGGGGGTCGGAGGGGCGAGAGGGGCTTCTAAAAGATAATTATCTGAAGAATTTAAATCAGTACCTAAAAATCAACCCTGGGTGGCCATATTTGGGGAAAAATTTCGAACCTCAAAGAGTTAAAGCGATGATCGTTTCACTTGACGGAGGGACGGACGGAGTGCATGTTTTCTCGTTATGCCGTCATAGAAATGCCGAGCGCATTCGGAAGCCCTCTCTAGAACAAGATGTAAAGCAGGATCGTGCACACAACGAAAATTTGTACTCTGCCAAAACTTACTGCCAAACTCGCGTTTCGGTGGTCGCCGGAGGCAGCTACTGTGGGGCCGTTTCAGACGTTGACGAACGCTGGAGAGAAGGTGAAGGACTCCGCGCCGATGCCACCCGAAAACAACGTTCTAGGGAACGCTGCAACCTACATTAAAGCCCAACGCTTGCGCATCACTTAGGCAACTCCGAGGAGAGAGAGAATGAAACGTTTACTTTCTGTTCTGTGAGAAGATCGGTGAGTGGGATCCTTAGTCCGGGATCCCATTGGTGCGGGCCGTTGTCCTCGCGCGTTTCACGAGGGCCTCTTTAGCCTTCGGTTCCAAGCTGGACAGAGCTGCCTACTACCATTTTATGTTTGGTTGTGTCCTGGGTTGCGTGAGTAGATTGTGGGGACATTCCGGTACCATGGATGTCCACGGTTGTATAACCTCCTTGGAGGTTAACTAACCTTAGACAACTCCCAGAGGAGATTCTGCATGGATTTTTCATTCATTCATCCATTCATTCATTCAGTCATTGCTATGGCTATCAGGGCTTCTTTAGGCAAATCCTGCCTCTTGTTTGGGGATGAATTCATAGTAGACGTTTAAACGGCTGCAAACATTTTCTTTGCCTTGTAAACGCTTGGTTAAAGGATAAAATGGAAACTTAATTTACTTTTTTGTACAATTCATTGGGCAAGTAGCAGGTAGAGCTATTTTGGATAGGCTGCCGAACTCTGAACTATAACCAGATCTAGCACGGAGGCTTCACAGGATGACTTAAGCTAGGTGTGTCCATGTACACTTGGCTCCAGTGGCGATACGTTGTGGGGCGATCTCGGAACACCTATTCGCCTTTTCGGTCGGTTTGAAGATTGCGATAGCAGCAGCACGTGTTGCACCCCAAGAAACTTCCGGTCACTTCAATTATCACTCTCTAACGCCGAAGCAGAAAGCGTGTTTTTTATGTTGTGCCAAAATAAGGAAAGACTCTCTCTTCGCTTTCAGGTAAAAGGAAGGCGCTTAAAGTGAAGGCCTAACTCTTGCACTGCTGTGTGTGGAGCTTAGAAGAATATTTATTTAAAATATTTGGCCAGACTCAGGGAGAAAAGTGTTGAAAATGTGCGGGCTACTCGCTAAGGCTTTTTATCCCCGCCAATGCTACTAGGCTACGCCGGCGCACAAAACCGGAAGCCGTCCAGGAGCTGTGTTTACAAACAGCGAAAAGGTCTATACAACCATTTAGAGAAGGGAAACTGTGCCTTTGAACGTGCAAGGGAAATAAGGGTAGCGGTGACGTTATGAACTTAAGTAGCCGACCAAGGGATGGCGCTGTACAACCAGAAACGGAAAAGGGTATTATGCAATAGGGCTTTTCGCTTCTCGTTCTTGGCTGCTATGCAGTTCACTCCGGTTGCCCATGGTCGTACAAAAGAAAGAAATGTATATGCCACGTTTCATTCGCTTGCCGAGCCCTGCGAGTGTCGTAATGAATCTTCTGAACCGCTTTTCGTGTGTATATATATTCCGTGCCCCAACTGTGTGAAATGCTGCGAACGTGCCAGGAGACGCGGTAGCCTCAACTGGCATTAACGCAGACAACACCAGTGAGGAGTAAGCGGGATAATGTTTTATTACAAATTCATAAATAATTACAAGACAAAATACTCCACGGAGCGTTCACACTTAGCGTGTACACACGCGGGATACCGTGCGTAAACGCGCGTAAGGCGAGGGCAACCGTCTGATGTTGTGTAACGGAGCGTAAAAGAACCACAGCGTTGTTTAATGAGTGATATCGGCAGCTCGCTTTCCTTGTATTAGGAATTGTTCTGTCATTTTAGCCATAGTTTTGCAGACATGAAAGGGCTAAAGAGAAGATGTTCCTTGTATGCCTGCGAACGCTCACGAAATAAATCGGTCCGCGACGATGGCTCGCGGGCATTTAGCCCACGGAGCTACCGCCCAACACATAGCAGAACATACATGAACGCGCCGTTTATCTTTCACACTAACCTCTCGCAGTGCTCTTGCATGGATGGATGGATGAATGGATGCTATGAGCGTCCCCTTTATAACAGGGTGGTCACATGTGTGCCACCAGACACGAAAAACAAAAACTTGTACCATCTCCCCGAAGGGAACCCTGATGGGATGCGAAGCAGCAGCGTTGCGCACGGCGTTGACCCGGTTGAAACAGGTGATGATGATTAGTGGTGTTTTGTGGCGCAAGGGCCATGGGTGGCCAAAGAGCGCCATGTCTTATGTGTGGTGTTGGCGATGACCAATGATTTCGACGACAGGGTGTATTATGGCTGTATAGAGGCCTAAAATCACGCGCTGTAAATAAGCGTAAAAGGGGTGTATAGAGCATAAAATTATGGCAGTGACAAGTGATGTGATCTATGGGTGTGGGTTGAATGACGAGTGAGTATGGTATTTACAAGTGAGTAGCGGGAAAACAGCACGAACGCCTCCTCAAGGCCTTTGGGCCCAAAGGCCGGGAGGCAGGTGCTTCCTTTGATAGAAACCGCAGCAGCAGCCTCAATCACGAGGCCGCGCTACGGAGCGCCTGGAAAAATTACGTTGAAATTATGTACACTTTTTAAAAATTCAAAGAGGGACTGATATTTAAAAAGGGGTTCTCTGCCAATGGACATAGCAGGATGAAGTGGGAGCTGCAGGTATGCAGATGAAAAATGCTTTCTCCTGAGAGCGTCTAGTTCCGTGCATTGTAGTAGCGTGTGAAGTACGGTTAAAGGGGCCCTGCAACACTTTTCGAGCATGCTCAAAAAGCGCTGCCGATCGGTAGTCGAGGCTCCCGAGAACACGCGAGCCAAATATTATAGCGATGCGCACGGCCTGGAATTTACAATAAATTCTCAAAGTCAGCTGAAAATCGCTCCCTCTTCTCTCGACAAATGATGTATTAGTCCGCAAAATATGACGCGATTGTCGGCAGTTCCACCATTGGCTGATGTTATAATCACGATAACACCCTCATTATTACTTTCGTTGTTAATTTTGAGTTCAATAAGTAGATAATATGTATGTTTATATTATGTTATCGCGTTAAAAACACCGAACAAACATTAATATTAGCACTTCCGGTCTCACCGACAGCTCGTCTGCTCGTAGTTGCGTGGTTCCGTTTTCTTCGCCATGCGCAGTGCCGAAAACGTGAATATTTCTGTGCTTTTGACCATCGCCGGTTGCCGTTGAGAGTGGCAGCCGTTCGAGTGTTGCCTCGTCAGCTGAGAACTGCATCGTCGGCACGTTCTCACGACCGACCGAGGCACGGGCGCAGCGTGTCTCCGATAACAATGCTGGCGTCCGGTAATGGCGGCGCTTCGGGGTCGTCTGCCAGTGCCGTCTTACGAGGCGGTGTATCGGAGTATGGGCCGAAACCGATCTCAGCTGTCATTCGTTCCAAACGAGCGCGCACGTTTGCTTCCATGGTTGGCAGAGCGATGAAAACACTACGGCGTTCGAGGTGCACACCCAACATTACCAAACCGACGCGCAGTTTTCAAGCACGCGCGATACACAGCGCGATCGACTCCGCTCGACGAGAACGACGCAAGCCGACCGGAAGTGGCGGCACAGACCACGTGGTTGCGCCGAGACGCCAGAGAGAAAAAAATGAAAAAAATGCCGCCGGCGCTGACGTCGCCTCCTCGCACCTCCGCCCTCCCTCCCTCCCCTCACGCCGCGCGCAGCTTTCCGCGCGCTCGCTGCGTTGAGTTGAGAGAGAAAGCTGCGGAACGTGATCTCTATAATTTGGTAACACCACTTAGACTTGACGGATTCGAAAAATTTTTGCGGCATATGGCTCGTGAAGAGTCATACGTCAATAATGGGACTATTCCAATATAACAAAGAAAGGTGTTGCAGGGCCCCTTTAAAGGATCGCCACAGTAGTCGCACAAAGGTGGATCGCCTCCGGACAAAAGGTATGAATGTGTACTGTATGTGTGGCCAATCCTAAGTCTGCAGAGTGTAACTTCTGTGTGGCGTGACTTTGATACTGGTGTCCAATTACCTAGTTGCGGCTTGATAACATGCAGTTTATTTTGTGTGCGCCTATCCCATGTGCTCTGCCAAAAGGCCCTGAGCTTTCTTTTGAGGAATGGTTTTAAGTCTAGCGGAGGGATAGCTACGGCTGTATTGGGACGGTTTTCGTGGGCGGATGCTGCTAGCTGATCCGCCAACACGTTGCCTTGTATCTCGCGGTGCCCAGGCACCCAGCACACTACGACATGTTGTTTGAGGGAGTAGATCGTGCATAAAATAGAGTATAGCGAAACAAGGACAGGATTTGTGTGCTTTGTCATAGTTTTTAAAGCTTTCACTACACTTAATGAATCCGTGTATGTCACTGCCTTTTGTAGTTTCAGTTGTTTTATGTGTTTAACTGCCGCAAGTATCGCGTATGCTTGTGCCGTGAAGATACTTGAATCAGGGTGCAGAATACCGGAATCGGAAAAGGATGGACCAACGGCTGCGTACGACACGGAAGTGTTAGACTTTGAGGCATCTGTAAAGAATTCAGGGTGTGGGTACTTGTATTGTAATTCGAGGAAGTATGTACGGATATGCGCAAGTGGCGCGTGCTTGGTAACTTCGACGAAAGAAACATCGCAATCTATGAGCTGCCACTGCCACGGCGGGAGATGGGCAGCGGGAGCCATTAGACAGTGTTCGAGAAGTGGCACACCCATTTCTTCAGCTAGGCCCCTCACACGAAGTGAGTACGGCTGTCTCATAGAAGGACGGTTGTGAAAAAGTTCAGAAGCAGACAACTCATTGATTGTAGTGTGTGAGGGGTGTTCATTGTTTGCGTTCACTTTGAGGAAATATACAAATGATAGGTAGGATCTCTGGAGGTGTAGCGACCACTCATTCGATTCGACGTAAAGGCTTTCCACGGGGCTGGTGCGAAAGGCGCCCGTAGATAGTCGAATGCCTAGATGGTGGACAGGGTCAAGCACCTTTAGGGCGCTTGGTGTCGCAGACTGATAGATTATTGCCCCGTAGTCTAGGCGAGTGCGTATAAGGCTTTTATGCAAATTCATCAGACATTTCTTGTCACTACCCCACGCAGTGCGTGACAACACTTTTAGAACATTCATTGCTTTTATGCATTTGTTTTTTAACTGTTTAATGTGTGATACGAATGTCAGCTTATTATCCAGGATAAGGCCTAAGAATTTGTGCTCCGTCTTCACGGAGAGATGTTGGCCATGCAGCTCAATGTCTGGGTCAGGATGAAGGCCTCTCTTTCGAGAGAACAGGACACAGGTGCTTTTTTGAGGATTAAGACTAAAACCATTCTCATCTGCCCATTTGGAGATCTTGTTCAGCCCTAGCTGGACCTGCCGCTCACACATGGAAAGGCTGCACGATTTAAAACCGACCTGGACATCGTCGACATATGTGCAGTAAAACATATTTCGTGGAATGCAAAGACGCAAGGAATTCATTTTGATAATAAAGAGTGTACTGCTAAGTACACCTCCCTGTGGCACTCCAGTTTCTTGAAGGAGTGGTATTGATAGAACATTTCCTACTCGGACACGGAACGTACGATCCGACAAGTAGCTCTCTAATATATCTAGCATTCTACCACGTACACCAAGGTGGGACAGGTCTCTTAATATTCCAAAGCGCCATGTGGTGTCGTAAGTCTTTTCCATATCGAGGAACACAGAAAGGAAGAACTGCTTGTGTACAAAAGCGTCACGGATTTGTGCCTCGATACGTAACAGGTGGTCAGTCGTGGATCTACCCTCGCGAAATACGCACTGGTACGGGTCCAGTAGATTGTTTGTTTCCAGGAAATGTATAAGACGGCGGTTTATCATCTTTTCAAAAAGTTTGCACAGGCAGCTTGTTAGTGCGATCGGCCTGTAGCTTGTAACGGAGGATGGATCCTTGTCCTGTTTAAGAACAGGAATGACAATGGCCTCTTTCCAAGACGAGGGGATTACGCCGGAAAACCAGATAGCATTGTACAAGGAAAGTAAGGTTCTTTGCGTTTCGGTAGGTAGATTTTTCAACATGTCGTATACCACACGGTCAGAACCTGGGGCGGAATTACTGCAGCTGTTAAGCGATACCTGGAGCTCAGCTAAGCTGAAGGGTTGGTTGTATGCCTCGTGTTTTGTACATTTCCGCTCTAGTTTTTGTTTTTCTATTCTTGTTTTGTACCGTTGGAAGACTTCGGAGTAATGCGCGGAACTGGACACTTGTTCGAAGTGTGCGCCGAGGAAGTTTGCCTGGTCTTCCAAGGTGTCGCCTTGTGTGTTTACTAGGGGAAGTGAATGTACTTGCCGCCCTGCTACCCTACTAATTATATTCCAGATTTTTGCCTCTTGTGTATACGAATTGATCCCCGTTAAAAACTTCTCCCAACTTTCTCTTCTTGCCTGTCGGCGCGTTCTCCTGCCTTGAGATTTTATGTTTTTAAAACTGTCAAGGTTCTCGGCTGTCGGAGAGTCCCGAAGCAACCTCCATGCCTTGTTTTGTTTTTTGCGCGCCTTCCGGCATTCATTGTTCCACCATGGGACCCGTCGTCTGCTAGACAGTCCACTTGTTTGTGGGATACATTTGGTGGCAGCATTAATCAAAAAAGCTGTGAAGTAGTCTACAGCTGCACTTATGCTTAAATCACGCATGTCTGTCCAACTTAAGAGAGCCGTCTTACGAAACTGTTCCCAATCAGCTTTGTCAATGTGCCATTTGGGAACCTGTGGGGGACATACATTTAATATTTGTGTGCTCAGAACTATAGGAAAATGGTCGCTTCCATAAGGGTTATTAATGACCTTCCATTGAAGTAAGGGTAGAAGCGATGGAGATATAATGCTCAGATCTATAGACGAGTAGGTACCATTAGCGAGGCTATAGTATGTTGCCTCTTTCTGATTCAACAGACAAGCACCCGAAGAGAAAAGGAATTGTTCAATTAGACGACCTCGCGCATCGCAGCGAGAGTTACCCCATAGACTGCTATGTGCGTTGAAGTCCCCAAGAATCAGATAAGGTTCTGGAAGTTCATCTATTAGGGACTGGAATTCGTGTTTATCTAGGTGGTAGTGTGGAGGTATGTAGAGAGAGCAAATGGTCACGAGTTTGTTCAAAAGAACCGCTCGTACAGCCACTGCCTCCAGGGACGTTTGTAGTGGTAAATGTGTGCACGCTACTCCTTGATTAACTATAACAGCTACACCACCGGATGACGCCATGGCGTCATCCCGGTCCTTTCTGAAAATAATGTGGCTGCGTAGATAGTTGGTGTGTTTTGATTTTAGGTGTGTTTCTTGCACACACAGCACTTTTGGTGTATGTTCGTGTAATAGTTCTTGGACGTCGTCGAGATTTTTAAGGAGTCCTCTAACGTTCCATTGTATTATTTGTGTTTCCATATTGGAAGTAAGGTAGTGCTGTGTGTACGAAAAGGAAGTGGCTGAGGTTTAAGTGGAAAGTTGCAACTCAAGCAGGAGGGCCGTCGTCGGGCCCCCTTATCGGCTTTTTAGTTTTCTTAGCGCGCTCCAGGGAGCTACGCCGATCTTTTGGCACCAGGGGTGCCAACGTCGTGTCCATTGCCTCTTGCGAGGCACTGGATGCCCGCGCGTGCGAGCTGGCAGTTCGGGTTTCGGGCCTCGCCTGGTGAGACGAGGCCTTGAGACCCGACGACCCTGAGGTCGCCGGTCCCTGTTCGCGAGTTGGCGGAGTAGACTGGGCTACTGCCGCCAAGGAGGCGGGCGCCACTACCGACGGCTTGCTCTGCGCAGGCCGAGGGAGTAGCGGGGGCCGGTGCAACGTTGCCCCCCGGCGCGCCGCATCAGCGTAGGGTGTATTGCGAAAGGGTGTACACCTTTTACGAGCTTCTTTGAATGAGATGTTTTCTTTGACCTTGAGGGTGATTATATCCTTTTCTCTTTTCCAATTGGCACAGGATCGCGAGTAGGCTGCGTGATCGCCGTCACAATTGACGCAGTGAGGTGTGTTGAACAGTTATCAGAGGGGTGGCCTTGGCCTCCACATCTTGCGCAAGTTTCTTGACCACGGCAGCTCTGCGAGCCGTGGCCAAATCGCTGGCATTTGTAGCACCGTCTAGGATTGGGGATGTACGGGCGGACAGCAAGTTTGATGTAACCTGTTTAAATCGTTGCAGGTAGCACGCTAGATGCAAAAGTTAATATTAGGTGCTTGGTCGGCAATTCTTTGTTATCACGTCTGATGATTATTCGTTTCACATCAGTGACATTTTGCTCTTCCACCCTTCTAGGAGTTCTTGTTCGGACAATTCAAGGAGGTCTGCTTCCGAGACAACAACGCGTGTGGTATTCATCGATCGATGGGGTGTAACAGATACTCGAATGTTGCCAAATGTTGCTAGACTGCCAAGTTTTTCGTAGTGGGTGTTTTTCAGGTAGCTCGAGCAGAAGGTCACCGCTAGCCATCTTAGTTACCTTGTAGCCTGGCCCAAAGACTTCGGTCAGAGACTTTGCCACAACAAATGGGGAAATAGATCTGGCTTGTTTGTCTGGTGTTTCACTATGAATTACATGGAATTTCGGAAAGGATGGTCTCAGTTGGTTGAAACATGATAATTCTTCGGTGCGTACCCTCTTGTGAGGGAGACGATCAAATAGGCGGGGGAATGAAGGCGTTCCCATGATAGTTTTCTTTTGTTTCGGCAGCACTGGCGGCCACCCACCATGGAGTCCAACTAGGGGACGCTGAGGTCCTTAGACGTATAAGGCTGCAGACGCCAGCCGTACAGTGCCGCTATAACCAAATACAGTAGAACCCCGCTGATACGTTTTTGAAGGGACCGTAGGAAATAAACGTAAGAGACAGGAAACGTAAGAGCCGAAAAACAGGAAAAACGGCAAAATATTTAGTGGTACAGAATTTTATTTCAATTCTTACGAGCAGCACGAAAATTGGCGCGCTCAGCCGCGATCTAGTCGATGGATAGAAACGCGGAGCTTAGGACGGCCTTATCCACAGAAATGTAATCAACGTATGTGATTTTTTAACACCAACAGCTGTAGGCATGAAAGAACTAAGCACACGCAATCACGACCGGCGCGGCGAGTCCGACCGCGAACCGCACGCACGACCATGCGAGCTCCAACCAGCTCGAACTCCTCCCGTTCTCCGACAAATAACGATGATGATGAGTCTACGCCAACGCGATAGCAGAAGTGAATGCCAATCTCGAAGGCCTTGCTTTCGCAAGCAATTACGTCATACACGCCATGTTTGTGCAATGCAAATCTCAGAGGCTATGCTTTTGTCAATAGTAAATGCCAATCTCGAAGGCCTTGCTTTCGCGAGCAGTTACGTCATAGACGCCATCTTTGCAATTTGAATCTCGAAGGCCATGCTTTTGTTTGCATCAATTGAAAGATTCTGTTGCTTGCGCCTCTCATGCGGCTAATATTACTGTGAAACGAGGCCAAGCTGCGTGAAAATGCACCATGGCCGCTTTCTTTGGTAGTCACTCGGTCGGCTCCGGGCGCACTTCGCGACGTATCATACGGGAACGGTCCGACAGTTACGACGTAACAGCGGGGTTCCCAATACATTGTATCCTATGGGAGCTATGCCGGGACCGGCGGAAAACGACGTAACAGCCGGGAAAACGCAGCAGTGAGGAACGTAACAGCGGGGTTCTACTGTATAACTACCCAAGGTTGAGTAACTACACAGGGTTAACCCTTGCCGCCAGGAAAAAATCGGAAGTAACAAGAAGAGAGAAGTAGACAGGAAAGATTTAAAGTGAGAGAGAAAGACGAAGATGAGGGGAGAGAGAGACAGGAAAAGGCGACTGCCGGTTTCCCCTGGGTGGGTCAGCCCAGGGGTGCCGTCTACGTGAAGCCGGGGCCAAAGGGGTGTGTTGCCTCTGCCGGGGGGCCTTAAAGGTCCAATCACCCGGCGTCGGCTCAACCCCAGGATCCCGTCGACGCGGGTGCTGGAAGAACGGTTTGAAGCGAAACTCGGTGTAGCGTTTACTCGAGTAAACGTTTCTTTGAAACGCAAAGACACGGGAGGCGGGTTGGGTTTCGTGTAAGTTTCATTAAAGCGTTTGGCAAGACTTCGTAGTCGTTGTTTCTTCAGAGTCGAGACACGGGCGCTGGACCTGAGAAGGCGCGCGTTTCGCCTTGTCTACCACGGGTGAAGCGAGAGGGAAGTGACACGTTCAAAGGTGTTGCGAGCGGGCGGAGCAGCCGGCAGCGGATTCGCTCGCTGTATTTCAAGCAAGACGGACGTGCCGGCCGCGATGTCCTGGATTACTCCTCGTACCTCTCGCTGATCGGCGCCCCGTGACGGCCGCCTCGCCCGCTATGCCGTGCGCCGCTCATCGTCGGGGCCTTCGCCGCTTCGTCGATGTTGTGCATCGTGCCTCTGGCTGTGTTTCGTGGTCCCGTCCCTGAACTCCCGTGATCGTCTCCCCCATCTTTCCTGTCCTCTTTTCTCTTTGTTGGATGGATGTGCTCCTATCACTTTTCTCTCTATTTTCCTACTTTTCTTTTATTCCCTCATTACCCCCCCCTACAAGGCACTGCGCCGTGTCGCCTATAGGCAGACAGAAATTAGGTGCCTTTTTCCTTTCCCTAATAACCACTGAACCACTGAAGCCGGCAGCTGCGGGCGCTACGGCGAGCATGCTGCGGGTGAAGGAGAGAGCGACGTCAGCGCGCACCTGCGAGGGAAGCGTGCGAGGGGAGCGTGACGTCAACGCAAAGCTGTGGCGTGACCTACTTGGCAACGCTCCAACACCTACGGCGAGGGGAACGCGTTGCGGCGCATTCGTACGGACGCACGTAACGTACGGCGTTACACACGTGAGTCAAAGAGCTGCTTCGCATCTAAAAAAAACGCGCCGTTGCTGCGACCGTCCCATTCGGCGCGTTTCCAATAAAAGTGTAATTTTGTTTAACACACCGCGAGGTGGTGGCTTGAGCCCTAGCTTCACTCATAGCGTGCATCCATATCGAAAAATAGCTCTCCGACGCTCGCTTGGCTGTCGCACCGCGTTCCCCGCTCGCCCTGTGTGAATTAACAGCCAGGCTAGAGGGAAGACACAACGCGCGTAGCGTTTCTCTTCGCGTCTCACGACCCTTTGGAGGAGCGCATATCGAGTAACAGTGTTTATTATAAAAAATCCGTAAACAGGGGGTGGTAGCTCCAGCCAACGCTTCGACAAGTGGACTTGTCTTCTTCAAGGCTGGAACTGATTTCCTTAGCTATCGTGTGCGTATGCTTCGTGCCCTCTCCACCAGAAGGGAGAAGGGGTGGGGGAGGGGGGATAGGCCACCGTGACGACTGGGTGAGTCATAAAGAAGCTACGTTGAAAAAAAGAAAATTCCGAAAGGTCTTAAAATTAAGGTCAGATGTGCTCTTGGTTCCCTACCACCTGAACTATTAGCGAAATGGAACAGCATTCTATAAAGCGCGTCTTTGTCATTAATAGATATTTTAAAAGAACATTGCAGAAATCAACTTGCTTTAATCACCAACCAACTTAATAGCGTTAAACTATCTGAAGAGGAAACTGAAGAACTTGCCCAGTTCGTAGAACGTAGAAAAGAGAAATTGCTGATCAAGGAAAAGCGCAAAGAAAATCATGCTACGAACTCTGCCCTCAATAATACGATGAACACGGTAGAAAGCCCCGCAATCCCAGCCCAACACCCAGCACGCCGTAGCAAAGTGGTAGACATATCACAAAGCTTAAGTCCAGTCGATATAGATCTGCTAAGCGCGGCCTTACATTTAGTCCCACAAACAATGCAGTAACGAGTACGAGCTCCACAAAAATATAACTGAGTTTTCAAGACGTTTGCGCATCAAGAAATTCTTTTTTGATAAGGCAGATACGGAAGGCGTAAGCAATGACTCTTTGCGTCCGCCGAGCACTTGGACACCAGATACAGAACAATGCTAAGAGCTAGATCAATATATATAACTAGTCTCAAGTGAAATTCTGAGCACAGCTAAACGGAGTCGAAAGCCGAAGAACTTAACTTACGCAGAACACGAGCTCTTGAAACAACTTTCAAACAGAAAGGACATAGTCATGAAAGCAGCGGACAAGGGTGGTAGTATAAATCTGGCCTATAGAAAAATATAAAAACAAAGCTATCAGACAACTCAGCAACAACACGCACTATCGAAAATTAGCCTCGGACCCGACTCAAGAATGTAGTATAGCATACAACATACGACCACGGATTTTCTAGCCAGGGAATTAATCACACACTCTGAGCACCGGTTCCTGATGCCTAAAAACAAGCAAGCAGGCCGCTTCTATCTTCTTCCGAAGATTCATAAGGTGTCCATAGATGAACTGCTTAATCGCGCATATCCCGGGCAAGCCTATTAGTATCTAACAATAATACACCTACTGAGTCGCTATCAACATTTCTAAATCATCATTTATCTAAAATACAATCTAACCTACCGTCTTTTGTTCAAGATACACCTCATTTCCTTCGAATAATAGATTCTATTAACAAAACACAAACACTCTCGGATCAGGCATTCTGGTAACATTAGATGCCTGCTCCTTGTATACGAATATACCTATCGCTGAAGGGATTGAAGCGGTCTCAGAATCACTCATAGAAAGCAAGCAAGCACATAATGCTGAAGTTTACGTATTGTTACTGAAACTAGTCCTGACGCTAAATTATTTTGAATGTGATTCGTCGTACTGCCTGCAAACTTTCGGCACTAGTATGGGAACCCCTTTTGCGCGAACATACGCCAACATTTTTATGGGACAGTAAGAATCAGAGCTGTTCGAGTCATGTCCAGTGAAGCCTTCCACCTATCTCCGTTACATAGACGACATATTTATCATATGCGAACATGGCGTAAGTACAATAAACGCATTCATTGACCACTGTAACAAGTTTCACTCTAGTATTAAATTCACCATGCACCATTCTTCCAGTGAAATTAACTTCCTAGATACGACGGTATCTATTGAAGCATGAAAATTAAAGACGACGCTTTACAGAAAACCAACAGGCAGCCAGCAATACCTAGATTACACTAGTCATCACCCGCGACACTGGCAAACAAGAGATATTTGTAAGACAGGCGAGGCGTATAAGAAGGATCTGTAGCGATGACAGTGACTACGTTCACCACTTAAGCAACCTAAAGGAAACTTAGTTGAAATAAATTACCCGCATGATGCTCTAAACAAGGTCTTCAACGAAGCATGTCAACTAGACAGGAAATCATCACTAGCTCAAAGTGCCCCCGTGGCACAGCCTAACCAGCCGCCAGCATTTATAACCAAATACTCAAATGCTCTACCAAACGTAAATAATATCCTCCGTAAGTATTACCCAATACTGGCAAGCAACGAGCGCCTTAGAAAAGCGTTTTCCCGGAGTACCAAAGGTCGTGTATCGCAGCAATAGGAATTTTAAGGACATGTTAGTGCACGCAAAAGTAAACCCTCATTCTACTGCCCACATAACACCTTGTTCTCGTCCAAGATGTAAGACTTGTAAGCACCTTCAAGATGACGTTATATAAGTTAAAAGCACCGGAAGTGATTACGTCCAGCATATAAAATCTAGTTTTACCTGTACTAGTTCAACGTTATCTACATCAGGGGCGTAGCCAGAAATTTTTTTCGGGGGGGGGTTCAACCATGCTTATGTATGTCGTGCGTGCGTTTGTATGTGTGCGTGTACATATACGCAAGCAAAATTCAAAATTTCGGGGGGGGGGGGTTGAAACCCCCCCAAACCCCCCCCCCTTGGCTACGCCCCTGATCTACATGATCGAATGTTCATATTGTCAAAAACGGTACATTGGCGAAACGGGACAACCTATTAATTTAGATAAACGGGCATCGCGCGGACACAGCGAATAAGTTACCCAAAGCAGTGGCACATCATTTAGTGTAGCAGGTCACAACTTCCGAAGATCTCCCCCCCCCCCCCCGGCCCCCGTTTCTTGTCTTTTTTTTTTCCGCGTTTTTTATGACTCACCCAGTCGTCACGGTGCCTCTCCCCCACCCCATCTCCCTTCTGGTGGAGAGGGCCACGAAGCATATACACACGATAGCTAAGGAATCAGTTTCCAGCCTTGAAGAAGGACTAAGTCCCGTCGGCTCGAGCACTCACCCCCTTGTTACGGATTTTTTCATCGCAGCTTCCATCTTCCACTTCCTGCAGTGTTTAATATGCGCTGTAGATGCCATCTTTGCCCGGATTCACCATATGCGGTGTCCACGCATGTGTTAAGAATTCAGCTACCGCAAGGGTTTAAATCATGATCATGCCGTTTGCTTCGGTGCGGAGATTGTGCCACTAGGCATCAACGTGAGAGAGATGCGTCCACACTAAGCGACGCTATATCTGCCAAACAACATTAAGATTGTACAAGCTCTCATATACCAATGCACTACAAACAATAGCTACCCACGTTCCACTTTCGTGTTATACCGATTCCTATGAAGGAGGGATCAGCCATCTTTTTTGGATAGACCACCTCTCACCCACTATTCGAGAAATAAGCACGGATGGATTTTGACGTGACCCTTTGTAGCATGTACAGAAATCTGGACAGTGAAAGTGCATCGCAGGAAGGCGTGATAATGCGTGCGAATCCAGACATCGTATATAGTAAACGTAAATTGGCGAAATTGCAACGAAGCGCGCTCTCTGCGCTTAAATAGTACTTCCTCTGTTTATCAACCACATGCGAGTCGATTACTTAGACACTCAGGTAAATTCGCACAACGAACGCACATGAAAAACCACCGCCACGTCCAGCAACATGCAAATTCGCGCAAGGGATCAATCAAGTAACGACGTTACGACACATTTCGCCTTGCGTCCAGCAACAGACGTCCACGCTCTTGGCGAAGTGGCAGTCCGTCTCGAAGAGGGGACGCTGGAAACAAGAACACTAAGGTCATTCGTGCGGCTTGGATACGCGACGGTAAGCAGGGTATGTCACGAACTACTTTCAATTGCGATGAATTTCAATTCAAGAAGTATCAGCTTGGGCGCATTGCAGAGAGCATGCGCGACGTTGTCACGTTTCGGAATGCTGCAGAGCAATTTCATATGTTTATCGGATAGTTCATACTGAATATAAGAAAATGGTACGAGCTCTTAGGCACAGTAAACAAAATTGCAGTGGCTTAGCTTGGCTACCTCACGATATACGTAGCGTTAGCTAAGGTTCAGCTGATTATTCTTAGCTTTCCCGGTTGTCAAGCTTCTCCGCTTTTCTGCGCCGCTTATCAGCATTTGCGCTCTCCTTTTCCATGGCTATACCGCACCCGCAAACGCCAGCCAGCCGGTCTGACAACTCGCTAACCTCCCTGTCCTTCCGTTTTTCTTTTCCTCCTCCTCCTCCCCGCTGGATGTGGTAGTGTTATTTTTTAACACGAAAGTGCTTTATGCCGGGGTCCACCAAGACTTCAGTGACGTATTTCCTTCACGGAAAGGACGTCGAAAAATGGCACCGATCAGTTCGCAAAGAAAAAAGTTCCGCCAACGGGCATCGCACCCACGACCGCTCTGTCCGCAACAAGAGATGCCGGGCGCGCTTTCCACAGCGCCACGGTCACAGACTATAGAGGCTTTACAAACGCCCCTTTTATATCTACCACTCTCCCGGTCGACGGGGCGGTGTTGCCCTCTGGCAGCGGCAAAGTAAAGTAATTCATCATTACTGTGGCCTCCGCGATTAGTTCCTGCAACGTGTTACACGTTCGGCCCATTCGGCGCGTTTTCCATAGACGTGCAATTTTGTCCATTCCTTGACACACCGCGAGGTGGTGACCTTAAGTGTTTCGGTATCTACATGGCCCGAGAAGAGATGTCGCCGCGCTCCAGGGCTATCCGGCTATGAAGGTGGTATTTATTCACTATAACACGAATTCGTGCCCGTCTGCACCGCTAGATAGACTTCTTTCTTTCGCGAGTCTTGTGCTGAGGCCGAATCGACGGTGTCTAGAAGACAGCATGCTTCAGAAGCTCACACAGCAACCTGCTCAGCAAAGCCGATCTTATGTGCAAAGTAAATGTATACTTTTTCTCAATTCACTGGTGTTCATTAGTGATTCGAGTGGTTTGCTTAAACTGTGCTATTTCTAGCATATTTAGTTGTCACCAAGCATGTCGATTTCGGTGCCCAATGCTTGTTACTGTAGCTGTGAAATAGTGTACTTTTTTATTGCGATATATATGTGTAATTATGTCATTATTACTAAATATGTACTTTGTAGCCCCCCCCCCCCTCTGTGATGTGTTAAGGGCGCTGAGGGTACTGTAATAAACAAATAAACTAAAAGTCTTCATGTACTGCAACTTTATTTACAATGCTGCACTTATGTCTTAGCGGAGTAGGATCATCTTTGAAATAAAAAAGAAGTATTCTAGTATCTGCATTGCAATATCTGTATTCCGGAATACTTTTTTCGTCATATTGCAAAAGTATCTCCGAAATATCCCGTTACGCTAAAGCCAAATGTATCTCAGTATCTGTATTTTAGGCTTCCGGTCCATGTATTTCGATATCTGTATTCCGGAATACTTTTCCGAGTATCTCTGCCCAGCACTGTGTGATACCTGCGCCACAGACACGTGCCTTACTGATAAAGAGATGAAGCGGGTATATCTTTTTCCTAGTCACTTCAACTGTTCCGTCCATCTTTGAATTTAGATAGTAAATTGAGTTCGTCCAAATAAGTTGGAAGATGTTTCAGAATACTGTACTCCAGCTGATTTGAGCAATTATTAGGCCTAGTAATTGAGACAGGGCGATACTTTGCTAAATTGTCAGGACAGCCGTTTTCAAACACACGAAGTTGATGGGAAAACCTTATAATCGCTTCATTGTTTCAAGGTGGCAGTGCTGACAACCTACCAAATTATCACCCTGCCTCGGTTACTAGGCCTAATAGTTGGTCAAAGCAGGTCGAATACAATATCTCGAAAAGCCTTTCAAGTTTTACGAAGGAAGGCGATTTATTATCTAAATGCGAACACGGCTTTCGACAGAACCATCTGCTACATCTCAGCTTATCGAATTAGCACAGCATCCCTCCGAAACATCTGCTACGTACGTATCAAAAATCAAACAGTAGAGGTTTTATAGAAGTCAGACTTATATTAAATAAATATGGGCGATCGGACTCGATATCCCCCTTTCAGTTCTGTGCATCTGCTAACCTACCCACATTCAGCAATCCTTGAAGGGGCCGCTTCTTCAATGGACATCGGCAGGACATGTAACGGGCGACGAGAGATAACCGCTGGTCATTAAGAGTAGCTGACTGGATTCCAAAAGAAGGCAAACGCGCGAGGAAGAGACAGAAAGTGAGGAGGGCAGATGAGATTAACAAGTTTGCGGGCATAACGTGGCAGCAGAAAGCACAGGACCAGGTTGATTGGCGGAACATGACAGAGGCATTTGCCCTGCAGTGGGCGTAGACAGGCTGATGATGATGACGATGATGAAAGCGGCCCTGCAACACTTTTCCACGCAATCATCGATTGACTTCATTAAAGGAGTTTATCGCCTCGCGAATCAACTGCCGCAAAAATTGTTAGAATCTGCCAAGTACGAAGCGGAGTTGCAGGGCTCTGTCGTTCAGTTTAAGCAATTTATCTGTCCTCTCGTGCCCACTAAGCGCGTTCAAAGCTACGCAGGGGGGATAACAAGAGGGCAAGAAGCTACGTCCGTTAGTCAGCGCGCGTCATGACCTCGAGCATGACGCTTATGAAGCACACAGCGTTGTGGGGATACGATAGGTACGACGTGCTTCGAGGTCTGCGGAAAGGAGTAATTGTTGCGGGGCTTACTTTTGGGAACTCAGTGGTGTGCATGAGGTCAGGGGTGCAATCAGGAATGGATATAAATCAAAGGACTGTGGGACGCCTCGCTTCGGGTGCTCACGGGAAGACGACAATTGAGGTTGTAATGGGCGATATGGGATGGGAAAGTTTTTAGGCGAGGGAAGCTCAGAGCAAAATAAGGTTCGAAGAGAGTTTAAGGAATGTGGTAGAGAATAGATGGGCAGAGAAGTTCCTCGTTATCTATATAGGAAGAGCGTTGACACACACTGGAGAAAAAGAACTAGGAGGCTCACTAGTAAATACACGGCAGGTAGTGTAAGCGATATGACAACAAAGAGCGTTAAGCGAAAAGTCAGAGAGGCGGAGAGGATTTACTGGACGGCAGCCATGGAGAAAAAACCGGCTCTGAGTAACTACCGAAAAGGCAAAAACGAAAAAGGAGGGAGGCATTTTACGATAATTCAAGGGGAAGCACTTTACTGTTTGAAGCGAGATCGGGTTGCTTTAGAACGCGTAGTTTTAAAGCGAGATTCACTGAAGATGAAGAACAATGCACATGTGTGGCGAAGATAAGGAAACGGCGGAGCATGTTCTGACTGAATGTGGAGATATCCACCCAGGTGTAGGTTTGGGCACGAGCCTGCATGAAGCCTTGGGTTTTACGAACAACAACGGAAAGCTCAAGACACTCGCGATTGAAGTAAGTAAGAGACGGTTAGAGTACTGATGGCAGCAAATTAGAGAGAAAGGACAAATATAAATTATGGGAAAAATACGGACATTCTGCGGTAGAGGGCAGGGAAGTGGGCTGTGAATTTACGGTCTTTTTCTACTTTTTTCTGTAGTAAGATATATACTTAATCGGGGTAGAGGCATTAGGCCAACATTAAAAAAAAGGAAAAACTTTTTTTTGTCGAGCCTGGTGGCACACTTGTCACCGTCCCGTTATAAAGGGGACGCTCATAGCATCTATCCATTCATCCATCCAGCACTTTCTCTTCTTTCTTTTCTTCGAACGGGCGGCTTACTTACAGTGTGATCGCGAGGGCGCTGTGGCGATCAAACCAAGCAAAAGAAATAGGGACTTTTTGGAAACGATTTTTTCAAAAATAACTCGTGATGTAAAAAGTCAACGTAAAGCAAAGAAGTCTAGCTGCAACGCAGAACATTAGTTGACTCACTGCATTGAGAACCTCAGGCACGACATCTTTAAACATTATTGTCACTCCTACTTGCCTAAAAAAGTAGAGAAAATACATGCGCCTTTGGCATTACACCAAACTCGTAATGCACAACTAATCGAATTAAAATTGACTGGTAACCTAAAGGGACCAATGTGAACGTTCACTAATTCACGAGCAGGTGCTTGGCGCTCAGGTGCCCCGTGAAACAGCATGATGGGCCAAGAAACTTAGTCTAAGCATGATGGTGACCCATGGTGTGCAGTGTCTTGCGGAAATGCAATCAGCAGTACGACATCTTTTTTTTTCTTGTTTTTCTGACGCCTCATGAACCGAATAATCGTGATTAAATCATTACACGGAAAATTGTAGAGTTCTATTCGTCCGCAAAAAGCATTTTAAATGCGAAGCATTTCTTAGCGAACTTCTGCGAGTTTGAGCGTATCTATCTATCTATCTATCTATCTATCTATCTATCTATCTATCTATCTATCTATCTATCTATCTATCTATCTATCTATCTATCTATCTATCTATCTATCTATCTATCTATCTATCTATCTATCTATCCATCTATCTATCTATCTATCTATCTATCTATCTATCTATCTATCTATCTATCTATCTATCTATCTATCCATCTATCTATCTATCTATCTATCTAGCCGCCTACGACTTTGTGCTCTCTTGGCCGTTTCAGTAATCGGATGTATACCAAAATTGGTATGGAATAACATGACCGTATTACGAACATAAATGACAGGTCATAACATGAAAATCATGACATGCATGTCATGAACAGCATGATTTACATTCCACGGCCTTGGGGCTCTTGCGGCCATTCCGTTAATTTCATATACACCAAAACTGGTGTGACGTGGCAAGAGTTCATGGCGAACATAATCACAGGTCCTAACGTGCAAATCATGACGCGCATGTCATGTGCGGCATGATTTACGTGACATGGTCTCAGGGCGCTCGCGGGCGTTTAAATGAATGGATATATACGAAAACTGGTATGACGAGACATTACGACATGACGAACATAACTGACACGTGGTAACATGAAAATCATGACACGCGTGTCATGCACGTCATGATTTACATGCCACGCTCATGACGCACTCGCGGCCGCATCGCTAGGTTGATATACACCAAAATTGGTATTGCGCGGTGCGACTGTATGAAGAACATGAATAACAGGTGGTAACATGAAAACCATGACATGCATGTCGTGTATGTCATGATTTACATGCCACGCTCATGGTGCATTCGCGGCCGTTTCGCGGGCTCGATATACACCAAAATTGGTATTACACGACGCGACTGTATGACGAACGTAAATTAGAGGTGGTAACATGAAAATCATGACATGCGTGTCATGTGCGACATGATTTACATGGCACGCTCATGGTGCGCTCGCGGCCGTTTCGCTAGATTGATAAGCACCAAAATTGGTATTGCGTGACGCGAATGTATGCCGAACGTAAATGACAGGTGGTAACATGAAAACCATGACATGCATGTCATGTATGGCATGATTTACATCCCACGCTCATGGTGGACTCGCGGCCATTTCGCTCATTTGATATACACCAAAACTGGTATTGTGCGATGTGACTGTATGACGAACATAAATGACAGGTCCTAACATGCGAATTATGTTATGCATGTCATGTACGGTATGATTTACATGACACTGTTATGGTGCGCTTCCGGCCGTTTAGATAACTGGATATATACCAAAATTGGTATTGCATGACAGGAGTGCGTGATGAACATAAATCACCGGTCATGCAGTGTATATACCAGAATATACGTTTCATTGGCATGGTATATACCACATTGTGCATGCACACGTGCATAGCAAACATGCCATATATGGTGAACTAGATGCCATGGCATGAATGATTTCATTTGGCTCAAAAATAAACAAAGCGATGTATGCAGCTCTTTGCTGGCTGCTTCGCATTACATCGATTCCCACAGTGCGTGGGATCTGCCGGATTTTTTTCCAAAAATAAGTTAACTCCAGCATTTTTCAAATGGGTGCCGCAGTGCTGCACTTGACCTGCCGAGGGGGGCTGAGCCTCTCCTTAAAAATTGAGAGGGGGAGCGGAGGGGCGAGAGGGGGTTCTAAAAGATATTCATCTAAAGAACTTAAATCAGTACCTAAAAAATCGACCCTGGGTGGCCACATTTGGGGAAAAAATTCTACCCTCAAAGAGCTAAAGCGATGATCGTTTCACTTGACGGAGGGACGGACGGACTGCATGTTTTCCCGTTATGTCGTCATAGAAATGCCGAACGCATTCGGAAGCCCTCTCTAGAACAAGATGTAAAGCAGGATCGTGCACACAACGAAAATTTGTACTCTGCGAAAACTTACTGCCATACTGGCGTTTCGGTGGTCGCCGGAGGCGGCTACTATGGAGCCGTTTCAGACGTTGACGAACGCTGGAGAAAAGGTGAAGGCGGACTCCGCGCCGATGCCACCCGAAAACAACGTTCTAGGGAACGCTGCAACCTACATTAAAGCCCAACGCTTGCGCATCACTTGGGCAACTCCAAGGAGACAGAGAATGAAACGTTTACTTTCTGTTCTGTGAGAAGATCGGTGAGTGCGATCCTTAGTCCGGGATCCCAGTGGCGCGGGCCGTTGTCCTCGAGCGTTTCACGAGGGCCTCTTTAGCCTTCGGTTCCGAGCTGGACAGAGCTGCCTACTACCATTTTATGTTTGGTTGTGTCCTGGGTTGCGTGGGTAGATTGTGGGGATATTCCGGTACCATGGATGTCCACGGTTATATAACCTTGGAGGTTAACTATCCTTAGACAACTCCCAGAGGCGATTCTGCATGGATTTTTCATTCATTCATCCATTCATTCATTGCTATGGCTATCAGTGCTTCTTCAGGCAAATCCTGCCTCTTGTTTGGGGATGAATTCATAGTAGACGTTCAAACGGCACCCTTCCAAGCATTTTCTTTGCCTTGTAAACGCTTGGTTAAAGGATAAAATGGAAACTTTATTTACTTTTTTGTACAATTCATTGGGCAAGTAGCAGGTAGAGCTATTTTGGATAGGCAGCCGAACTCTGAACTATAACCATATCTAGCACGGAGGCTTCACAGGATCACTTAAGCTAGGTGTGTCCATGTACACTTGGCTCCATTGGCGATACGTTGTGGGGCGCTCTCGGAACACCTATACAACCATTTAGAGAAGGGAAACTGTGCCTGTGAACGTGCAAGGGAAATAAGGGTAGCGGTGACGTTATGAACTTAAGTAGCCGACCAAGGGATGGCGCTGTACAACCAGAAACGGAAAAGGGTATTATGCAATAGGGCTTTTTGCTTCTCGTACTTGGCTGCCATGCAGTTCGCTCCGGTTGCCCATGGTCGTACAAAAGAAAGAAATGTATATGCCACGTTTTATTCGCTTGCCGAGCCCTGCGAGTGTCGTAACGAATCTTCTGAACCGCTTTTCGTGTGTATATTGCCACGTGCGTTTCTTTATCACTTTTGCTGTATTCGGTTTTCGGCCACAAAGACTGTCAGCAACGCTCAGCGCGAACCGCACCTCATTGTTCGAGAACCTTCGCGATCATTGTAGATCGTTTTGTTAAGATTGCGCGCAAGACGCGCACACTCGAGCTTATTCTAGAATTTGCACGACGGCCAGCGATAACGCTGGAATATTCGACGGCACATGTTTAAATGCCGACGCGCTTCAGCGCTTGTCAGTTGATCGACGGACGACGCCCTAGCTGTTCGCCGCTATCATTGTACAGCGTGTATTGCTGTAGTTCTAGTTCTCATTTTCCGGCCACAAGCTCGGCCAAATAAACAGTTTCACCCTGCAAAGGCCGACTGCTGTCTTCGTCGACGTCACGACCACATGACATCTGGTGGAGGTGCTGCTTCATGATCCGGATGCTACCGCAGAGCGCTGACCCAAGCCCAAGCCGTGAAGAAGACGACTCTAAGGACAACCCGGATCCTCGAACCAGCCGCCGGCAGAAAGGACTACCCCCCCCCCCCAATACGGACCCCTACCGGACAAGACAAAAGCCACGGCGACAAGAACAACAGGCACCATGACGGCCGCAGCGAACCCTGCCGCGATAGTGATGCAGCCGCCCAGGGAGCCGCCGACATTTCGTGGTTCGCCATGTGAAGACCCCGAAACATGGCTGGAGACGTTCGAAAGGGTCGCAACATTTAACAACTGGAACGCCGACGACAAGCTGCGCCACGTGTACTTCTACCTGGAAGAAGCAGCAAGGACATGGCTCGAGAACCGGGAGTCCACGCTTCGAAGCTGGGATCTCTTTCGCAGTGCTTTTTTGGAGACGTTCACGAGCGTCGTCCGAAAGGAAAGGGCCGCAACCTTGCTGGAGACACGCGTTCAGCTCCCGAACGAAAACGTGACCATCTTCGCGGAAGAAATGACCCGGCTGTTCCGCCACGCTGACCCCAACATGCCTGAAGAAAAGAAGGTTCGTTTCCTCATGCGAGGAGTAAAGGAACAGCTCTTCGCTGGCCTTATGAGGAATCCGCCGAATACCGTCCAAGAACTTGTCTCCGAAGCAACAACAATCAGAAAACGCTTGAGATGCGAACACGGCAATACAACCGCAGCTTCTCGACCACAAGCTACGCCGACGTTCAAGCGCTAGGAGCCGCCGACCTGCGTGAGACGATTCGAGCAATCGTCCAAGAGGAGCTGCGAAAACTTCTGCCTTCGTCACAACCTCAAGTAGATTCCATCGCCGACGCCGTGCGCCAGGAGATCCAGCATTCACTCGGTGCGCCTCAGCTAGTAGAGCCGCAGCCGCAAGCTATGAGCTATGCTGCTGCAGCCCGCCGCCATGCTCCTCCTCCACGCCCACGCCAAGACGACACACCGCCGCACTACCGTCGCCAGACGCCGCCGCCGCCACCGACGCCCTACCGTCCACCTGTCGGCCAGACGCCGCCGCCGCCACCGCCGCCACCGACGCCCTACCGCCCACATGTCGGCCAGCGCTACACCCCGAGGAAGACCGATGTCTGGCGCGCCCCTGACAACCGCCCGCTCTGCTACCACTGCGGGGAGGCCGGCCACACGTACCGCCACTGCCAGTACCGTCAGATGGGGCTACGCGGATTCGCCGTCAACGCGCCGTGCCCGCAGCCAGGCTAACGGCCGCGCGACATCGACGACTACCTCACCGGAACATAGTGGCAAGAACGACGACCTTCCCGCTCGCCGTCGCCCGGCCGCTACATGTCACCGCACCGCCGGCCGTACACTGGCCCAAACCGGGGCCGGTCGCCTAGCCCGTATCCGGAAAACTAAGGGCAGCAACCGATGGAGGTGCGGTTGCTGAACGACGAAATGCTGAAGATCCTCCGCCGTCGACAACGACGCCGCGACGAAGTTCCGAGCCCCCGCCGCACGCCCAAAGACGTCCTGAAGACGAAACTTTGCGACCGGAAGCAGACCTGACGACGCAACGCGGAAGCAGCGGTGCAAAACGACGTAGCCGTGACCCGACGCTGCGACGTAACCGCAACGCAAGACGGCGGACTAGCGACCTCGACGTTCTGATCGACGGCCACAACGTCACTGCTCTCGTCGATACTGGAGCCGACTATTCCGTCATCAGTGGGCCGTTCGCAGCACAGTTGAAGAAAGTTAGGACTGCTTGGGAAGGCCCCGAGATCCGGACCGCTGGAGGCCATCTGATAACGCCGAATGGTGTCTGCACTGCGCGAGTCACTATCAATAACCGGACTTATCCTGCGAGCTTTGTAATCCTACAAAACTGCTCCAGGGATGTGATACTTGGAATGGACTTCCTAAGTGACCACGGCGCCGTCATCGACCTGAGGTCTGAGTCGATAACACTGACCTCAGACAAAGCGCTCCCGCCCCACGCGATGCCCGGCAACCATGCACTGAATGTGATAGAAGAGCAGGTGACCATTCCGCCGCGCTCCAGCGTCATTGTTTCCGTCGGCACCGAAAAACCTGCGAACCTTGAAGGCGTCATCGAGGGCGATCAGCGCCTACTCCTGAACCGTCAAATTTGCGTCGCACGAGGTATAGCCGAGCTGCGTGACGGTAAAGCAAAGGTAGTGCTGACAAACTTCAGCCACGAATATAGGCACCTCAACTTTGGTACGACGGTTGCCTACATCGACGAATGTGTAGCCGCCAGCAATGCTTTCGCCCTCTTCGATGCTACCGAACCTGCTTCGACGAATAGAGGTCCCGAACCGGATTTTGACGTCAACCCGAGCTTTCCGAAGGCCAAGCAAGACCAGCTCAAAACCCTGCTCCTGCAATACAAGGACTGTTTCTCGTCGTCATCGCGGGTCCGACAAACGCCCCTTGCGAAGCACCGCATTATAACAGAAGAAAATTCTCGACCACTCCGTCAGAGCCCCTACAGAGTTTCTACTCGAGAGCGCGACGCGATAAAGAAACAAGTCGATGAGATGCTACGTGACAACATCATCCAGCCGTTTAAGAGTCCGTGGACGTCACCCGTGGTGTTAGTCAAGAAGAAGGACGGGACACTGCGCTTCTGCGTTGATTATCGGCGCCTGAACAAAATCACGAAGAAGGACGTGTACCCCCTCCCACGAATAGACGACACCCTGGATCGACTTCACAACGCGACGTACTTTTCGTCGATGGACCTCAAGACCGGCTACTGGCAAATCGAAGTCGACGAGCGAGACCGAGAAAAGACTGCCTTTGTAACACCCGACGGTCTCTTTGAGTTCAAGGCCATGCCTTTCGGTCTTTGCTCGCTACCTGCGACGTTCCAGCGTGTCATGGACACCGTACTGGCCGGATTGAAGTGGCAGACGTGCGTTGTGTATTTGGACGACGTCGTCGTGTTTTCCTCGACCTTCGACGAGCATCTCCAGCGGCTTGAGGCAGTACTTCAAGCAATCGAGGCCTCTGGACTGACCCTGAAGCCAGAAAAGTGCCGATTCGCGTACGACGAGCTCTTGTTTCTGGGTCATGTGATCAGCAATTCTGGAGTGCGCCCAGACCCGCGGAAAACAGCTGCCATCGCCGACTTCGCGCCACCCACCGACAAGAGGGCCGTGCGCCGATTTCTCGGCTTATGCGCCTATTACAGACGCTTCGTCAAAAACTTTTCACGTCTCGCCGAACCACTGACGCTTCTCGCGAAGAATAACGTGGAATTCAGGTGGGAAATGGCGCAAGTGCAAGCCTTTCAAGAACTTAAACGACGCCTGCAGACGCCACCCATACTTGCGCATTTCGACGATTGCGCCGATACGGAAATACACACCGACGCAAGCAGCGTAGCACTCGGTGCCGTCCTTGTGCAAAAGACTGACGTGCTTGAAAGGGTTATCAGCTATGCTAGCCGGTCACTATCCAAGGCAGAAGCAAACTATTCCACAACAGAAAAGGAATGCCTTGCCATCCTCTGGGCTACGTCAAAGTTTCGCCCCTACCTCTATGGCAGGCCCTTCAAAGTTGTCAGTGACCATCACGCCTTATGTTGGCTAGCTAACTTGAAGGACCCTTCAGGTCGTCTCGCACGATGGAGTCTGAGGCTTCAAGAATTCGATATTACTGTCGTGTACAAGTCCGGACGAAAACACTCTGACGCCGACTGCCTGTCTCGTGCCCCCGTCGACGCGCCGCCGCAAGACGACGACGATGACTGCTTCCTCGGAACTATAAGTGCCGACGACTTCGCCGAAAGGCAACGGGCCGACGCGGAACTGGGGGGCCTTATTGAGTACCTCGAGTGCAAGACCGCCGTTGTTCCGCAGGTATTCAAGCGAGGACTGCCGTCGTTTTTCTTACGGAACGGCGTTCTCCTGAAGAAGAACTTCTCGCCCCTTCGAACCGACTACCTTCTCGTCGTGCCCTCATCATTGCGACCAGAAGTCCTCCAGGCCCTACACGACGACCCGACGGCTGGACACCTCGGTGTTTCCCGCACCCCAGTAAACCACGAATGTCCATGGTACGTAGCGGTATAATCCAAACATCTAGGACGAAAGAAGATGTCTTATTTGCGTCTGAAAGATGTCCCATTTTCGCTTTGCGCAGTGTGGACGTCTAAAAGATATACAAAGGCTTATTGTAACGGACGTACAATGCACATGTACGCTGTGTGAACGATGGACGCATTTTGGACGTCAGTAACAGACGGTGCACATTTGTGCTTATTTTTCACAAAACGCCGACCTTCAAGGGATTAGAAGTAATCAACGAATGTTTCAACGACACTAGATCGGCGCATCAACTGAAGTCTGGCATTGATTCCTCGCGTTAGCTCGCAGAAACGGATGCAACAAAAGAGAAAGAAAAAGAACGGAATAAATTGGGCGTTTGCTGATGAAAACACCGCTGTCGTCTGCTCCTCAACGCTGCCAAAGGCGCGTGCTGCGTGTTCCCCCACCTCTAAGCGGCTCGCGGTTTGTTTTTTCCCCGTCCCTTTTTGGTTTTCCTTTCTGGGTGGCCTCCGACATTAACCGGCGGTGCACGCGCCTGCCAATCTCGGAGGCCATGCTTCCTGCACCGTGGTTGCGGCTCTGCGCTGCAAGGCGCCGTGTCTGTCGGTACGGTATGAGTTGTGCACACTGTACCATCGGTGCATTTTATTTGTGTTATTTTTGTGATGTTATCTGGCCTTCCACGGGCGCCCGTTCTAACGGGAAAGTGATATTTGTTGATCCCGGCCCACATCTTGAAGCCTACATTTCAAGTCTCAAAGGCTATGCTTACTTCCGTTTGCAACGCAAAATACGTCATGGCCGCCATGATGTGTACAAAAAATCATTACTTTTGTACAAACTTAGTACAGTTACTTTTAAATTAAAATTAGCGGCAATATAAAGCATGAATTTGTACATAATCTTTCCCTAAATTGTGACCATGGTTGTGACACGGACGTCGTCCCCATCACCGCCATCGCCATCACGTTTTCTTTCGCACATGCACGCATGAACGCATGTGTACTTACATGGCGCACATGTTTGGACCAGTTGTGGTTTGGTCTTGAGGTTTGGTCCTGCCGGGGCCAACGCTGCCAACAGCGACGTTTGTCCGCCGCTTTTTATCTGACGTATGTGTACTTACGATGACCGCTGTTGGGTGCTGTGTGGTGGATGTTCTCTTGCTGTGTCGCGTGCAACAAGAACGGTAGAAGTTTCTGAACTCCGGTCGCCTCGGCAGTGGGCCATTGGCCAGCAAAGGTACGTGCATACGTTCTCTTATGCTTTCCTTTAGTGAATAAGACCGTTGTGTAATGCGTGAATGAAGGTTTTTGTTTCTTTTCGCAGTCGCGTTTTCCTAAACCCATAGTTCATACCGTGTCGTCTGGCGTGGACGTAGACCACTGTTGGGTGCTGTGTCGCGTACAAGAACCGTGGAAGAATTTCTGAACCCTGTCCGCCCCGGCAGTGGGCCGTTGGCCAGCAAAGGTACGTTCTCTTATGGTTTCCTGGCGCAGTGATTTATCCACGTCAAGAATAATGGAAGTAGTCATGACGAAATTTCGTTGCCACGTTAGCTCCCTCAACTTTTACTTACATAGAGCAGGTCTAGCGATTTCCCCACTGTGCCTCTTCTGCAATCAGGAGGAAACAATCGATCATTTATTTTTATCCTGTCGACGGTTCACGACATTGAGGAAAAAATCATAGAACCACCTCTTCGAAAGCTGGGCCTGGAAGTATCGGAGTCGGTTATACTTTCTTTTGGGGCCACCACTCTGGGATACAGCCACAGGGATGTTTTCTTCGCCGTTGAGGAATTCATTCGACAGTCTAAAAGAATATCTATCTAAATTCTGCCTGAGTAAATATTTCATTACCAATAATTGAAACATCAATTCAGTATATTAGTTAATAATAGCTTCTACGAACGACACCCTGAAGATAATTTTAGCAAAATTCACCCTCTACTCGGCCAATCCCCTGCATTGGGTATTAGCCATGTACAGAGGACAACAACAACAACAACAAGGCCGTTGTGTAATGCGTGAATAAAAGTTTTTGTTTATTTTCGCAGTCGTGTTTTCCTAAACGCACAGTTCTGTATCGCCGTGCATGCCTCGGTGATATCGACATCATTACTTCTGCTTCGTTTCCTTGATGTAATGGTTTATAGCTGCCAGAGTAGCCATGATAAGCTTAGTTTAGCGTGCCCTTTTGTAGTACTGTGCATTTGTTAGCGTTGTTTTTCGTGGTATGTCGCAGCTGTCGTTCCATTTTTATTTGTTTAGCTGTGTGCACTTGCTTGTTGTCTCTTTCTCTAGCATGCCAAAGCTTAGTTGGAATAAGCGCCATGCTCAAATCAGCCAATGGCGGAACTGTGCACAAACACGCTATGATTTGTGGACTAACACATCATTTGTCGAGAGAAGAGGGAGCAATGTTTAGGTGACTTTGAGAATTTATTGTACAATCCAGGGCTCGTGCTGCGCTATATTTGGCTTGTGTTTTTTCGGGAGCCTCGACTACCTATTGGCAGCGCTTTCTGACCATGCTCAAAAAGTGTTGCGGGGCCCCTGTAAGGTAGTGATACCGGCTAGTTGAACTGATTAGCTCCTACATTGAGAATTAGAAAAGGGGAAAGTACAGTTTGCCTTCATAGAATGGGGAAATTCTCTTGCAGTTCATTGCAGTCAGTGATCCAGTTCCTTAATTCGCTCCTGAATACTGCCTGATCGCATATATATATATATATTGTCTTGCAGAGAAAACGAGCCCTAAAAGTAATCGTCTGTCCTATATATATATAATACAGCATTTGTAGCCGTATTTAGTGCATAACATACCTTTCCTTTCATGTTAGCAATTTTAATAAAAGCAGCGCTTCATTGTTTGCACCTGACTGGGAACTAATGCATCACACACAAGGCTTAGTCGTGTCCAGTATGAATGTTCTCAAGCTTGCAAGAAATGTTCTCCGTAACCATTTAATGATGATGACACCACACTTGACACCCTTGATGGAAGGCTGTTTGTAGCAGGTTTCAGCTTTGTACTTGACTCTTCACTGCAGTTAATGCCCTGACTCATTTTATCCTGGAGAAAAGACATATTACATTGGATAATAATTAACTTTCACCTCCACCAGTTAGTTACTTAGCTGTCATGTTTTTTTAAATAATTTAATCTACTTTTCTTGAAGCAGTGCGCCTTCATGTCACATTTTTTGGGGGAAAGACCGACAGTCTCTGCGTATCTTAATACTTTTTCAATTTAGGATAGTTTTGGGTGCCCTCTCAAAGTCATAGAATTGGGGCTCCATTGATGTGTTTTGCAAGAGAGCCACTTTAATGCATAAAATAGAAAGAGCAATGCGACAAGTTTCTCTGGTTCAAGCAGTTTCATGAACTCTCGAGTCCTTTACTGTACCGGCTCTATTTTTTTTAACCTTCCTTTCTACTTGAATCCAGGCACACAGCGATCGGACTGAGCATATCAAGTAGCCCCTCCTGTGACCCACAAGACCACACTAATTCGGCCGAGGAGCCTGTCTGGACTTATGTTGGGACTGCTGGCAGACAGTTTGTTTTTTCTGGACTTATGTTGGGACTGCTGGTGGACAGTTTCTGTTTTTTATGGACTTATGCTGGGACTGCTGGCAGACAGTTTCGGTTTTAGTCTTCAGCTGGTTCACAGTTCACTTTTATCATACCGCCTCATTTCTTTTTAGTGTATCTGCGTTCTCTAGACATTTAGCCTGTGTTCTTACACGTTGAGAGTACTCTTATGGTTTACAGCATTGCTTTGCTCGTATAAACTTTTGTGATACTGCCTTGTTACTTTCGACTCGCTTGATTCTCTTGTCATTTCGCCAGTATTGAAACACTCTTATGATTGCATGTGCAGTAATCTTTCGGGGCAATGCATTGTACTCATTGTGTGTAACAAAACATTGCAATAGCCTGAGAAGAGTATTGCACATTTGATGTGTTATCAGATGTGTTATGTGCTAATACCTAAAAGGAACAATGGGAGGTATGCAGCGTGCTCTCCATAGAAGGCAGTACAATACAACTGCTCTTTTATGCCGAGACACCTACACCTACTTCCAAAATCATAAATACTAAATTTACAAAATAGTGATTCGCAACAGTTACTTTCAGGTGACAACATTACATATAGCGAGCACTCAAGCGAGCGAAAAGTATTGTGGCCTACAGTCTGTCGAGCGTTCGTTTTGAGAGCCATAATTAGTGTACCTCACAAGCCGCTAGACGTCATGTGGATGCGAGTTTAAGGAATGAACATCTTTTAATATGTACTGATGGGCTAGTTGGTGAGCCATATACATATGATTTTCGAATAGGCAGCGCACAAAAGGGCAACAAATACGCACACATAAGACTCAAACACAAGCGCTGTCAGCGCTTGTGTTTGCGTCTTTTATGTGTGCGTATTTGTTGCCCTTTTGTGTGCTGCCTATTCGAAAAACATCTTTTAAATGTACAGAACATCCAGCCTTAATATCCATACAACGTACTGAGAGCGTTATCCGGGTGCATTTTAGATGATCTATAGTACATCCGTGAAATGTCATATGGAGAAATGTAGATATCCAGAAGATGTACTGAATATCCCGAGACTAGCATTCTATGGATATCTAATGGACATTCATGGTTTACTGGGACGCTCGCCAGAATACAGGAAAAATACTACTGGTCACGCCTTGCTGCCGACGTCGCCCACTACGTTAAGACTTGCGGAGATTGCCAGCGACGGAAGACACCGCCGACTAGGCCAGCGGGACTTTTGCAGCCAATCGAACCACCTTACCGGCCGTTCCAGCAAATCGGGATGGACCTACTGGGGCCGTTCCCGACGTCGACTTCCGGCAACAAGTGGATCGTCGTAGCAACTGACTACCTCACCCGCTACGCCGAGACAAAGGCCTTGCCCAAAGGCAGTGCCGCCGAGGTAGCCAAGTTCTTCGTGGAGAACATCGTCTTGCGTCATGGCGCCCCAGAGGTCCTCATCACAGACAGAGGTACCGCCTTTACTGCGGACTTAACTCAGGCGATCTTCAAATACAGCGAGACGAGCCACCGCCGCACCACCGCCTACCACCCACAGACCAATGGCCTCACCGAACGTCTAAATAAGACAATCGCCGACATGCTGGCCATGTACGTCGACGTCGAACACAAGACATGGGACGCCATCCTTCCGTACGTGACCTTCGCGTACAATACGGCCGTACAAGAAACGACACAGATGACGCCATACAAGTTGGTCTACGGATGGAGTCCGGCAACGACGCTCGACGCCATGTTACCAAACGTGACCGACGAGGAAAACGTCGACGTGACCACCTACCTACAGCGCGCCGAAGAAGCACGACAGCTCGCCCGCCTACGGATCAAGAACCAGCAGTCGACTGACAGCCGCCGCTACAACCTTCGACGGCGCCACATGGAATACCAACCCGGTGACCGTGTATGGGTATGGACGCCAATACGCCGACGGGGGCTCAGTGAGAAGCTTCTTCGACGATACTTCGGACCGTACAGGGTACTTCGACGCCTCGGCGCACTCGACTACGAGGTTGTCCCTGACGGCATTACGAACTCTCAGCGGCGCCGTGCACGACCTGAAGTCGTCCATGTCGTGCGCCTCAAACCATATTACGCGCGTTAGCAAATCTGAGGACTGTCATTTTGCTTTATTATTGTGCTTTCTTGTGCTTATTGTTTTGTACTTTGTTGCTTTATTCTTGTTATTTATTGTTGCATGCATTGGCCTGTTCTGTTTTAAGCATCGGGACGATGCTTTTTCAGAGGGAGGCATTGCCACGTGCGTTTCTTTATCACTTTTGCTGTATTCGGTTTTCGGCCACAAAGACTGTCAGCAACGCTCAGCGCGAACAGCGCCTCATTGTTCGAGAACCTTCGCGATCATTGTAGATCGTTTTGTTAAGATTGCGCGCAAGACGCGCACACTCGAGCTTATTCTAGAATTTGCACGACGGCCAGCGATAACGCTGGAATATTCGACAAGGTCTATCCAAATAGGTCGCGAAGCTTCGGGCGAAAAGCGGTTCAGATCCTATTGTCAGCGACATCAGCATGGGGAGTTATGGGAGTAGCGATTGAAGCGCGACTAGGTGTGGTGGGAACAAACACTAATAACAAAAAAAACCTAATTTCATTCAACAACAAAATAATATTTATATTTTATGACCGAGATTTATTTCAGAATAACATTTATTTAGATCCAGTGTACAAATAATTCATGAAAATGTATATGCATTATCAAAAATCTTCTTATTAGCGCCCTCTAAAGAATGACACATGCCATTGCTCTGCGACGCAGTTGTTGTTGTTGTTGTTCCTCAGACACTTGGCGCAACCCACTTAGGGGGATAGGCCATGAATCGGACGGTGCCTTTCTCAAAGATTGGATTCGCTTCTTGAAAGAAACGGTTTTAAAAATTAACATTTTATGCGTTACACATCACCAGTACAACTTCATAAAGCTTAAAGGGGAAAAACGAAACGAAAGAAAAAGGGCCAAAAATACCTATATATACAACTGTGATTAGAGAAAGAAACGCTCTAAAAATAAACTGAGCTATGTTACACCTAACATTCAAATCTTTTAGTCTCTCGTAGGAAATTGCATACAGCGTCGAAAACACTCCTGTGGCTAAAACCAAGTACGGTAGCACCGAATGAAAGAACCACCGGAAGTGACAAATTTAATCCCATCTTTCGAAGGGGATCTTCTAGTAGTCTTTTCCTTTGGATTTTAAACCTGCGGCACGTCAAAAAGAAGTGATCCAGAGATTCACTCTCCATGCAGTGAAGGCATAAAGGTGACTGAGCCAGACCAGACCTGTGAAGGTAAAAGTTCAGTGGGGGGACTCGACATCGTAACCTTGTAACTGAGATTTCTTCCTTTCTAGAGGAACACCATCTGCTCTTCCAAGGAAACTTCAGTTGCGGGAAGTCTGATGAAAACAAAGGAGATTTGTCGAAGTGATTGGACCTTGTAAGCTTTTCAAATCTCGCTGCAGTGACATATGCCGACGTCGGCAAAATAGACATAACAGGGCCATCGAGGGATGATACTGCAAGTGAATCCGCATATTCATTGAGTATCAAACCTTTGTGGCCAGGTACCCACACTAAACGGATAAGCCGTAAGTGTCTTGGAATTAGCGAATAGAATGTCTCTAAGGTACTTGACAAATTTGGTGCTCTTAAGGAAGAACAGACAGAGAGGCAGTCAGTTAGAATAACCGCTTCCGACAGGCACTGAGGCAATTTACGCAATGCTAAGACTATAGCCAGCAATTCAGCCTGGAAAATAGGTGTATAGTCAGGTAACCGAATTGAGAAAGACCAATCTAGAGAGAATGATGCGATTCCCGCCCCTGCCTTTTCTTCGCAAACGGAAGCATCAGTCGCTATCACAATGTTTGTTTCCAGATTGGCCAAATGATCTTCCAAAATGCCGTTTAGATATCGATATGGTAACTGTTTAGCATTCTGTGGATATATGTCGTCAAATTCAATCCTAATCATTTCTACAGTGCTGAGTATAAGTACTTCATAGAGGTGAACTTTTAATGGGTCCAAAAGTCTTTGTGTAAAAATGACTTGGGGGCAGCGTAATCGAGACCATTGGCGGTTAAAGAATGAGGCCGGCTGATTAATGAAAACATACTGTGACCTCCTCTGTGGAGACGCATAAATTTTTAAGAATGTTCGTACTGTTAGAATATGAAACCTTTTGATAAGAGAGGGCAGTCGTGATTCTTCGTATAAAATATTGTTTGCGACAAATTTAGGAAGCCCAAGGCATAATCGTAATGATTCACGTTCTAAAAGAACCAGTGGTCGAACTTTGTAGGCTGGAGCACCAGAAAACAAAACGCAGCCGAATTCTAATATCGGTCGAATGTACATACAATAAATCATAAGAAGCACATCTCTGCGTAAACCTGCGCGCTTGTTGCTGAGCCTGCGTAGCATACCTGCTGCGCGTGCTCCCTTAACAGCCATGTTTTCTATATGGGGACTCCAGTTAAGTTTTTCGGTGTAGGTTACCCCTAAATACCTAACTGCCTCTACCTGGGGTATGATGTCTTGTTGGTAAAGTAAAGAAATTTGCACTGGAGCACTTTGTGTGAACACTACAATGGCACTTTTATTGATATTGAGTGATAAGTTAATGGCCTCCAGCCATGTTTCCAGTCTGTTCATATATGTCTGCAGAATTTGGTATAGTGTGTGAATGTCTGCTGATGTAGCAAAAAATGCGATGTCATCGGCATACACGTACACCTGTACATCCTGTTGTATGGGAATGGTACATAGCAGAATATTAAACAATAACGGTGACAATACAGACCCTTGTGGGAGACCTCTCGTTTGTTTATATTTGAAGAAGCCACACCGGATTGCGAGCAATAAAATTCTCTATCACTTAAGAATGCATAGATCCACGCTACAAAGTATTGTGGCAGACCTAAGTTCTCGGAGTGAATGTATAAGTTTCACATGCTCCACACTGTCGTAAGCTTTTGTTATATCTAATGTTACTAAAGCGCAATATTGTTTCTCATATCGAGCAAGTTGTATTCTACTTTCTAGGTCGACGTGCGCACACCAAATGGAGCAGCCACGCCTGAATCCAATTTGGCATGGGCTCAATATCATGTTGTCATTCAACCAATTGTCTATCCGAATGTGTAAGATTCTTTCGATGAGTTTTACTAGATTCGATGTGAGAGATATAGGCCTGATATTATCTAAGGTAATCCAGCGCCTTGCTTTTTCAATAATGGAATTACTTTCGCAATTCTCCAATCCGGTGGAATCCATGAATTTCTGATTGAGTAATTAACAATTTCGAGTAGTCCAATGGGATGAATTTTATGTAATTTTTTTATAACCGACGTGGTCATGCCATCTGGACCTGGCGCGGAATTAGGCAGCGTTCTTATTACATTTGCTAGTTCTGCAACTGTGACCTCTTCAAAATCCTCTCCCCGATCAGGAGACTGGGAGGGGTATAATAAAACAGTCGTAAAGCGATTTTCTAATCCCTTAGCTATATCTTCGAGAAAATTCTTCAGTTCACTTGGCGTTGATACAACAGATTCCATGTTTTTCAGTTCAGGAAGAACTTTCTTGGTTCTTAGGAAGCGAAATAATGTTTTTCTATTGGCAGTCTTTGAAAGAAACTCTAACCGTTCACTCTCATATCTGTCCTTCGCATTGGCTACTGTTCTCTTAAAAACAGCGGCCGCATATTATAATCACTCCAGTTACGAGGGCACTGGTTGAAAAGTAATTTTTTCCATGCAGCTTTTCTCAACCTATAATCACGCGAACATTCCGCATTCCACCAAGGGTTAGTGGATCCACTTTTCGTGACCTGAATGGTAAATTTAGAATGATTTAACGAGTCTTTTAAGATGTCGCTTAATCTGATGGCATCGAGTTCCCTATCATCTGTTCGGTTAGATAAAGCCGCGTGTAATAGTTTTTCAAATGTTCTGAAATTTACATGCGTAACCGATGGCCTTGTTACAGAAGTTACCGGGCATACAACCTCAAACAGTACAGGCATATGATCGCTAATTGTGCCTGAATTTATAGCAGACCACGTTGAGATGGACATAGTAAAACTAGAAAAAGTCAGATCGATCGCAGAATAAGACTGATTACACATAAAAGTGGGTGTTTTGGTGTTAATACACGCAAAGTTATTCTTAGGAGCCCAATCCCATAGACGCTTCCCGTTCAAGTCAGTTAAACCCCATGAAATATGATGAGAGTTGAAATCCCCCACTAATACTATATCTTTTCGGCAATATGAAATTACGGCATCTAGCACGGCAGCATTCTGTACACCCGCTGGAAAATATGCATTAATTAATGAAAATGGAAGGTATCGGGTTATCTAAAGCTAAAATTTCACTTTCTGAAGTCATAGACTGATATGTAACTTTAGCTCTATGAGCGATCTTAGCAGAAATAAATATTGCCAAACCGCCACCCCGAGTGGGGCGGTCTAAGCGAAATGATCGGTAATTTTTTATTTTAAAACACTTTTCCTCTGAAAGCCAAGTTTCTTGCAAAACAATTACATCAGGGGAGTGATGTTCACAAAGATAGAATAAATCGGTAGCTGCTGAAAAAATGGAACGGCAGTTCCACTGTAATACTTTTAAACGACCTATTTTGTTGAGATACCAGCAGCACTCACTGCTTTCTCCAAGATGCTATCTTTTAAAAAGTCCTTTTTTGACGAGTTTTCTTTCTGGTACTTCTTAGTCTTAGACTTGGGATTCACTGAGCAACCTTGTGCTTCAGGGGAAGCACGTCTTTTCATTGTTTTTGAATCAAACTCCATTTGCTCCATCTGTGAGTCATGGGAACCGGAGTCAGAGCTCCAATCTAACTCCTGTTCAATGGGAACAATTATCTTTCGGCCTGTGTTTGACTTGCCTGGCTTTGCCTTTGAAGGACCTGGTTCCGATGAAACCTCAGTAATCGCCTCAACTGTCGTAGATAGTGGAGGGGTGTTAGGCTGTCGATTACCGCCCTGAAATATTTGTGTCATTTGTGTATTCACTAGTTGCGCCAATGATTCTGTTAAGCTCACAAACAGAGTTTCCATCATCTTCGTCATCGTCTTTTCCACCGTTGATGCTATTATATCTGTCAGCGAAGAGTCTAACATTTGATTTGCTCGATTGGCAGCGGTGGCATAACCACGTGTGCGCTCTGAAAGTACAGCTCGGGCCTCACGCCGCGAGCATCGCTTCTGTTCAATGATCTCCAGAAGTTGTAACTCTTGCGTCCTCAACGGACAACTACCGTCATCAGCTGGATGGGATCCACTACACAAGCAACAACTCACTTCTTGTGTTGAACATTCAGTAGTATTGTGTTGTTGTGCGCATTTACGGCACCTGACGTCGGACCTACATCCCTTTAAGGTGTGTCCGTACCTCCAGCATTTTGTACACTGAAGTGGGCGAGGGGTTAGCGCTTCAACGCGATAGATCAGAGGCCACGCCTTAATTTCTGTTGGTCGATTCGTACCGGCAAAAGTCACAATCACTGACTCCGTGGGAATCTTTTTGTTCTCAATGGTACGCGAGCAACGGAATACAGAGACTGCTCCTGCTACAGTGAACATTTCTAGAATCTCTAGCGGAGTAAGGTTCGAGTCAACCCCACGAACTAGTCCCTTCACACATGCCAAATGGGTTGGTACGAAACAGCTCACCGGATGACATGCGAAAGTTGAGCACTTTAGTAGATCTGTGACACAGGCCTGGTCCGGCGAACAGCACAGAATGCCTCCACGTCCAAATTGACGCACCTCGGTGATCAATTGGAAATGATCAGTAATCTTCCGGAGCTCTTCCTGAATGCTTTTCGGGTTTTTCATGCGAATTGATTCCCCATTGGTAGGAACCAGGGCCACAGGAACGTTGTTCAGACCACTGCGCAAGAATAGATCAATTGGCAGATCATTGTTAGCAAGAGAAGCCGACCAGGCAGAATGTGCCTGGCCGGGAGACGAAAGAGACATTAGTCTGAGATGCCTAAGCAAGCACCGCCCGATCCGGCCGCACCCCCACTGGAGGATGCACCAAGACGCCCTTGAAGAAGCAGCACAGGTTCGAGAACGTTCGAGCAAACGGCAACCACGTCGCTATGCAGGCAGAGCTCAGGCAGATCGAACCCTGAACAGCACGCAGCCAGTGCTTCGAGCAGCCAACCTCTGCTGTCAATCTTCGTCCAGTCCTTGTAGTGTTCGGAAAGGCGCGCGTAAAGTTCGTCTTCTACGAAACGCCCCCTCACGTGTTTAGGTGTTGTGCACATGCATTAGTTTTTGCTAATTATTTTGGTGGGAACTTTATTTTTGCTGTGTGTGGAGTTGCGAGGTGCGTTGTAACGCGGGTGAGCACGTTTAGTACCGTGCCCGACGGGCACGGTGTCGTACGGGACGATGCGGCCAACGGTTGGCACGGAGCGCTTGCCTCGGTACCCACGGAAACGATGTGCTGTACAAGGATGCAACAGCAACTCCCGTACGCCTGGCATTTCACTTCACCGTTTCCCTCTCATTCCCACAAGGTGAGGCAAAAGTATAGTACTGTTAATAAGTGCACGTAGAGTTGTGCAAGGGAAAGTCATGGTGCTTTGAAAAAAAAAAGGGGGGGGGGGGGTCTGAAGCTTGACGTTGTGTTACAGTTATCGCTTGATTCCACCTCAGGTTTGGCTCGGAGCAAGTGGTGTCAAATACTCTAGGACTTCTCAAGCTATCACATATAGCGCAAGTACTGTGCGTCACTCGGATCGCTTCAAACGGTTCGCTTTAATCGTCTATCTCAGTGCTATAGATCACTATCGCATTAAAATGCTTGTTGTGATTGTTGCTTCCGGCCCTTGGATGCGCAAGCAATATTTCCATCGCAGTGCTGTGCCGTGCTTTTCTGTGCTGCGTTGCTGCTACATCTTTCCTGCTATGTGCTTTTACTTACTGCCATCGATCGCTTTCTGTTGCAGTGATCTATATTTTTTTTCTTTTTACTTATCTATCGCGACACAATTGCCAAAACAATGCTACCATGAAATTGCAGGCGTGAATCCTGGGTGAGGTTCTGCAGAAACCCGTGTCTGCATGATAAGACGCCGGGACAGCTGCGGCTCAGAGTGGTGTGCTCGCTGCACTTTCGTGAATCGGCATTCCTGCGGCCCGGTTTTCTTTGTCAAGACGCAGTACCTACGGTATTTCCTGTCATCGGTAAGTAGAACTATGAGCCGTATTTCTCGCTACAATTTGCATGCATGCACAATTATTCACACAAAAGATAGTGTGTTTATAGGTAATATATAGAAGAGTTAATAGATCGAGAGAATTGATAGAAACAACTGCTTTAGCATTAAGAATTCATTCTCAGGAAAAAAATTAATAAGCGCATACTGCATCTTTCTAGCAGGCGCCGGAGCTAACCATGACAACACGTGTGGTGACCGTGGCCAGCATCGTGTCCAGGCTTCAAAGACTGAAGGTGACATTTGTAGCTTTTCACCAAAGATACACGTTGCATAAATCTTTCGTATCGTGTCTGCAGAGTCGGGTTCGCCAGGCCACGTGAACTCGTACCTCCCAGAAAACGCCTTGTCCACGGGCTGCCAAGCGAATGAGACGGCCGCGCGGAAAGTATCCAGTTTAGCAGGTAACCTTGCTTTTTGAAGCGAAAACAGCTTATAAAGATTGAAAACATGACTACTATCCTGCAATAAGCCACCCCCCCCCCCCCTTCCCAATAAAGAAACTGCAGGGTGGTGCGCAACGGAGGGTCATTGCGACCACACCTACGCCCGTCCATCACATGGATGCGTAGCACCTTCCCAAGAAGTCCCAGGTAACTTCTGGCCCGATGTAATCTCTGGGGTGCTCTCATCACTCCTTCCTTTAGTTTTCTTTTCTTCCTCGTTCGACCGGCTAAATTGTACCATATTATCTACCTCATTCGCAGAACACCGGGACAACGTTCTCGTGGAAAACACCGTTCCTGCACAAGAGGACAGAGTGAACGCGGCTCCACAGGTTCCGTCGGTTCTCGAGCCGACATTCATCCGACTTCCTGAAGGCAGCGCCTCCGAGACGGAATTATCGGGAGCAGAAGGTAACCTTGCCTCTCGGAGCTTAAGCAACGTATATAGAGCGGAAACACCACTGTTCTCAGACAATAAGTTCAAGCTCAATAAACTGCAGGGTGCAGCGCAACAAGGGATCATTGCAACCACACGTACGCCCGTCCATCACATGGATGCCTGGCACCTCCCCAAGAAGTCCTAGGTAACTACTGACCCGATGTAATCTCTGCGGTGCTCTCGTCACTTCTTCCTTTAATTTTCTTTTCTTCCTCGTTCGACATGCTAAATTGCACTATATCTACCTCATACACAGAACACCGGGACAACGTGCTGGTGGACAACGCAGTTCCTGTACAAGAAGCCAGAGCTAACGAGGCTCGACAGGCCGCATTACCACAGGCTCCGTCGGCTGCACAGACTCCAACAATCAACTCTGTCACTGGCGTAGCTGCTGAAGTTTTAAGCCAAGGTGAGCATTAGTGAGTCATTTTGAACGTCAACATGCCATCTTCTTTCACAAACATGTGAGGCAAGAGTAAAAGCCATAACAACGGTAAAAAATTTCGCCCCAGTACAAAAGTTTGTTCTGAAAATCATTGCATCACTCATTGGAATACAAAACCCCTCATGATGCGATGTCCTGCCATTGGCTATATCTCTAGAGCTCCCAAAAATTATCCTTGCAATATGGTGAAATATCGCGACTAAAAAGTGGTCTTTCAGAAAAGTAACTGTTCTTGCAAAGATTTCATGTCACACCAAACATACAATAACAGAAAAGGAATTTCTGTGACTTTGTGACTATTTGTGCGCATATCGACGTGCACGCCACAAATAGTCTATCGACGAAGTCTATGATTCTATACAATGTTAGATGTTTGTGTATCTACAAATATTCATTTTACTTAACCTCACTGCACTGGGCACAATCTCCTACAACATGAAATGTAGACCGGGCAGGTCTGCCTATTCGCGCAGAATCACTCGTCAAGCGGCCACTTCGATCCTGAAATACGCTGAAATGTTCCCTTCTATGTCAGTCAACAATGTGAAAGCCAGCAGGTGGACGGTAATTCATATGCCTTAATTTTGCACAAATAACCATCCGGAAAATCATTTCTCCATCCTTGTGTAACCCTATATGTTCTAGAGGTATTGGTTGTCTAAGGTATAAGGTAATAAAGAGAGTACACTGCATTGCCACCGAATGATCCTTCTATCATAGAGCACTTGTTCATAACGGCATGTGCGCAATCACCGATCCTTTTCATTTTGCAAAGCTTCTGTAAAATATTATGAAGTGTTTACATTTACAGCTCAGAAAGATGTCACGAAGAGTGGTCATTATCATATGATTTCCTTAACGACTCCTATTATGCGTCGAACATCTACAAAGCGTACTCCTTAAAAAACCCGCATCTCTCACAGTGCCCTGCACGAGTCACCGCGACGTGCGGAGGAAAACCAAGGAGCTGAAGGCGAAGCTGCGGAAACAGCGGGACTTAAACCGGAGGCTGCAAGCAAGGTTGCAGAGGCAGCGTCAAGCCCTAACCCTTGGGGAAGTCGTCCGAAGCGTCCGCTCACACGTGTCTCCAGCTGTTGCAGCACTCGTGGAGGCTCAGCTGAGGATGAACAACGTCAGCCGCTTTGGTCGCCGCTGGTCGAGCCAAAACAAATCATTTGCCCTTGGACTCTACTTCCATAGCCCAAAGGGCTATAGGTACTGTAGGCGACTCCTAAGGCTGCCGTCAGTGCGATCTCTGCAGTTGTGGCTTAAGCGAGTCCCGTTAAGGGTTGGGTTCTTCCCGCAAATCTTCGACCTTATAAAGAGACGAGCGGCTACCTTTTCCATGAGTGACAGAGCCTGTTGCATTGTTTTCGATGAAATGCACATCAAGAGAGAGCTTTCGTACAACCCATCCCATGACAGATTCGAAGGCCTGGAAGAATATGATGGTGTTCAAGGAAATAACCTTTGCAACAAGGCTCTTGTCTTTATGGCTAAAGGTATCCGAACGGCGTGGAAACAACCCCTTGGCTATTTTTTCGCGCATCGGGGGGCACCTGCGAGTGCTTTGAAGGACCTGCTTTTTCAATGCTACAAGTCCCTTTGTGACGCTGGCTTGCAACCAGTGGCTGTGGTCTGTGACCAGGGAAGCCAGAACGTGTCCCTTTTTGCAAGCCTTGTGACTACCGAACAGCCCTATGCAGACATCGACGGGCGGAGGCTCTTTTTCATTTTCGATGCTCCTCACTTGCTTAAGTGCTTGCGAAACATGCTCTTTAAGTATGATTTCAAAATAGGGAATCATCTTGTGAAGAGCCACTACATAAGAGATACTTACGAAAAGGACCGCGCGCGGGAAATTCGTTCCATCCCAAGACTGAGCGACAAGCACTTCAATCTAACATTTGCATCAAAGATGTCTGTAAAGTTGGCCGCACAGGTTTTTAGCAACCACTGTGCAGCTGCGATGTACATATTGATGACTTTTCAGCAGCTACCCGCCGAAGCAATCCATACTGCACGGTTTGTCGAAAGGGTAGACCGCTTGTTTGACTGCCTCAACAGTTCTCAAAAAGTGGCAAAAACACCTTACGCATCTGCGATGTGCAATGGCTCTGTCCATAGAGAGTTTCTGGAGGAATGCATTGCGCTGTTTGAGAACATGCAAGTAGTTGGGTGCCCGAGGCAACCGCCCTGTGTGCGCGGGTTTTGTTTGACAATGCGGTCTATCCTAATGCTATGCGACCATCTCAGCGTTCATTATGGATTTGCATATCTGCTGACAAGGAGGCTTAATCAAGACGCGCTGGAAAACACCTTCTCGGTTGTACGTTCCAAATCAGGAGCTAACGCCAACACCACAGCTCGTCAGTTTCAGGCCGCTTTCAGACATCTGTTGGTCAGTAACTGGTTCAAGCTGTCTGAGAGCTCTAATTGCGCCGAGGACATGACATCGATCTTGGCGACCCTCCCCACAGACCTTTCGGCGCCGTCTCCGGCTCTTGGTACCGAAAACATAGTCTCGCTTGGGATCGCAGATGACCCTTGCGCTGAAGAACTCTCGGACATTGAGCAAAATAACCTAGTTTATTTTGCGGGTTGGCTTGCGGCAAAATTTTTGAGGTCGCATTCGTGTGTCGGAAAGGCCCAAAATTGTGTTCTCAGGGTCGAAGGTGCGGAGTTAACTGAGGGTAACCAAATTCTCCTTTGAGTGCAAACGGTGCTGCAGAAACGGACTTTGGAGGTCTCTCAGTGCCTTCCTCTCCTTTTGTGTCCTTTGTTGAGGGCTGTGAAAATGTCTTCGAAAACACCATTGGGAGCCTTTTCTCTACGAACAGAGTAGGACATACGCTGTGTATGCATCTTCGCGAGAAGGTCGAAAGGACGCTCACCGTTTGTGATGAGGAAGTTTATGACCACTTGTTTCATCTCTTCGCTCGAGTCAGGCTGCATTGGTTTGCAAGAAAAAGAAATGCTGAGCTTCAATGTGCACAAGTTAAGCATAAAGCTATGCAGCAAGCGCGAAGACTCAGCAACTGAATTTATTTTCTCAATGCATTTTCCAAGCGTGCCAGCCGCCGAGCACCGTAACCCTGCACCACTGAGAGGTGGGTGTCGTGACATGTAGTTGGTGCCTCAGGGGGTGGCGGTGGTTGAGTCCGAGGCCGCCACAGGTGTACGGTCGACAGCAGAGTGGAGCGCCCAGTAAAATTAATTATAATTGTTGGAGTTTAACGTCCCATAACCACGATATGATTATGCCGTGGTGGAAGGCTCCGGAAATTTCGACCACCTGGGGCTCTTTAACGTACACCTAAGTGTAAGCTCGCGGGCCTCGAGCATTTTCTCCTCTATCGAAAATGCAGTCGCCGTGGCCGGTAGTCGATCCCGCGACCTGCGGTTCAGCAGTCGAGCACCATAACCACTAGACTACCGTAATGGGTCACCTAGTAAAGTGATTCACGGGCCAGCGCATGTGCAGCGACATTCCCTTCGGCGAGTCTCTGATGGTAGGAACCATGGAGATGGGCCTCATAATATTCGGGTAGGGGAAAGGAGAACTTACGATCTGGGTAGCCTGTTTGCAAACGCTACCATGCATGTCGACAGGCCTCTTGCGAGTTCGTGAGGATGTGGGCTTTGGACTTAGTGCAGATGGCAAGGGCGATTGCTTCTTCTACCATGGCAGCCACTCGGAATATGATATTTTCTGGTCATTAAGAAGGCGAATTGCAGCCAATAAGGCTGCAGCTGTAAAGACGTGCAGTCCTGCACAATCAACATGGAAAGCAGTTGGCTAGTGATCCCATGTTTTTGATAACCATGCCGCTTGAAGTGCGCACCAATCGTGTTCGTGAGCGGCGAGAATGATTCTTTGTGAGGATGAGCGGTTGACTATCGATGCGGGAGCGTATGCCATTCGGGGTATCTGGCGATCTTGGACTGTCACCAAATGCGAAATATTGAGGCTGGTAATGATGTCCCTTACTCTCTGTGATTGAGTTGGACTTGATAGGCAATTCTCTTAGTTTGTAGGGTTTCCTGTGTAGTATTGTGAACTCCTAGGGCATACAGTCGATCGTTTGCAGTAGAGGGTGGGAGTGCCAGGGCGACGTTGTAAGATTAACAGAACGCCCGGACCAGACGCTCGTCCTACGTGTGTTTGAGTGAGATCTGAATTTGAGCGCGTATGCCCCGGATGACATCATGTATCTCACATTTATTCTTGAATGCCTTTATCGGCGAGTGTCGCCATGGTTTATTCCTTTTCTTGCGCTCGTGAGTGCGTGCGAAATCGTTGAATAACGCACATCACGCTTCATGCGCCCCTTTTTTATACGGCACGAATGTCATTAATGGAGAAAAAAGAAAGAAAAAAAAACGGGGTAACACATGCAAAAAACGACGATCTGAGGCTGCTTATTTAGTCGGGGCTTGCTCGCCTACCTTCTGGAACAAGACACACTAGTATTTTTGTCATGTACGTTTTATTGCTAAATATTTACAGCCATTTTAGATCTCTCTGTACGCACCACGTCAGATTAGCAAAGTTGTGCTGGCGCGTTGGCTTGCTTCTTTTCCTGCGACCCTCAGACATAGGTGGTGTAATAAGCTTGGAAAGCGTGTGAATATAACTATATTAACAGCAAAAAAGTTAACCACCCTGAATGTTAACTAGAAACGTTCATACCTAACGACCTGTTGGTGGAAAATGTCAAAATGGTATATATTGGTCGCACTTACACAAGCAAAGTTGTAATTTTTGAGATGTGCCCCTTCAGTTGGCTCCATATTTAGATTGTTAAGGCAATGGATGGCTGGATGGTGAACCTTTATTTAGAGTCCTGAGAGACGCGCGCAGTGGGAATCTCCCACGTTGGCAATAATGCACTAGTTATTTTCTCTTGTTTGAGAGTAGTTCCGCTGTTGAAACTTTCATTGACGCTTGATGCTATGTGTCACGGGTAAGGTCAGTTTATCGGTGGCTAAAGGAGATCATAATGTATTTAGTGTCCGTACGCATGTTGTACTTATTTTTATGCTTGTTGCTGATTTTGTACAGTGTAATAAAGTTGTATTATGTTGATCCAGTAATAAATTGAAATATCATGATTGTGACTAGACGTTATATTTCTTCTCTTAGAACTGAAGCACACAAACCACGCAAGTATTATATGACCTTGATTTATACTTAAGGCACGAGGGCGGCCTGCGTATGTGCGACGCAATTTAACAACGGAGCAGTGGCGTCGGCAGCAATTTATTACGGGGACGGGGGGAGGGCTGATGGCAGCCAAGTGTGGTCAAGTGTCATTTTGGGCTCTGTATCCCACGGCAGAAAAAAATACAATCAAGGTAATCAACTTATTTCTTTAGTACAGCAAGACAAGAATGCAGCATAAAGCTTCAGAGAAAATGCAAGATTTTTCAGCAACACCAAGGCGATTCATACAGCATGCTATAGTCACGAGTCTCTACTAGTTGAGCCGGCGTTGACTAGGAGCACACTCGACAACTTGCGTCGGATGGCAATGACGTGAGCCCTCAATGATCAAAGGCCTGAAGTGATTTTAAGTCAAATTTCGCGCCAGTGCCACCAAAATGACGTCACTTATTTATTGAATCTTGCGTCACATCCGGCTTATTTTTTGTTCCGCCGGAAGTGTTCCCTCCTCACACAGATGGCGCTAAGCCCCATGAGCAGCTTAAGAGCCGCCATTTTCTGAACGTATGGGCGTCTATGGAAGCTTCGCTACCAGTTTCCATATACCTTGTATTCGACGGCACATGTTTAAATGCCGACGCGCTTCAGCGCTTGTCAGTTGATCGACGGACGACGCCCTAGCTGTTCGCCGCTATCATTGTACAGCGTGTATTGCTGTAGTTCTAGTTCTCATTTTCCGGCCACAGGTTCGGCCAAATAAACAGTTTCACCCTGCAAAGGCCGACTGCTGTCTTCGTGGACGTCACGACCACGTGACAATATATTCCGTGCCTCAACTGTGTGAAATGCTGCGAACGTGCCAGGAGACGCCGTAGCCTCAACTGGCATTAACGCAGACAACACCAGTAAGGAGTAAGCGCGATAATGTTTTATTACAAATTCATAAGTAATTACAAGACAAAATACTCCACGGAGCGTCCACACTCAGCGTTTACACACGCGGGATACCGTGCTTAAACGCGCGTAAGGCGAGGGCAACCGTCTGATGTTGTATAACGGAGCGTAAAAGAACCACAGCGTTGTTTTATGAGTGATATCGTCAGCTCGCTTTCCTTATGTTAGGAATTGTTCTGTCGTTTTAGCCATAGTTTTTCAGACATGAAAGGGCTAAAGAGAAGATGTTCCTTGTATGCCTGCGAGCGCTCACGAAATAAATCGTTTTTTTTTTAACACGAAAGTGTTTTATGCCGGGGTCCACCAAGATTTTCATGACGTATTTCCGTCACGGAAATACGTCAGCAAAATGAATGCCATCAAATGGCAAAGACAAAAAACAATGAGAAAAAGTTCCATTGGTAGGAGTCGAGCCCATGACCCCTCGGTCCGCGACGATGGCTCGCGGGCATTTAGCCCACGGAGCTCCCGCCCAACACATAACAGAACATACATGAACGCGCCTTTTATCTTTCACGCTTTCCTCTCGCAGTGCTCTTGCATGGATGGATGGGTGGATGCTATGAGCGTCCCCTTTATAACAGGGTGGTGACATGTGTGCCACCAGACTCGAAAAAGAAAAACTTGGACCATCTCCCCGAAGGGAACCCTGATGGGATGCGAAGCAGCAGCGGTGCGCACGGCGTTGACCCGGTTGAAACGGGCGTCGACGCGGATGCTGGAAGAACGGTTTGAAGCGAAACTCGGTGTAGCGTTACTCGAGTAAACGTTTGTTTGAAACGCAAAGACACGGGAGGCGGGTTGGGTTTCGTGTAAGTTTCATTAAAGCGTTTGGCAAGACTTCGTAGTCGTTGTTTCTTCAGAGTCGAGACACGGACGCTGGACCGGAGAAGGCGCGCGTTTCGCCTTGTCTACCACGGGACTTTAGTTCAGAGGTGTTGCGAGCGGGCGGAGCAGCCGGCAGCTGCGGCGCTACGGCGACCATGCTGCGGGTGAAGGAGAGAGTGACGTCAGCGCGCACCTGCGAGGGAAGCGTGCGAGGGGAGCGTGACGTCAACGCAAAGCTTTGGCGTGACCCACTTGGCAACGCTCCAACACCTACGGCGAGGGGAACGCGTTGCGGCGCATTCGTACGGACGCACGTAACGTACGGCGTTACACACGTGAGTCAAAGAGCTGCTTCGCATCTAAAAAAAACCCGCCGTCGCTGCGACCATCCCATTCGGTGCGTTTCCAATAGAAGTGTAATTTTGTTGAACACACCGCGAGGTGGTGGCTTCAGCCCTAGCCTCGCTCATAGCGTGCATCCATATTGAAAAAAATCACAGCATATCCACGGAGTGAATGATGATGAGTGGGCGAAGCTGCGGAGGTTCATCGGTAAACCGTGAATCTTTCGTGAATTCTGCCCAGTACATCATCACCGACGTGACATCGGGCGCGTTTATACTAAAGGTTCGATGAGTTATGACGACTTGCAGCTCACATTAATTTTACATGTACGCTGTGAATTTTCATTGTTTAGAAAACCATTGCTTTAGAAAACATCTGGCGTCTTTCGTTAAGCAGCTGGCGTCTTTTCGTTTTGCTTTAGAAACATCTGGCGTTCTTTCGTTTTGCTTTTACAAAACATCTGGCGTCTTTCGTTGGTTTATTTCATCAATCAACGGCGTTTTGAACAAAATTTTTATTGTTTAATCACGCACAGGAGAAATCTCACCAGGCACCACCTTGGAGATAAACAATGGCTGCTAATGGGAATGAGAGACAGAAGAAGTCGGCTTTTAGCTAACACTTACACTTCTACTTCTACTAACGTTTCCTACTGGAACATGCCAATGGCTGCTAATGGGGAATGAGAGACAGAAGAATTCGGCTTTTAGTTAACGCGCACGCCGCGATTTTTTTTTTTTTTGTTCAACAACGCACAGGAAAAATCTCCCACCGGCACCACCTTGGAGGTCAAAGCGTAAGACTGGTTACGCACTACGATTACTACGACTACGACTACAAGGGACGAACGGGTGCCGCCTAAGGAGCTTCGCCCCTAAAATAGCTCTCCGACGCTCGCCTGGCTGTCGTACCGCGTTCCCCGCTTGGCGCTGAGCCGTGCTCCCAATTAGGGTTGCAGAAGTTGCGCCTTTTCCTTTCCTCAACCTCTCCTCCTCCTCCTTCCCCGCTCGCCATCCGCTCGCCCTGTGTGAATTGACAGCCAGGCTAGAGGGAAGACACAACGCGCGTAGCGTTTCTCTTCGCGTCTCACGACCCTTTGGAAGAGTGCATATCGAGTAACAGTGTTTATTATGAAAAAAATCCGTAAACAGGGGGTGGGTGCTCGAGCCAACGTTTCGACAAGTGGACTTGTCTTCTTCTAGGCTGGAACTGATTTCCTTAGCTATCGTGTGTATATGCTTCGTGCCCTCTCCACCAGAAGGGAGAAGGGGTGGGGGAGGGAGGAGATGCCACTGTGACGACTGGGTGAGTCATAAAGAAGCTACGTTAAAAAAAAAGGAAATTCCGAAAGGTCTTAAAGTTAAGGTCAGATGTGTTCTTGGTACCCTACCGCCTGAACTATTAGCGAAATGGAACAGCATTCTATAAAGCGCGTCTGTCATTAATAGATATTTTAAAAGAACATTGCGGAAATCAACTTGCTTTAATCACCAACCAACTTGATAGCGTTAAACTATCTGAAGAGGAAACTGAAGAACTTGCCCAGTTCGTAGAACGTAGAAAAGATAAATTGCTGATCAAGGAAAAGCGCAAAGAAAATCATGCTACGAACTCTGGCCTCAATAATACGATAAAAACGGTAGAAAGCCCCGCAATCCCAGCCCAACACCCAGAACGCCGTAGCGAAGTGGTAGACATATCACAAAGCTTTGGCCTTACATTTTGTCCCACAAACAATGCAGTAACGAGTACGAGCTCCACAAAGATATAACTGAGTTTTCAAGACGTTTGCCCATCAAGGAATTCTTTTTTTGATAAGGCAGATACGGAAGACGTAAGCAATGACTCTTTGCGTCCGCCAAGCACTTGGACACCAGATACAGAACAATGCCAAGAGCTAGATCAATATATAAAACTAGTCTCAAGGGAAATTCTGAGCACAGCTAAACGGAGTCGAAAGCCGAAGAACTTAACTTACGCAGAACACGAGGTCTTGAAACAACTTTCAAACAGAAAGGACATAGTCATAAAAGCAGCGGACAAGGGTGGTAGTATAGTAATCTGGCCTATAGAAAAATATAAAAAACGAAGCTATCAGACAACTCAGCAACAACACGCACTGTCGAAAATTAGCCTCGGAGCCGACTCAAGAATGTAGTAATAGCATATAACATACGATCACGGATTTTCTAGCCAGGAAATTAATCACACACTCTGAGCACCGGTTCCTGATGCCCAAAAACAAGCAAGCAGGCCGCTTCTATCTTCTTCCGAAGATTCATAAGGTGTCCATAGATGAACTGCTTATCGCGCAAATCCCGGGCAAGCCTATTAGTATCTAACAATAATACACCTACTGAGTCGCTATCAACATTTCTAAATCATCATTTATCTAAAATACAATCTAACCTACCGTCTTTTGTTCAAGATACACCTCATTTCCTTCGAATAATAGATTCTATTAACAAAACACAAACACTCTCGGATCAGGCCATTCTGGTAACATTAGATGCCTGCTCCTTGTATACGAATATACCTATCGCTGAAGGGATTGAAGCGGTCTCAGAATCACTCATAGAAAGCAAGCAAGCACATAATGCTGAAGTTTACCTATCGTTACCGAAACTAGTCCTGGCGCTAAATTATTTTGAACAACCGTTCCGCCGAAACAAACTTCCATGTACAGCCACAATTGCAGCACATGAGTGAAGTAGCTTCTTCACACTTTCGCTGATAGCCTGTGTAAATCACGGTACTCGCTGTCCACGAAATCAGAGCAAGAGAGATCGCAAGTGATGAAGACGATCCACACTCGCGACGCTGGTGAGCAATTCTGAAGAAGAAAGTGCGGCGCGGAGGGATGCAAAACAAGAGCTAAAGTGACCGTCAGAAATTTACACGGGTGTAACTCCCAGTAAATTGTGCGAAGCTTATTTATGAACTAAATTTCAAGTATTCATGGCGCAATATTAGCACCCTATAAAATACAGATTGATCTTTTCCCGCGTTGTTTTCTTGATCGCAACAGTAGACGGGCCTCCTTGCACCTGTGCAGTGAAAGTTTGCGACATGTGTTCTCCGAGTTATTCACCCCTCATGGTCCCCGCAACGTGCAAAGAATACCGCCCGCGACTTACCAGACAGGCGAGTTTTGGAACAATAGGGTGCGCCTTTTCCCCCCACGGGGGAGAGCAGCTTGAAAATGCACGACCATTGAAGGACGCTGCCGCCCGTGATGTCTGGACCGTCCAGAGGTGGACGTTTCGGCCACCGTTACCGGTAGCGTCGACGTCGAGGGACGCCGGCGTACGAAACGCCGGGAAAACGCCGGCAGAAATGCTCTATATGGTTCGGCCTTAAGCCGGCTACCACGACGTGTTAGATCCTCATTTTTTTAACGCGACAGCGTTAAAGAGCTCGTATCGCAGAAATTGCGCTGTCGGCGTCGGGGCCGTTGGTTGTGAGCGAAAAATCATCATCATGTCCGTGACCGAAAAATCGAAAAAGCTGCAAATAAAATAAAATAATAAAAATGTTGGGTCCGAATGAGAATCGAACCCAGGCCGTCTGCGTGGCAAGCAGGTGTTCTACCACACAGCCACGCCTCTGCTTGGAGCTGCACTGAAAGTAACTTTCATGCTTCCCAGAAATACGCGTCCTGTATACAGGTGTCACAGTACGAGATGTAATATCGCAGTAGTATTGCGTGGTACAAGTGTACATTGCCATAGGGCGTCACACCATGCCAATATCATAACGACTTCGTGGTTTAAAGACAGCCACCCATTACAAAAGGCGCACACATTAGTGCGCGTATTCCCTTAAGACCACGTAGTGGGAGCATCGCAACTTCGAAGAAGTTTCTCGCGCATAATTGCTCCTGGTTTAAAGCATGCTACCCATTACATAAGGCACACGCCTTAGTGGGCGCATTCTGTTAAACCCTCGTAGTGTTTGAACTGCGCAGTAGGAACAGAATATCGCTATCGCGTTCAGCTCTTAAAGGCGAAGCTTAAGCGTCCCCCAATTTTTTATCGTACTTCTCATGAATAAATATTAATAAAGTAATAATAATAAAGACACTGCTTGTCAAAGCATTGAATACACATTCCGATAAACATTGAATCAACGGTATTTTTGCTAATCTCGAAGGCAAAATTTTAACGCATCATTGAAGCAAATGCAAGTGTCGCACTTGACCGCGACACGATCCGTCATAGCGGGTCATATGGCTACGCATGTTTTTTGACAATTCATGGTGAGAAGAGCGTTTGATCTTGCATTCAAAGAACTGCTAACTTCCCGTTTACCCCGTCGACAGCCGCGGGGACCAGCAGCATCGATCTTGCGACCTTCGATCAAAGCACCTAGCTGGCTTAATTTTCGTTTTTCCGTTGCTTTTTTTAGTACTCAACAACGAAAAAGAAAGGGGGGCGGCCGGGAGGGAGGCCCTGCGGTGAAACTTGGCCCTATACCTAAGGAGATGCCCTGCACATGCGTGCTTCATGGTGCTTTTGTAACTATATAGAATATTATTCTATATAAACAAGAAAACTAAATCCAGGTACATTAGGACATTACACTTCTGTGATGCAAAAAAAAAGTGAAATGTCATATTGCAAGCTAGAGAAGCATAAAACATAAGACTTGAGGTAGCACTGCATGCTATATTGAGAGGGCTCAGTAGCCGGTCAATAATGCATACGTTGAGTTCGAGTCAATTGACACTTAGTTTTTTTAAAGTCAATTTAATGCGTATAGAGTGTGAGTAAATTGGCGCTTTCTTACCTTTAGTCAATTAAATCTGTACCGAGCTGACCCAATAGACAATGCGGTTGAATTGACCTGCAATTGACTCAATACATGCTCGGTTCCAGGTCAATTAAAACTCAATCTGCATTTTTGTAAGGGATGGAAAAATTTGTTCACGCTGTGTCACTGCCGCACCACACCACACGTTCAGAAATGTCCATCGTTCCGGCGCGCAGTTAAAACGCTTCTGTGAACGGGCGCCAGAAGGTTTTGGGGCCCTGAGCACCATGACGATGAATCAAAACATTACCGCTGTTGTTTCTTTCAATTTTCCATAAAAATTTTGGTATTCAATATTCGATTCGATATTCGATGTTTTTGGCTACTACTCGGCACTATTCGATTCGAATTCGAGATGAAATTTCACTATTTGCACACCCCTAGTACAAAGGCGATCCGCTAGCGCAAGTGAGATACGGCCGCTTTTAACGAAAGGGTACGGCCGTGGCGAGCCTTCATTCATTTATTTATTCATTTATTTGTTCAAGTACCTTAAGGGCCCACTAGGGGCATTACATAGGGGGGGGGGGGGGACATAAACAGAACACAATTTTTACAGATAATGAATAATTGCAGGTTAATACAATGCTATAGTACAGAAATTCGTAGAACGTAACAAGGCAAGCAATACAACAAGAGTAAACATCAGATAAAGCATAATTATTAATGAAAGTCACAGGGTTCCAAATAGGTTAGCAATGCTGAATTAAACAAAGAAGGCTCAGCTATTGTAGCAATCCTGGAAGGTAATTCATTCCATTCCTTTATCGATAAAGGTAAAGGCGAATTTTTGAATTTTTCCGTACGGGCGAAGATAGGGTTGACTTTGAAAGCATGATCGGTGCGACTAGAAGTATGAGGTGGCGGTAAAATATGCGTTCGGGCAATGATGTGTTAGAGTGATAAAGGGTATGAAAAAATGATAATCTGGAAAATTGCCTGCGCACAGCAAGCGGCGGCATATTCAGCTCTGCTTTCAAAGATGAAACGCTTTGAAATCGTGAGTATGATGATAAGATGAATCGAGCTGCTTTATTCTGGACGGCTTCCAGTAGATTAGTAAGGGTGATCTGGTGGGGATGCCAAATGGTTGACGCGTATTCTAGTGAAGGGCGCACAAGGAAATTGTATGCTTGAAGCCTGGTGTCCCTGTCAGCTAGATATAAACGTCGCTTCAGAATTTGAATTTCGTCACTTCCTTGTCAAGTTGTCACGGGTAGTTCCCGTATGACGTGACAGAGTGGTCGCTTTTCCTGCGCGCCCGGCTCGAGCACGTTCGATATCGCCGTTAAAATTGGATTACGAATATGTGAAATCACGTGCAACTTTTGCGATGTCGAAAAAATAGGTATGCCATAAAATGTCACCCACTACAACTTTCTAATATAAAGAACTGCCCCGAAGGCAATAATTCAAAAGTTAATTAACGAGTTGTTGTTAATTAGTGGGATCGGTGCTGTTTTAGCTGCGGCAAACTATTTCCGCCTAGACGCAGAGATCGTGTGAGAAAGTGACAGTAGCCCGACTGCCATAGGGCTTGTATAAAAAATATGCGTTGCCTAAAAAAAACACCCTATATATCGCATGAGTGGAAACGCCGGCGTAATCGGCGTCAACACGAACGGTCCAAATGAAAACTGAGTAATAAAGGTTGGTAAAAGGTCAAGTGATACTCAAGCGAACGAATGAAGTGTCCATCGGTGTACCAAAAGTCACATGACGTCATCATAACGTCGCAAACCGCCTAATTTGTGGCGTCGTCACATGGCATCGTCACTTGGCCAATGGAAGGTCGATACCGTAGTCAGTACGTGACTGCGTGCAACACCAGGTGAGTTGCAGAAAGCATCAGGGGGAGCGGTGGGGGGGGGGGGGGGCATAATGCACCGACTGAGAACATCCGAAATTCTGTATGTCTTGTGAGAGCACGAAAAATTTTTGAACAGGGGTTGTCTTCGTCAACAAGTTCACGTGCCGAAACGTTGGAACCAGAGACAACCCCTGTTCAAGCACTTTTCATCTCTTCAAGCTTCCATTTTCCCCTGAACTTCTCTCACGGGTGCGTAGGCTTTCGCCTGTGCTCTTCCTAGAGTTGACTAAAGGTACTATCAATTTATGCACGCCTCACTTCTTCCTGTCCCCACCGTCACGATTATTGCTATAGCGCGAACTCGGGACAAGGACAAGGAGGCACACGAAGACGAGCGATAACTTCCAACTATAGGTTCATTGTGGAGGACACGAAAAGATATAGGCGACAGAAAACACTTGACAAAAGATGAGTAATGCAAAGAAGTCGAGCAAAGCAATAAATTCAAACAACAAAAACGAAAACATACCAAATAAAGAAGCCAAAGGAGAAGACCATTGAATTATTGCTTTGCTGGACTTCTTTTCATTACTCACCTTTTGTCAAGTGTTTTCTGTCGCCTCTATCTTTTCGTGTCCTGCACAATAAACCTAGTTGAAAGTTAGCTCTCGCCTTCGTGCGCCTCTTTGTCCTTGTCCCGAGCTCGCTCCATAGCAATCATCACGACATACCAACTAGCTCAAGCCGCCACCCACCATCACACTTGATCATACTTCATCGCTCTTTTAAGTGCGGAGTACTTTAGAGGCCCGGCCTGTCGTATGCTGTCGTATGCTGTCATCGTATGCTGTCATCGTATGCTGTCGTAGCTTGGCGTAACGCAGGCAAAACCACGAATAGCATAGCCATTTGTAGCATATTGAGCGCGCACTAGCGCCAAGGAGAAGTATTCTTCCTCTTGTTCTTGGAGCGCCGTGATGATCATATCAAGTGCGGAGCACTTTAGGGGCCCGAGCTGTCGTATGCTATCGTATGCTGTCGTCGCTCGGTGTAACGCAGGCAAAACCACGTACAAAAATAGGAAAAAAAGAGGAAGCAAGCGAGAATAGAGAGAGAGAGTGAAAGAAAGGGGAAAAATAATAAGAAAAATAGAAATGAAGAAAGAAAGACGGAAAGAGAGAAAAGGAAAGAAAGAGAAAAGCGAAGAGAAGCAAAGAAGGCTGCCCAGCTCCGAACTTCCTTCAGGCCCGGCACCACTAGTGCGAACCTGCCTTAATATTTTTTTTTTTTCCTTTCCATTTTGCCTTGTGCAGAGTGAAAGGACTTTCGCGCTGAGGCTGAGCTCTCCGCCTTCTTCTTACAAATTTTCTCTCTCTCTCTCTCTCTAATGTCCTGATCACGTAAAAGTGCTTGACGCCACGGAATGATCAAACGCTATCGCATGGAACGCCTATGTCAATTCTCTGTGGCTGAGTCAGCGACTGCTGTGGGAGGAGCTTAAGTTTATTATTAGGTTTGGAACCTTACCGAAACGCCCAGAGCCAGCTTTTGTAGAGCTTACTGCGTAAGGCGCGTTCGGTTTGTTCCTTACTTTACCGCTCCACCGGCTTTCCACAAATGATTACCTCAGCAGCCTGCCCGCTTGCTCTGTGCCGAGGCAGAGCCGTTTCGAAAGGTAATAATAATAATAATAATAATAATAATAATAATAATAATAATAATAATAATAATAATAATAATAATAATAATAATAATAATAATAATAATAATAATAGAGCTCACAGGATCCCTTACGCAGTCGCCTAAGACGACTCGAAGGCGAAAGCTATCTCTTCTCGTTCTCAGACGATATACTCATCCTTCCCCACGCCCTCCGAAAGCTATCTCCAACTTACGTGATTTTGCACTGCCTCCGCGATCGGCCCACCTTTGAACAAGCCACAATGTCATGACATGACGTCATGTGACGTTATGGTGACGTCACACATTTTGGCGATATGTGACGTCAGAGGGGGACGTACCACGTGATTATGATTTTTTGCATCCATCGCGTTGACACCGACGACGCCAACAGTAAATTTTCGCATATTCTCAGGCATCTAAGGCTTTCGCCTTAATGTAACTGAAGCGCACTCCTGTGCGACCACACCATAGCGTGAGAACTCAACCGCCACACCACACTACTACAGGAACGTGTACAGATGTTTACCTTATTTTATTTATATTGTTTAGATGATTGGAGCAATATCAAATAATTTTTCTTTCCCTGCCGATTCGCAGTCTACGCACGGAGTGACTTCGCAATATTTCGTACGCTACTTGTTTTTAAAACACCCGCCTTAACGTCATGTGCGCATTCCAAACACGTGACTTTCAACTATATTAAGCATTTTGTTTTGCTGTTTTTTGTTTCGTATCCTTCTTTTCTTAACACTCATTACTTTTTTGACATTAAGCGTGCGCCTGTGTTAGTCCTCTGTCACCAGCTTGCCCACCTTGCGACAGCTCCTTCAAGTACTTAAAGCCGATCTCGAAGGCCCTGCATTTTCCCTACGGCAGGCATACAAACAGAGTTAACATTTACGTTTTAAACATTCGTATCATATTTAATGTTTTTAGATTTGTCCAACATAGCGAAGCGAAACAAGTTTTTATTCTGTGGCACTCGAAATAAGTAGCGTCCAAACTCGGGCTCGATTCGATTTACCTTCAGGTCTCAAAGGCTATGCTCTTGCGTACTGCATGCGTCAAAGTGAATTTTGATCCAGAAATACACTTTTGCCGCCGCGTTGTTATTGTGTTATAGCGTATAGAGATTCTTAAAATTGTAAGAATTTATATATGTGGGATCATTTGTTACTACCCTGTTTGTTAGAATGCGACTGAGACCAGTCTCGAAGGCTATAATTTTCGTCACTGCGACATTTCCACTTCTTCCCATTCGAAGAAAAATAAGATGCGCTGAATATAAAACACACAGAAGTTGCCGCAGTATTCAAAGATTGAATTTATTGTACTAGACTCAGTAATTGAGTTTACATCCATCGAAGAGTTCAAAATTCTAGATTGATGACAGGCTTAATGACAGGAGACATCGGTTTGTTTCGGACAACATCAAGTAGCCAGGTGCTTCGCGGTAAGCATTAAACCCAAAATTATGTGCTTTCTTTTGCATTTACGCCGACGCCATTACTGGAAGTCGCGGTCAAAAATGCGATGCAGAAAACGAAACCGAAAGCAACCTTGTTTGGCTAAAAGAGACGCGTTTTTGGTTTCGACCAGCAACGTTGGGAATCACGCCAAGGGCAAAAATGGCGTTCGCCGTGCCGCAAGCATGGCTCGGCGTTTCTCGTGCCGTGCGTTTCCCCCGGTCGTCGTACGGTTTGAATTCGACGAACTCTGCCTTCCGGCACATCTGCTCCGTCCACTTACTCAGGAACGGAAATGTAAATACTTCCCTATTTCGTAGTTCTCTCGGGGTCAGGTGCTACAGCTCGCCCTCCCAGCGCAAAGGTTTCTTCGGACAGGTGTTCGAGAACATCAAGCAAGAGATGGTGCAAAACAAGGAAATGAAAGAAAGTTTAAAGAAGTTTCGCGAGGAAGCCGCGAAACTCGAACAGTCGGAGGCGTTACGGAAAGCCCGGATGAAGTACGAGAACATCGAAGCGGAGACGGCGAAAGGCTCGCAGCAGATCATGGAGCAGCTCGAATCGCTCAAGGAGAAGATCAAAGAAGGCATTGAAGAAGCCCAGAAGAGCGAGATCGGCAAGAAGAGCCGAGAGCTGACCGAAGAGCTCGCCAAGTCGGCCAAGTCGGCGGCGGAAACGTTAGCCAAGCAGGGCGATCAGCTGGGCAAGTCGGGCGCCTTCCAGGCGGTGTCTTCGGGCATCAAAGCCGTGAAGACGGAGATCGACGAAGCGGCGGCGGCCGGTGCTCGCGTCTACAGGGCTCCGAAGACGCTGCGGAAGCGCTCCGAGCTCGGCTCGGGCCAAGCCGACGCCCGAGTCGTCGCGCCCAACGAGGAGGCGACGGGCGTGGAACTTCACCGCGACTCCCGCTTGTACCAAAGCTGGCAGAACTTCCGCGACAACAACCCGTACGTGCACAAGTTGTTCGACCTGAAGACGCGCTACGACGAAAGTGACAACCCTTTGGTGCGCGCCTCCCGCTCGCTCACCGACAAGGTGTCCGACATCTTCGGCGGACTCTTCCAGAAGACCGAGCTCTCCGAGGTGCTCACCGAGATCTGCAAGATCGACCCGAGCTTCGACAAGAACGAGTTCCTGCGCATGTGCGAGACCGACATCATCCCCAACCTGCTCGAGGCCATGGTTCGCGGTGACCTCGAGATTCTGCGCGACTGGTGCCACGACGCGCCCTTCAACGTGATCAGCACGCCCATAAAGCAGGCCATCCAACTGGGATACCGCTACGACTCCCATGTGCTCGATGTGATGAACGTCGACCTAGCCATGGGCAAGATCATGGAGCAGGGGCCCGTACTTATTGTTACCTTTCAGTCGCAGCAGATCAACGTGGTGCGCAACAGCAAAGGCGAAGTGGTCGAAGGCGACCCGGAGAAAATCTTGCGCATACATCACGCCTGGGTTCTCTGCCGGGATCAGAACGAGCTCGATCCCAAGGCTGCCTGGAAGTTGATGGACTTGTCGGCCTCCTCGTCGGCGCAGTGGCTTTGAGTAGTCTTCAGATGTAGCGCGCTTGTGTTTTTTAAAAATTAGGACTCATTGCAATTTAAGTAGTATGGATGTGTGTACAGTGCTTGATGCTCGAAATAATACCACTATTTTGGCTGCTCGTCGTGCGAGGCATGCGAGAGCCAGAACACACCACAATCATGCTCCATCCCTCATTTCATGATGGATTGTTACGAATGGCATGCCAGATGTTTACAAATACAACGTCAGCTTGTGTTCAAAGAATAGCTATATCGTCACCAAAGCATTAAAATATAAGCTTGGAACATTTTGATCAATTTCCTACATTTCTTTATTTTTTTTCGGTTGAAACATTCTGTTATTGCATAAAATGCATGCTTTTCTTTTTTATCGAATTGCTACTTCATGTTAAATATGAACAGTGTCTCATGGTCATACATATTTAAATTTCAGTTACTAAATTTGAAACAATATGTACGAGAGGAAGCCTTATGTATGATGTAACAGTGATCATAATTTCATCAGTGTCAGATTCTCATCCAGAATTCGGCGATGCATTGTTATAGAAACCCCTTGTTATTGCCTGTTGCCCATTGTTCCATATTAAAGTGTTATTTAAAAGATGCAGCCGCAGGTGGGAAATCTCTCTTATCAATACATTCAGCACAATTATTGATGTTGGTGAATAATTATCTCTCTGAAAGCAAAACCATCGAGTCGCAATACACCTCACCACACATCATAATCGCCCACTTCTCCATTTATGCCATGTTTACAATGAATGTGGCCATCACGCAGGATACGTATGTTGCACTGAAACATTCTGTAAACACATCCCCTAATGAAATAGAAATCTGAGAGGTTGCTAAAAAAATAAGTGGGTGGTTATGTCCAAAGGGCATGTTGAAAGCAATAGCAAGGTATACCAACGTACTGAAGCTCCTCGAACAGTGTTGTAACAAAACACGGATGTCACACATTAGTGCAGCACATTAGACAAAGGAGAAATAGTGCCATAGCAGCTATTACATCAAAATGTTGGCATGGTGAGGAGTGATATCACTGGCATTGCAGGCATCCCAGTCCGATGGTGCGCAAAATGGTGCTGATGCAAACCGTCGGCATTTGTAGCTTGATGTGTGCTCTCCGTTCTGCTCGGATCACTGTTTGCGTCTCAGTCCCGCTTGGCAGAAAGTGCAAGTAGCAGTGTCTTAGAGCACTACCCTAGATCTCCTACACGGCCAAACGAGACGAGGGTACGTCTGAAGGCTTTGTATTTTTTTGCAGGCAAACACTGCACAACTCTCGCGTTTCAGAATATTTAACCCCTCCTCATGCACTGACAGTGCTGCAGTGGTAACATGAATGTGCCTTGAGTGCCTATTTAATTGCTGTCACAGTAGCTAGTCATCACCAGGTCGTTTTTAGCAGTAGAATGGCTAAAGGGTTGTAGTGTTTAGATGCGGAGCACGAGGCAACGTGCTTGGCTCCTTAGCTGTGCCAACTACATCTCAGTACAGAGAAATACAAGAATACTCATCTACCAAGCATTGGTTGCATGTTAGACAATGCCTGGTAGCTTGAAAATATTGCAGATCCCCTGGTCTAATTTTAACATCAAAAAGCAATCAGTGAATCATTCAAGTTGGTTTTGAACTTGAAAGCACGCCTTGCGACTTCTTGCTGCCAAATTGTCCAGATAATCTGGTCTGAGGGCTTCATTCGAGAATGCTTCGTGTGTCAGATGAGGATATTCACGAATTATACGTAGTTTTTCAATGCACCCTCAATAATAAAATACAGGAATAAATTATGCTTTACCTTGAATGTTTCTGTTGATGAAATCGTAGCATTATGTAAGTGTAGTGGTTGACAGTAATGTAAGATATGTACATAACTTGGAATCCTAAGAAAAACATATTTTGATGAGAATAGCTTTTATGCCTCTGAAATGTATTTTTTCTGTATCTGGCCAAACGCAGGAACTCCAGTTTGGGTGTTGCGGGCTGGCAACGTAGACTTGCAAGCGGCTGCAGAGAGTCTTTCTTTGCTCGCAGGGGCCTCACCAAATGGCATAGGTCAGTCGAATGAATGTGTGCTCACTCACTGATATTAACGTGATAGTGTAGAAGAGCTTGTTTCGCAGAAATTCTGGTGTCATTGTCGTTAGTTGTGAGCTAAAAATCAGTGCTGTCCGTGAGTGTGAATTGATCCCAGGCGTTCTGCGTGGCAAGCAGGTGTTCTACCGCAGAGCCAGTGCTTGAAACTGAAACAGAGCCTGTGCTTGAAACTGTCTTGGAAAAAAACCCTATACAAATGCCATGTACTGTGAGGATGTGTCCTTAATGCATGTAATACTGCTTGGCTGAAGCGTAGAATCGCACCAGGTGTCAAAACGTGAATTTTGCAACGAGTGGTTGGTTTAAAGGCCCACCAATTACATAGTACATGGGCATAATTAATCATTATTATCAGCAATAGCATCAGCAAAGTGTGCGGGCATGTGTGTTCCCTTTCGGATGCGTAGGGACACATCACCAGTTTGCGAGAGGAAGAATTATGGCATAGTGGGCAACTGTACTTGCAGTAGGCATTCTATAATACTTTGTAACAGCAAATGTTGCACGCAGACGTTCCTTTCCTAGAGGCATGGTTGAGGTGTCTACCAAGAAACAAAGCCAGGCTAGCGATTGAGAAGCCGATGCGAATGAAGCCCGAATACGCTGTTGCATTTCTACTCTTGAAGGCAAAGCTCAAGTGTCCTCCCAAGTTTTTTTACATGCCATGTACTTGTGTACACTCAAAACACCACTGCTGATTCAGACATCACCAGCCGCTCATTTACTTGTACATTCCCTCAAAATGACTTGGATGGCCTTATTTCAAACTCACATTAACTGGCATACACATCCACTCAAAACTCACCAGCACTCACTCCAACTAAGGCGCAGGTCCCCTCTTCTACATCTCCTGAATTCATTCACATGCCGGGTCCTATGAAGTAATTTGCTCAGTTACCGTCACCGTAGATAAATTATTGGTCCAGGTGGGCATAACGTGCCAGAAAAGCTATTACAACGTGTTCGCTAAGTGAACTATTTAGATTAATTACATTTTAATTAAGCTTTAAGGCCAACACTGCATTGGAAAGCTAGGGGAATCGCCCTGATTGTTAGAGTGTTAGGCAGTGAAATTTGCAAAGGAACACAATGCAGGAAAAGAACCCCGAATGTTGAACCAATATTGACTATTTTCTCATTTGTCAAGCAGCATTAAGTATGACAGTTACGTTGAGTTCTGTTTGGTGCAAACTGAAATTGCTGTCAGGCTTACTTAATTGGCAAATGCATGTAAAAGCTTTCACAGTTAGACATCAATATAGCTAAGAAGTTTGTAAGTGATAAAACAACTGCTCTCAGTTGTATAGGGCACAACAGTGGCAGCAATGAAATAGTGGAACAGCTTGTCAGCATGTTCATGACAGCAGCAGCATATCATAGAGCATTGTGCCCACTGCATAATTGAACCTTAAAGGGCCCCTAACCACCTCCAATACTTTTTCAAACATTTTGAGTAAACGTGCATCGTGTGCAGAATGCCGTCATGATCAACGATGCCACACGTGACAGCGCTACAAGCAGCGGGCGCACCACAAATTCCAAGAAACAATCTTTTCTCCTCTCCGGGCCTTTCCGGCCTCACTAGTGACGTGCGTGACGTGAACATGTTGAATCTGTGATGCGGTGCGCAGGCGAGGCTGCGAACGGTCGAACAAGAACGTACGACTCCCGGTTAGTCTGCAAGCAACTGGCTTTCACGCATCAGTGTGCTGTGCCTGGCTGCAAAAGCAGTGACTGGAAAAACGAAAAGACGCGACACGTGTCACCGTACGGGTCCATCATGTTGGCAATCCTTTGAAGACATGCGTGCAACACAGGGTCCATACCGGCACGATTTGTAGGAGCATGGGTCGGCACGGCAGCAACGGCGGTAAGCCGAGAAGCAAGGAGTTCACAGAGTCGTGGCAACCGGAAGTGCCTGCTGTTTTGAAGAACGTGTCAGCGATGACGGTATGCCACGTGAGATTGCGAAGGGCACTCGGCGAGGAGGGTATAGCAGCTTTGGGAGAGGAGATCAGCCGACGAGAGGGTGTTGAGTGGAGGGTAGCGAAGGAAAGAGTGAAATAAGCGATCGCAGCGTTTCAATCATCAAACACATGTAGCTTTGCTATTACGGCACCGTTTCAAAAAATTCTCACGGCTACGCGTTCGTTGGAGGCTTGTGCACAACTGTCCCACCACAACTAAATTTCGACCTCTGGGTGCTTTAGGGGCCCTTTAACACTGAACTGCTCATTGTTTTAAGTGAGCAAATCCTTCCATGCCATGGATGAGCTGTGCTTGTCCACGTATTTTTGGTAAAAGCAACCAGAGGCGAGCTTGGCTTGTCGGTGGTGTTATATATTTTCTCGCACTACCATGGACGAGCCTTCTCTGTCTCAGTGTTCTGCCCTGTTCTTGTAGATTGCAGCACATGTCACATTGGGCAGCAAAACGAGGAGCTAGTTTTTATTGTTTTTCTGTTATTCTTCAATATTAATGTCACGTTGATGGAATAGCCAGCTCTATGGTCGCCCACCTTCTCATGTTTTTCATATATAAATAACTAAATAAAAGGAATTAAGACATCTCGGCAAGGGAGGACCACAACAAAAAAAATCTATTCTTGGTCAGGATTCGGGGAAGCAGCTTGTCACGGAAGGGTTAATACATTGTGAGACTAGATGAATGATAAATGTGAACAAATTCCTTTATTAAATTTTTATTAAAGGGGCACTAAAGAAAAAACCGACTTTTCTCGTATTACTAAATTACTCTTTCACAATGTCAATATCACCACGCTTACCGCGAGAAGACACTTGGTAAGCAAGCAGACATTCAAAAAGAAAATGTGGATGGGACGCCACCTTGAAGCACTAATCGCCATGACATCATAGATTTTTGACGGCGCCTACTAGGACCTACATTGTTCCTAATCGCTAAAAATGAAGAGAATTGTCCTCTAAGGGGGCCAGAGACTTAACATACCAAGTTTCAGGAAATTTCATTGGGCAGTGTCGCTAAAATACGAAAAATGCACCTTGAAATCTGAGACATTAAACGCAGAGATTTAGTGTTTGTTTTTTTTTTTTTTAGATGTAGTCTTGTTTTATTTGCCGGAGTGTATTTGACAATGTCCACTTTGAGAAATTGGGAAGGAAGGGAGGGGGTAGGGCATTGCGTTTGCTCCTCCCCCCCCCACCCCCCCACCCAGTTAATGCACCCATGCCACCCACACCAGTCGTCAATAACTGACACACTATCTAACACCTGTGAAATTAGTACAGAATAATTAGGAGTCTGTGTGTGCATCCTTGCAAGTTTTTAATAATATCATGCCAGCGTCAACCCCAGGATACGGTTGTTTCTATTATCAGCAAGAAACGACGAGTTCAGTGGTATGATGATCAGTGTCACACTGGCTTTCTGAACACATGATCACACAGATAAGGTTGATAGTGTGTATGCATCTCTAAGCAAACAGCAACAGCAGATGGTGCTCGCACACGAGTGTGCTCTCTGCGCTTGCACATCGTGTAGGAAATCTCGTTACTTCTAGCCTATGTTAGATGCCACCATGTCCAGGGGTCAATGCTCACGTGATATTATTAAAAAATTGCAAGGGTGTACAGTACTCACGGATTCAAATGCGACATCAAATTTTTTAGTATAACGACTTCTGTGCGCAATTGCTCGTGATAACCACGTCATATCGCGACGAATCTTGTCTCTAAAGATAATGTTGGCTCTGGTGTACGCATTCGAGTCGAAATTATGGCGACATGACCCGAAATGAAGACGGTAGAAACGAAAACATGTGCGTTACTTAGCCCTAAATTGTCCTATTTGAATCCGTGAGTACTGTACATGTGAGTGAGCACATTGACCTATGCCAATCAGTGTGCTGTCATCAGGTGGTCTTAGGTGGTCGTCAGGTGTCACAAGCAGTGCTGAATTGCTATCACAGTTCTTCTTTTCTTCTATTTCTTTCCGTTGTACTTAAATATTTTCTTCTATTTTTTTCTTTCTAGTGTTTATTGTTTATGAAAGCTCACTCTGCTCACACTTGTTTAGCCATGCGTCATTTGTCTTGCATTAGTTTTTTTTGGAGCACAAACGTCATAACCCCCAGCCTACCCAATCAGCTCAAGCATTTTGTGCGAGTGTGTGCTTGTGGGCATGCTACCGCTTGTTTGAAGCCACGTAGGATGTGCCTTTTAAGTACCATTGGTTTCTTTTTCTCACTCATGTTCATGTCAAGTGTTCATGTTGTGCCGTCTTGCACTTACCTGGGGTGATCTCTGTTTTGAACAGGAGTGAAGTGACTTTCTTATGTCTGAAGTCTATCCCCTTTCACCTTGCTGCCTTGGTTGTTAGGTAATTATTTCAAGATATCTGTAGTATTATGCAATAATATTTAAAATGAAAATAACTGTTGGAATATAACTGTTGGAAAACTGCTACATGGACCTGCATGCCTTTATAAGGAGGTTTTCAGACATACCATGAATCTGCACCATTGTTTACAATTTTCGTCACGTCATTACATAGCAAACTGTTCTGATGCATGAAAATGCCGAATAAGCCATTCAATGTGATTTTTGTGCATCCTCAACAGCCTTGACGGTTTCATGTTTGACTCATAATGATGTGAAAGGCAGCGCTCGGGCAAATACAAAAAGGTGCACTGTACTCGTGAGTACAGCGCATGTCCTGTGTTCTTTCTTATTCTTTTGTATTCGTCCTAGTGCTGTCTTTTACATCATTACGAACCCAAACCAAATTGCCCACCTATTTGTTATATTCTGTGATGATTGACGGCGGTGTCAATCATCACTTTTCTGCAGAGCTTCAGATACATTATTTGTTGTCAATACGTTCAGCAGCATTGTGAAGTGAATTTCAGTAGAAAAGCTAGTTGAACAGCAGGGTAACTTCTTGTGGGTAACTCGGGCTAACTGTGTACTTATGAGTAGATTACGTGGCTGTGGAGCAAACCTCTCAATCTCTTTTTGGCAGCCTCAGTCTTCTGACAACATGACTGGGACGTTTCCCCGTAATTTTCAGGCCGCTTGAGAATGATAGATCAAAAAGCCCCACTGTTTGCTTGTAAACAGTGCCCTTCAGACGATGTGATTTTCACTGGTTTGCCCTGGCTACTATTCTTCAGGATCAATTCATCAAAAGGTGCTAGGTTTCGGAGCCTAGCATCTGCCTTCCACTGAACTCATCGGTTGCTTCTCAACAATGAATGATCAAGTTACCTACTGGGCACTTCAATGTTTTATCATGCACATTTAACGATTGCCTGTACGAAAAGATCATGATAGTGTTTAGAACATATATATAGTACTTCAAATTTTCAGGTTCATCACTGAGTTCATTTGCAAAATACGCCCACCAAAGACAATGCTCTTCCATTGCGTGGAAGCCTTCATGAGCATTTCAGCAGTGAGGTCACTTCCTTTTCATCCATTGTTACATCCCTTAATCAGAGCCCCACAGCAGCAGTTTTCGATTAGGGAGCAGAAAAGTACCTTTGCAGAATGCCTAAATAAGCAACCTATACACCCTCTGGCAAAAGTTTATCGAATGCAAAATTTTCAAGAAAGCTATATTCCCACTTGGTCTGGGAACATAGCTTCCAATTAAATGTTCGAGCTTGTAGTTCTTGCGACCTATAAAATTACCTACTATATTAGAAGCATCATGCACTGACAGAGCAGAAATTAATATTTGCAGGGAAGCCTATGTGCTGTAAACCTTTGCTACCAGGTGTACAGTACTCACGGATTGAATTGCAAAAATTTAGGGCTAATTAATGCACACACTTTCATTTTCAGCATATACAGCTCGTGTCGTATTGACGCAATTTTGACTCGGAACACTTACATCAGAGTCAACATTCCTTTAGCAGCCAGATTTGCAGCGACATTACGTGGTTATCAAAAGCAATTGCTCATAGAAACCGTTGTACTAATACGATGCCGCTTTTCAATTCGTAAGTACTGTACATTAGACACGGCAAAGCTGTATGCACCAGTTCTCACGCCCTTCTGGTGTCCTAGGAATATACTTATTACCCGGCCTGAAGCCTACCAAATCTTTGCTAATATTTCTTTGTTTTAGTGTAATTTCTTAGAAGTGTTTCAGTACATTGAAGCTGAGTGCTTCTGTGCTCGTCATTATATCCAACATGCGTTCCTGTGTGCTGGTTCTTATCTATGCCAGCATGTGGCTGTGTTCCCCAGTAGCCTGATACTGCTGTGTTGCTCAGTGAAAGGTCATCACTGATGCCCCGGTGATAAGAACGCTTCAGAACCATCACATAGGCTCCTGTTACTGGTTCTTCCTAGACTGACATTTGATACCACCTACATTTTCGCAATCCTTCAGCATCATTTTACAAAAGCCTTTATGTAGTATCCTCTAACAGCTGCGCTGTAAAAAATTGTGTATGGCCTAATCGAGAAAGTAGGGATGGTGTTCAATGTCAGTGATAAAAATGTCTGCAAACGAGTCTTGCACTGTCTATCCAGTCTGATAAGGACATTGTTGCGGTGCAGAATCCGGTGGCCATTTTCAAAAAATGTTACGCACAACTCCCGCAGTCTTTCAGGCACTTCGCAACCTCCACATAAAACGCAGCATTGGCAGTTTTGACCTTCAGTTACCAATTCATAGTGCACGATTTCGTTGCAACCAAGAAAAAAGACTACCAACATAACCTGATTTTGGATTTGATCTCTATTTCTTAACCTTGGCTAATCATTTTAGTTCTTTTTTCTTTAATTGACACTACAACTTAATGTTGCATCCACAAAAGCAAGTATTGTGTCCTGTGAAGCCCTTATGTAAGCTAGACTTGCATAAGTTTTCATCCAAAGTTCTCAAAGCGATTTGACATTATTTTCATTACCACATTTTTTTCAACTTCAACTTAATTTATTCTTCCAGCACGCACTAGAACTGTTATCTGGGGCTAAAAGTTATGGTAATCAGATTGTCTAGTCCCAGGAGGCTTTGTGTAGGACAGCATGGGAACAGTTTTATCCTATTGAAGGTTGCATAAAAAACAGTTTGGAGCATACAAAACATTAAGAGAAAAAGATTTTTTAAATTTAGGTGCTTAAATATTTTATCCATTGACGAGATACATCACATGCCACAGAATTCTCAGCCCTTTTCAACATTGTGATACAAGGTGATTGAGATAAGAATAGTGCATCATACCATGTTAAGCATCATTTATGGGTATATGAACACAAATGTTTCCAAGGTGATGACATAGGTGCTCAATTCTTTGTGACACAAGATTGTGGTGTGAATGTATTTGTGAAGAATCTAGGACAAATGGTGTCTAATTGATTGTAATTTACAATGCGTGTGAAGGCGTGGTAGACACCAGATCTTGATTGCTGATGTGTATTGGTATTTCATGACACTGAAAGGTCACCCTTGATGTAGCAAACCTCCCCCAGCTGTTTTCTTGTTCTTTTTGCAAAATAGGAGAGAGCTCTGTGAAACATGGAATTAATTATAAAGATCAAACCATGCAATCTGGCATTTTGTGCAATGATTTAATCGTCAATCATGGATGGATATTGCATTACGGTGGAGAAGTGTTTTCTGTAATGTGTCTATGGTATTTTATTCATGTTTCTGTGTGTTGTGGTCACCCAAGCTGAAATGCAACAGGTAAATTTGCAGAGGAATGAGTGTTTTTGCCACTGTCTTGGTACAAAATGTTTTATCTTTCCAACATAAAATTTGGAAGAATTTTATGAATGCCCAACTTTCGCAATCAAGTCGCTTCTCATATCATTCCGATAGTTGTTTGCCAGTCATTGAGTATACAAGAATACTAGGGGTGTGTGAATAGGGAATTTCAGAACTGAATCGAATACGAATTGAATAGTGATGACCCCGAATCGAACACGAATACAAATCGAATACCGGTTGAATAGTAAGAGAGCCATTTCCAAAGCAGCCCTAGACTGGTAGGGCAACATTTTTTAAAACAGCCCAAGAATTCCACAACATTTTATTTGAAACAAATATTCACAAGCTTTAACAAATGAACATTACGATTACTATTAACCGAGAAAAAATACCGCAATTATTTAAACTGAGGGAAGCTCATATACAACAGCAACTACAGAGCCTTCGAAATATTTTGTAACTGCAGGCTGAAATATAGCAGAGGCTACAGTATTCACAGTGGTACTTTGTCAACAGCTTTTAAATAAAACTGATACATAAATATTAAGCAATTTTCATGAGTTATTATTATCATGAATGTCATTCTACTGCATTGATGTCATGTCATGTAGTGGATTGACGACAGTGTCGTTTCGGCGACACTGTCATTTGGGCAAGGAAAAACGCCTTCATCCTGTGATCAATATAGCGTCGATAGTCCTGTAAGTACATGGGCTGCATGCATCTGGGTAATTCGGAGATGAAAACAAGAAAAGTTGCCCCTCACTGTTACGTCTTGTTCCTTCAGGCATTTCTCATCGTTGCTGATTATTCGAAAAATATTCTAAAAGTATTCGGCATTTTGAATATGCACTATTCGATTCGAGTACTGAATCGAATAGAACGCTGTTTGATTCGTTATTCGAAATTTTCGAATATTCGCACACCCCTAAAGAACACGCATGATCTCCCTACATTTTCATAATTGTGTGATAAGGAGGGTGTTGTAGTCTCGCATGCATTTGTTTTGAGGTCTTTACAATCACACTGAGCGTGCTAATCCCAGTTGTAGATGTAGTTCTTTCCTTTAAGAAGTTGTTTCTGTCATCCTTTTGCAACACTTGATGAATTTCTGCGCCTATCATGTGCAGAAAAACTCGACCCTTTGTTCAATCTCCATTACATCAAAACTTCAATAATGGGTTGCACAAAACATTCAGTCATAAAAGCAGGGGCAGTGCCAGGATTTCTTTACTTGGGGGTCCACCCATGATGAGTTAGTTCGACCCTTCTCCCCTGCACCCGCCGCTGTCACTGCCCCTGCATAAAACTACATAGAGCCGTAACACGTGGAACTTCTTTCGTGATTAGGATGGGGGCTTGCAATTGCTCACCTTGAAGAGGAATTCCCTGTAAGCGTGAGGCATAAGCTCGCCTTGGTTACGTGCCTGCCCTTTGTACACACCGCCCATTGCTACTACTAATCACTATTACCGCCTTTTATACAGAAGTCCCGTTTATAGTGTGTGTCAGCCATCCCCCCTCGAATGAGGAAAGTTACACAGTGTGTCACCCTCTTCCATTTCTTTAATGTTTTGGACAACTAACGCTTGTTCTAAGATTTCATTTGTCATGCAATATAAACAGAAATTTTTGCATAATCTCTTGATAAATGAGCCATTACGTAAAGGGCTGAAGGCTGGCCAGCTTGAAACCTCCACTTGTCACCCTGATGAAGCAGTAATGGCTCTGAAACAGTGTGGTGAAACAGTGTCACTGGCAAGGCAAAGCAGAAGATTAACAGTGCTGAGCTGCGCTAATTAAAAAATAATTTAGAGGGCACTTAGCTGCCAGGTGAAGACGCAAGGATCTTCCTACACAATGCTGATGCAATAATTAATAAATTAATTAATAAAACACTCATTAATAAAACACTCATTCATTGTACCTCTCCATTCGTTGTACCTCTAGCAGAGTTTAACATATAGAATTCTGAACTTATAGTGCTGTTCACATGACTGTGCTGCTTTTTGTACTGTCTTCTGTAACAATTCAGTAGGAGAGGTTGCCCACCTCACTTGAATATACATGCTAGTTGGCCTGTCCTGGCCCATTGGTAAGTATCCTTCACACAGCACTGTGACAGGGTGTGCCTACATTTTGCGCCATACTTTGCTTTTTCATAGACGGCCTGTAAAAAAAAAAGGAGTTATCAAAAAGACCCTGCTACGATTAAAACACAAATTGTTAGCAATGTTCTTGCGCTGTAGAAGTTTACTGGCATGACTACTTGCTTCAATGCAACGAATCAGACATTAACGTAGCCGGTGGGGGGAGGGGGGCGAGAGAGAGAGAGGGAGGGGGTTGAGCTCCTAACTCCGAAATTTTTCAAGTTTCAATGGGTACATATACACGAACACAACAAACGCACGAACGTACAAAACGGGTGGTCGAATCCCCCACCGCAGCCCTCGACCGCAAAAAATTTCTTGCTGGCTATGCCCTTGCAACCAGAGGTGTATGCTTCGCGTTAGCCGGGGGACCGGAGCGGGAGGTGAAGCCGGACTAACTGTACAAATTGAGAGTGAGGCAAAAAAATAATAATAACTGTGTCATTGTTCTAGTAGAAATTCGTTTCGATTGCACAAGGTTAATTTTCAGCATCATACTGCGTAATGCAGCCGCTAATTTCCGCTGCTGAAATATGCGGCCCGTGGAGGGAGGGGTGAAGGAACGTCCCCCCTCCCCATTCCCGTAACTAATGCCTCTGCGACGAGCAATTGAAACTTGAAAATAATCTTCATCGCTGTTGTCTGCAACCGCCGCTGTTGGAAGCGCCACGTGTGGGCGGCGGCCAACAACTAAAACGTTTCGCCGTCGCCATGGCAACGTCCGATCAGCGGGTCAACATGGCTTTGCCAAAATTAACCGGCTGGCCTGTAAAAGCCGATGGACATCGTTTAACTCGCGCCGTTGGCGTCTGCATAGTTCTGGAAAATGTGCGCGGAACAGGTGAGAATGCTGCGAATTGCCGCCCTTCGTCTTTCGAATCTTAGTTGTTTAGGATTTAATTGATTGACCGGCCATGGCATCCAGCGCGCGGTCACGGGTCGTTTGCTTGCATTTGAACCACTTTGACGTGACAGCGACGAGCGAAAAACAGTGGCGGTTTTCGAATTCGGTCACTCTATAACGTCTCCCTTTCAGTCCAAACGAGTGATAGGTGCTCTTTGTAATGGCGTCAGGCGCTGCCGGTAAGATGCATGGCTTAATTATCCAATGTGTCAGACAGCTGACAAGAAGCTAGTTTAGTGCATAGCAAGCATGTATCTAGCAGCTACTGATGTTAAAAAAAAAAATAAAGATCAAACTAGATGCGATCCAATTTCGTCAGTGCAATAACATGAGGGTTAATGCAACTGGCATAATTAACGTTGTTATTAAAACTGTCATGGTACTGCGTAAAAACTTCAGTAAATGCCCGGTTCTCATTTTTACCATCGTCCATAACTTTCAATATTTAGGTTTATTAAATATGTTTTCATAACGAAAAGGAAATTGATAAATAAACAAATCAGGATGCATTGAAAGCGGTCAAAAGACGCATTTCAAATCATGCATTTTTCGCCTAATACGGTGAACTGGAGCATTTAATCGGTGCACCATATTTATCTGTAGCGAGAAAAGGGGCAGCGCACCGTTGCAATTTGCAGTTCATATTTCATTGAGAAGCTGTGAGCTTACAAACCAAATGAGCGGCGCAGGTACAGTAAGTACCATGGGCGTCGATCGGCAGCATTGTGAAGTGTGAGAGATTGGTGGTGATGGGGGGGGGGTCAAGTGTCTTTTTTGCACCCCTCTGCTGACGTCCGTGGTGAGCACTTAGTACTATGAGAAAATGTCACTTTCACACTACACACCCACATAAACGCACACACTCGCACAAGAAGAACGAGTCGCAAAAGTAAACCTATTAGCGATATCGTTTTGGTCAATCGAGACACGTGTCACAGACCACGTGTTTACGTGTCATCGTCTCGCTATAAAGCTACGACTTTCTCGTGTTTCGTATCACACTAAGTGCAGACCGTGTTCATTTTTTCTTTCTTTTTCTTCACTGCATTGAGAAGGAAATTTGAGAAGAAACACCACGAAAGTGCCTATAACCGCTGTGTTTGACAATGTAGCATAGAATATGAGCTAACTCACAATAAAGGGGGCACAACAGCTAGCACATTAAAAAATGATAAGAATAATAAGCTAGACAGAATAAGCTACTTCAAACAAAACGAAAAAAAAAATCACAGCATATCCACGGAGTGAATGATGATGAGTGGGCGAAGCTGCGGAGGTTCATCGGTAAACCGTGAATCTTCCGTGAATTCTGCCCAGTACATCATCACCGACGTGAGATCGGGCGCGTTTATACTAAAGGTTCGATGAGTTATGACGACTTGCAGCGCACTTTAATTTTACATGTACGCTGTGAATTTTCATTGTTTAGAAAACCATTGCTTAGAAAACATCTGGCGTCTTTCGTTAAGCAGCTGGCGTCTTTTCGTTTTGCTTTAGAAACATCTGGCGTTCTTTCGTTTTGCTTTTACAAAACATCTGGCGTCTTTTGTTGGTTTATTTCATCAATCAACGGCGTTTTGAACAAAATTCTTATTGTTTAATCACGCACAGGAGAAATCTCACCAGGCACTACCTTGGAGGTAAAGAATGGCTGCTAATGGGAATGAGAGACAGAAGAAGTCGGCTTTTAGCTAACGCTGCGAATTTTTTATTGTTCAACAACGCACAGGAAAAATCTCCCACCGGCACCACCTTGCAGGTCAAAGCGTAAGACTGGTTACATACTACGCTACGAGGGACGAACGGGTGCCGCTATAAGGAGCTTCGCCCCTAAAAAACTGTGAATCGCCGCGCAGAACACTTCATAGAAGCACAGCACAGAAGCATCGGCACTTCTTATAGACTCGATTAGCGTTCCACTTATAGTTAATTGATGATTCAGCTAAATTATTTCATTTCCTTTACCGAAGAAGAAAAAACAGCTTGTCTTTTTAGAATGAAGCATAATCCATCCAGCATATCGATAGAGGAGAAATGCTAGAAGCCCGGGTACTGTGCGGTGTCAGTGTGCGATAAAGAACGCCATATGGTCGAAATTCCTGGAGCCCCCCCCCCCCCCCCTCGCCGTGCCTCATAAACATATCGTGGTTTTGGCGCCCGTAAAACCCCAGACATTATTATTATTAAATAAAAATGAGTTGCTTCCCTAATAGTCATCATCATCCTAATCAAGTCAGCAGTGGACGTTAAAGTATTCATGTTAAGGACAAAAAGAAAACAAAAAGGGTCTGGCAGGCTCCGGAGATCTCACAATTCACCAACAAGCGACGCCGCTCATTCATGAAACGAATAGCCTCCCAACAGACATTTGACTAATTCTAGTCGCACTTTGATCTCTCTTATAATAAGGGGTGCACACTTTTAAAGGTCCCTTGGAAGAATATGTTTTATTGGGCACGGACCAGGATTTATAGGGCCAGGATATCTTCTCGCCTGTGGCGCGCGGCTACGAAAAAAGGGTCCTTCTGGGGCCCATGGAGGAGGCGCATAGGCGAGCGCATGGGGGGGGGGGGGGGTCCCTAGTCACCTAAGAGGTGGGGGGGGGGGGGTGCAAAGTCTGCCCCATACATTGACTTAATAGGGAGGGGGGCGCTGCGATGAACCTTCGCGCTCCCCTCCTGAAGGGGAACCCTGCGCACGCCTATGGAGGAGGGGAAATGGAAACAAGAGCTCTTCAAGATTACTTCATCAATCTTAACTGAGTTAGTACTATTTTTTACTGTCCTCTTAAATTACACAATTATGAGGCCCCGTTTCACCTCCAGCTTTTATTTTGTTTTATTGCAGTACTTTTACAATCCATTCACATTTATATTTTTCTCTCTCTCTCTCACCCCTCCCCTTCTAGTTACTGCTTATCGGTATTAAACGTCGGCGTCGGCAGGGTTCTGCAAAAGGAGAACTTACCCCCCCCCCCTCCTCCCCCCCAATTCGCACCAGCACTTGCCCCTCACTCATGCCACACGAGTGCTCCCTAGTGATGCAGAACTATCGGTAAATTGACTATCGATAGTATCGATAGTTTCTTTGAAACTATCGATAGTGCTACTATCGACAAACTATTGATAGTGCAATCGGTAGTACAATCGTTAATATTACTATAGCGATATTACTGCCACGCGTGTTCATTGCTTTGTTTTGACGTATTTGGGTTTCACCCACAAAGACTGTTAGCAACGTTTGACGCAGACCGCGCCGTAATCTTTGAGAAGCTTGACAATTGTTTGAGATCATTCTGTTACGGTTACGCGCCGGACGCGAATAGTCGAGTTTATTCGAGAGCTTACGCAAGCACCAGCGATAACGCTGGAAGGTTTGATGACTGATGTATAAAGGACGACGCGTTCCACCGATGATCAGATTACCGAACGGCTGACGACTGCTCCCGCAGCTATATCGTGCGCAGCATGTATCGCTTCTATTTTGAGTTTTGATTTTCTGGGCATAAGTTCGCCCAAATAAAGATCTCCGTATTTCCCAGTCTTGCTGCAGCATTCTTCACCGTCACAACCACGTAACAATACTATCGTTAGTGGTGTGAATAATGATGCGATTGCTGGCCGGCCATATTGCGAGAATATTTGCGATAGCCTACTACTAGCTTCGCTTAATTTATGAGCATTTTTTGGCAGAGAAATTAATTATTTCCGCAGCGAAAATGGTGGAAAATATCCATCAATAAATTCGTATACCTTACAATTAACTTCTTGATATATTGCTTTTATTTTGAAATCATAAATTGCAATATCAATTTGAAGCCGCGCAGTCCCACCACATGTAACGTATTCCTATCCGCTACAGCTGAACAGTTTGGCTTTATGATCATGTGTCAGCAAAGCACTCTGGTTAAGAACACAATCATGTCAACTTTCTTTCTTGCCCTTCAGCCTGCTCCTCCGGCTCCACTATGTACCACGCGCGCGGGGAACCAAGTTTATTCTGCAGTGAGTCCGCGCTGTTGATTTTATACTATCGATAGTACCATCGAATGTTTTACTATCGATAGCGCTATCGATAGTATTTTTCACCATCGATAGTTCGATAGTGACTCAGCTATCGATAGTATCGATAGTACCATCGATAGTTCTGCATCACTAGTGCTCCCCCCTTCCCCCGTCGATGCAATGAGGGTTTGCACCCCCAAGACAAAATCCTGCCTACACCCATGACATATTAGAGGATGAGTCGTAGTTTATTACTACTTGATCGTGCTGCTATCGTCTACCGAACGCCGACTTTGCCCACGTTTTTTTTCGTTTTTTTTTTTTAATTTCTATGAAACAGCGCGTTACTGAACGAAAAACGAGACAAAGAGTGCACATGATCTGTGCACTCCTTTTCGCATCCTTCGTTTAGTAACGCGCTGTTTATCAAAATGAAATTCAACCAACTCGCCCAACTTAACCATCTTGCTTCAATGTATCTCACTTCATAGTTTTTTTTTTCGTCTATTTCAATAGCCTCTTCTTCAACCCGAATATTACTGACTGTTTGGCCATAACAGGGTGCGTACAGCAAATCAGCGAATAAGAATAAAGAAAAAATAGAACGTACAAGTCAATAAGAAACAATGGTGCCTCGCATACATATTTGTTTGCCACATTACTGCAGTGACAAGGCGTGTAACATGATATGAAATACTACTAAATTTATTCTAGGATATTAATACATGTACGGCATTTACGGAAAGCTTATGCATGTGTCTTGACACGGCATGCATATAAAGTGATATTGCAGCTGATGTGAAACCACTGGGGGTTACCTTCAATCAGCGTTTAAACTGGGAGGAGCTTGTTGAGCGCTCAGCAGCAATATATTTGGCCAGGGCGTGTGGTGTACAGGGTGTTTCAGATAACTAGCACCAAGTATTTTTTAAAAAACATAGGCGCTCCGCGTCTCAAATTGAAGCAGTATTGTTCTGAGCCATATAGAGCACATCAGAATAATCTTCCCAGCCCGTCAAGCTCGGTAATTAACAAGGATTGGTTAATGAACTTTTAAATGGTAACTCTAGTAAAAAAATCTTCAATACAAAAGTTGTAGCGCTTGCTCAGACACATCAGATTTTTTAATCTATTCGAATATAACTTCCCTGATTAATTTTTTTGCAGCCTTTCTTTAAAGAGCGCGAATTTAGAAAAAAAAGATACCACGTGAAGGCCGCCTACCGCGCGGCGCTTTTAGTGCCCTCAAATGTACGTTGAATTATCAAAGGCTTCTCCGCTCACAGAGATCGGCTGAACAGGCAATCGGTGACTGTGGCATGGATGTTAAGCGACAAAAATGGCGTACCGTTTTAAGAAAAAAAAAAAGTGCTTAGACGAAAAAGCAGCAGCCACGGCAAATTCCATACGAGCATTTGATTCAGCGTAGGCAATATTTTTTTGTTTTCGCACCAATGAAGGAACACGATGGAGGGGGCGAGAAAGGACGGAGATAAAAAGGTTCACTCACTCGCACGTGGTGGCCTCTTTTTCGTCGAAGACGTTTGCGGCGTTTTTTTTTTTTTTTTCAAAAAGAGCAGGGATGCAACAGCTGCGGCAATTGTGCCAATTTGATACAATTCCTTATTTTTGCGCCAAGCTGAGCCAAAACCGTGAAATTGGTTAAAATTGCGCCACGCTGCGCTAAAATGCCTGACCAGCCTAAAATTCTCTCAGTTGCGTAAATTTGAGCAAGAAATGGAGGCCGCGTTGGTCATCTGCAGTGTGGGCATCGTCATCCAATACAGACGCGCAGACCCTAACCCCTCGCGAAAGAAAAAAAAAAAAAAAACGCCAGGCCTGCGCTGAAACCGCAGCACAGTCACAGCGAAAGCTGGAAGAGCGGCGTTTCTAGAGCCCGTTGTAAGCTCTCTTGGGGCTACAATACAAGTACACTAGAAAGGTACTCACTACGCCATAAATCACAATTTTTGTGAAGTTGGGAAGCACCTACTAAGTCATTATTCGTCATTCTGCGGAGAAGCGAGGCACCAGCTACACGTCTGTGGCATTATGTGCACTTTGTTGACGCAACGACTGATGACGATGAAAAATTATGGCTCAGCCCTTTGTAATGGGTTGGAAGCTCTAAACGGCCCACCAGTTATGTAATTTGCATTTGGTGACGCCGGTCGCTATTTCCCTCTCCCGTCATGCTGTATAACATACGTTGACGTGGGAGAGAGACAGGGGGGGGGGGCGAAGAACTTTACTGAGACCCCGAGGAAATGGATCATGCGCTTATGTGCTTCCTTGGCAACCAATACAAGTGCACTTGCGAGGAACCCACTACGATCTAAATCATTGTAATTTTACTGAGACCCCGAGGAAATGGATCATGCGCTTATGGGCTTCCTTGGCAACCAATACAAGTGCACTTGCGAGGAACCCACTACGCTATAAATCATTGTAATTTTACTGAGACCCCGAGGAAATGGATCATGCGCTTATGGGCTTCTTTGGCAACCAATACAAGTGCACTTGCGAGGAACCCACTACCCTATAAATCATTGTTTTTTTGAGGAGTAGGGCAGCAGGCACTTTGCCATTTTTCGTCATTCTACGGAGAGCCGTGGTACCTGCTAAACGCATGTAAGGCATTATGCGCACTTTGTTGATGATGTGCCTGATGACGACGAAGAATTATGGCAGAGCCCTTTGTAATGGGTTGCAAGCATTCAACAACCTACTCGTTGCGCAATTCGCATTGTGTGACGCCTGTTTACAGAATTCGCGCTGTGCGACGCTTGGTGCTTATTTTACTCTTCTACCACGCTATATTACATATGCTAATGTGGTTCCTTCCCGACATGAAGCCTGTATAGGACCTTTTCGCAAAGCAGTTTCAAGCACCGACATGGCTCAGAGGTTGAACACTGGACTCCCACGCAGAGGGCCCAGTTTCGAATCTCGTTCCATCCTGGAATTTTTTTCTTATTTCATTTTTTTTTTTCTTATTTCGAGTGATACTGGTTACGGACACCGGCGGCGGCGGCGGCGGACAACTACGGCGCCAAAAACGACCGGTTAAATGATCTCATAACAGCTTTCGCTGTAAAAAAAAAAAAAAAAAACTCAGTTTCACCGCAAGGACGAAGCAATGAATGCGATAGCAACAAATTGTAATGTTATACAAAGTGAGGCTGGCAGCAAACTCTTTTGTATCCGATCTCCCATAACTCTACAAAACGTTGGTGTAAGAGAATACGGCCGCTCCAAGGAAAGATGCTCTTTCTGCACAGTGTCTTCGCATTGAGAGCGCAGCACGTAGCAGGATATACGAGCCTCCCGCTAATGGCTGCCGAGATAGCGCGTGCGCCAGCGATCGCGACCGTGGCCTTAGAATCAAAGTTCAATGTTGCTACTCGAGCGACAGCCCCCCTCGCCCCCTCTCGCGTCTTTTCATGCTCGTTCAAGACGGGCGGGGCGTTTCCTCTATGCTTTGATGGCAGGCTTCCCGAGCGGAGTGGCGTTATCGCATACGCCCTCCGAGCGACGGAGATGGGCTGGCTCGTTTGATATCTGCTTCAACCGCGTTCGTCGCCCGCATTCGCGCGCTTTTACCCGCGGTAGAACATACCATGCACAGGGATATGTTATCAATTTAGACTTTATGCGGGAGATGACGGGAAAAACTCGTCGAGAGTGTCCATATAGTTATCGCAATGGAAAAGGACAGTACTTCTCAAATTTCCTGATTCTTGTTTTATTGCGTGCAGAACGCTTTTTAAGCCACTTTGCCGCAGCACAACGGTGTCCCGCGGGAAAGCATACTGAGATTTAGAAGGGGCTATTAATACTAGCTGTCAAGGACATAGCACATTTTGTTCCTTAGTTACTCATTCGTGCACACGTCGTGTAATTACGAGTACTAGTATGATCGCTGACGTCTACAAAATTATTGGCAATCATTTGGAGCTGCTGTGTATGGCGTTTCTGCGGCCTTGAGAAACAGTAGACAAAAGCGTATGCCAGATTTCTTTTTTCGCTAGCCCCACTTGCTCATGCTTTACGAACCTCCCAAATTTCCATGTTGCCAGGGTCGAAGGTCCACATTAGCATTTCCAGTGCCTGTCGAATTATTCGACAGGTCCTGCAAATTCGACAGGTCCTGCCCACATCTTATGGAGACAAGTTTTTTTGCGCAGGTGGAAAGACTAAGAGACGCCGCGTTTCCTGATAATGCTATAGCTGCTGCTTGCGAAAAAATAAAAAAGTCCATTAAACAACGGCCTGGGACAGTTCCAGCCAAGAATGTCCCGCAGGAAAGAAAAAAAGTGTCAAAAATCCCGTATGTCCACTGGCTTTCGCACGGCCTTAAGAGAGTGGCTTCGAGGTATGGGGTGGATCTCGTGTTCTCCGCAGAAAACAAGGTGGGCCGCATCTGCGCAGCGGTTGGTAAGAAGATAGGCAGGCAAAAGCAGTGTGAAAAAAGAGGATGTGCCATTAAGCACGTAAGGCAGTTCGTTCCTTGCGCACGTGGTGTTGTGTATAGAATACCACTGTCGTGCGGCAAGGCATACATCGGGCAAACTGGTAGATGCCTCAACGTGCGTTTGCGAGAGCACAGCAGCTCTTTAATAGGAAAGCCGTTCACGCATCTGGCGATGCATTGCAGAGGATGCGATCAGGGTAGTTGCAAGCCTGCATTTGAGCAGACAACTGTAATCTACAGGCACAGGGGATCCGCGGAGAGGGAGATTCTAGAAGCCCTCTTTATCCAGAGAGAAGGGCCGGATTGCATCAGTCACCCCTCTATCAGTCTGCAGGAAGGGGAGATAGCCTATCTACAACGTTACTTCACGCAGGCATGCTGAGCATATGGTTTTTTTGGTCGACTCGTTGGGTTAAATTTGTTTTCACTGCGTTATAAATATGTCTTTCCTGAATAAAAATATTCCAGTTGCTAGTAGCGCGTCGTCCCGTGTACTTCTTTTCGTTGTGTGCCGTTTTTTCGCGCCCCTCAGTCATCATAAGTATCTTCAACTTCTAGAACAGTTTGAATCAAAATGGGACAATTCCTCATTTTAACGTGAACTCAAAAAGGCAGTTTCTAATAAAAATGAGCCAAATGCTGCATCTGTTTCAATCAAACTGAGCCACATTCATTAAATCAACGCTGCGTCAACAATCGTGACCAAAGCAACCAACATGGTCTCATCCAATCTGTTTCATTTGTGTTCTCGTTCCTTCGCTGTCATGTTGACGTTCCGCAAGTAGTTCTTCTTGGGCGAGTTGGCACTTACTGAAGAACGTTATGTTGTAGGGCAAAACTCGAATATAAAGAGTAAGAGGCCGACTTTCCTACTTCTTTTTGCCTCTTAGCGTTTCTTTTAGAGTTTAGCGCTACAGTATCATGTCCTCCTTTCGCTCCAAGACGGTATATTTGAAATAAACGATATATGAAATGAAGATATTGGGCACTCATCTATTCCTTGAAGAAGAAGACATGATCCGAAACGGCACGGTGTAAAACAAGCTCCGAAGAAGAAGAGCTGGATCACTTTTCAAGGCCTTCAATAGATGCCAAGAACAAGAAAACGCTGCCGACAGTCCAGAATAGTGCGTCTTTTTCCAGGAAGGGCCACTCGCTCTTCAATTAAGTCTGGTCATCGCCATTACGCGCATGCGACGGAAGACGGCACCGACGGAAGCACAAGGATGATGTTAATTTTATCGCAAAATATTGATGTACTGTGCATTCGAATCGTTTTAGACTTCTTTTACGAGCTAATTCAAGCTTAAATAAAATGTTCCAATCTCTAAGAGCTGCAGATACAAAGTTTACTCCTGCATACCGACGATAGTTGGCTATATAGATTTTAGCCACAAGACAGATTTGACTTATTTAGGGAAGAGGAACACACTGGCAAAAAATTGTTGGAGCAGGCCTGATCATATTGGCAGTAGCAAAAAAGTGCGTTTTTCTCAGTTTCAGTTAAATCGCATTTGGCTCTTTTAGAAAAAAAAAACCCACATTTTTTTCGACGGTACATCCCGTCCATAGCAGTCACCGATAGCCTGTTCAATTGACCTCTCAGCGCGGAAGAGTCTTTGATAATTCGTTCACCATACATTTGAGGGCACTAAAAGCGCCGAGCGTTAGGCAGAAGTCACGTGGTATTTTTAAAAATTCGCGCGCTTTAAAAAAAGGCTGCAGAAAAATTAATCAGGGGAGTTTTCTTAGAATAGATAAAAAATATCCAATGTTTTTGTGCAGGCGATACAACTTTTGTATTGAAGATTTTTCGCTAGAGTTCCTATTTAAAAAGTTCATTACCCAATCTTTGTTAATTATCGAGCTTGGCGGGCTGGAAAAATGTCCTGACATGCTCTATATAGCTCAGAACAATACTGCACCAATTCAAGACGCGTAGCGCCTTATATATATATATATATATATATATATATATATATATATATATATATTATATATATATATAATATATATATATATATATATATATAATATATATATATATATATATATATATATATATATATATACTTGGGGCTAGTTTCTTAAACACCCTGTATAGTATTGTAAGCGCGATACACTCTCCCAGTGAAAATAAAACTGTTGCTTTGCTGCTCACTATCTCATGCAAACTTCTGCAGTTTTGTGTGGGGAACGACGTTCAAACAAGTACACTATCTGTTTTATAAAGACACAAGAGTTTGAATTTTCCTGTCGGTTCCCTGTCGTTGGCCAAACTTCGTCTAACCAGCACCGTATACTAGCACCGGAGTGTCGAAGTAGTGACACGCGTTTCTCGTTCACAGCCCGTTTGACAACCGGCACATTAATATTTCTTTATTTTTTTAAACTCTTTTTCCTTCCTCACCTTTCTATCCCCACTTACCCCTTCCCCAGTGCAGGGTAGCAAACCGAAAAACTTCTGGTTAACCTCCCTGCCTTTCAATTAACCTTTCTCTCTCTCTCTTTAATATTTCGGCAACCCGCTGCGGCCACAGGTGCACTCACTGTGTGTTTAGAAAAAGTTTATTTCATCGTAGGACGCTACGAACATTTAGAAACAGTGTCCGTACAACAAGAACATTAACATACACAAATGACGAAACACATTATACATAAAACGTTTCAATTAACAGAAATGTCGAAGTCCACAGGGTGTCCCTAACGTATGCTACTAAGAACTAGCATACGCACACTTGTCACAATATGTACATGACGATGTATATGTACAATACACTTGACTTGATGAACATACGAGCAAATATGTACAGCAGATGTTATGTAGATCCTATACTGCTGGCTCACATCCACTCAGGGGGATTGGCCTTGTTCGGTATCTCTCTTTCGTGTGTCTCATCTTTGCCTGCTTCTCTACGAGCTGATACCGCTGCTACTTGATCTCGCGGTTTCCGCCTGCATTCCTCAGCCTCCCTGTCCGCGTGAAATCTTGTTCCGCAGAATGCTTTTATTCCACTTCCACGAAATACAGAGGATCGTTCGTAGAGAGTGTTATCTTGCTACATTTGCCTTGCCCCGCGGGCACAACGCATTGTAGTCAACATTAAGGAGCGTGATAGGCCTCCAATCTTCAGGACTAACAGAGGAAGCGTCACCTTTTGGAATAAGTATAATGCGGCCGTCTCGAAAACTGGATGGAAACACGCCATCATCAAAACACCGCCGGATAACCGCGGTAAAGGCAGCGCCGATCTCATTCCAAAATGTCAGGTAAAACTCAACTGGAAAACCGTCTGTCCCAGAGGCCGTTCCACGTTTTATGGACTGCAGTGCGGCCTTTACCTCTTCGGGTGATGGAGGGGCATGCAGGGAATCAGCGGCTTCTTGAGAAACACGGGGTAACCCTCTAAGCATGGGCGGTAATATGTCGCAGTTTGTGTGCGTGGCCGAACATGACATCGCTTCGAAATGCGCCAAGAACAGAGACCGATCACGCGTAGGAAGCGGCTGCGCAGGTGGTATTTGTGTGGTCATAGAGGGAGAGGGCTGTGACTGCCCAAAAAGCGAATGCCTCGCATAGCGTAGTACCTCAGGATGTGCACAGGGGCTGCGCCTACAGCGCCATGCTGCCGCCGCCAGAGACGAGGCAGCAATCAAATGCTGGAAGCGTTCACGTAACTCACGCTGCGAAACTCGCATCAGGGGAGACGGCATTTCGGCCCGCAGGGCGATGCGCAACTTCGTTGCAGTATCGGCCACTGATCTCTACTAGCAGGAGCTGGATGGCGCATCTAGCATGCGGGCGTGAAGCCACCGGAAGCCGCCGTTTTTGTCCCGGAAAAGAGCTTTTATCTTATTTTTTTAAAGAAATACCTGCCTGTAGCGCAGTAAACTGTACGAATCGACCGGAAAAGTCGTCAGGGAAAATATTTCACGCGCAAGTACCTCAAGGTAGCATTATTTTTTACGCATTTTGTACGTTGCAGCACTCCGCCGTATTCGGACGGTGTCGGCATGGCGTCTGTCATCTTTCGTGTAGCGTTCGTCGGCGTCTAAAGTGAGGCGTAATCGCAGAGTTTGAAAAAATAAAAAAGAAAAACGATCATAACAACAGCTGCCACCCGAGAATATTTGAATTGCGCGACTGAGACGGACAGAAGACGCCAGCTTCCGGGACAAACAGGATACCTTCCGGTGGCTTCACAAGCGCCCGCCTCGCAGAGCGGGGATGCGCCGTCCAGCCTTTTAATGGAGGTCAGTGGTATCGGCCAGCTCCTCAGAAACGCGACGACGCAGCGAACGGCCTTGAACTGAACAGTGTAGACGCCACTGCGTTTTAAGCGCGTCTCAATCAGCTGGGCTAGATGTAGCGAGAGACACACGTATTGCACGTGACAAATCCGACCGAGAGCGCGCGTCCTGGAGGACGCGAACATCAAGGCGCCATGGTTTTTCCGAAAAAATAAAATGGAATTTTGAGCTCTAGGACAATGATCAGAGATGCACACAGGAGATGGGAGAAATGGTTGTTAAGTGAGCGAAGAGTCATCGTCCGCACGAAAAGACCGCATCTTATCAAACATAGCCGCAGCAATTACTCTGGCCAATAATGCAAGTTTCTGATAAATTCTTTTTGAAGCACTGCTCGCCCAGAACCGCAGAAATTGTGTCTTCATCATGTTCATGGAGTACAAGATCCTATTAGTTCGATTTGTTGGTAACGGACTTAAAAAGGAGCTTAGCACTTTATTACCTCATTACAAACACTGCAATTATTTGTCTGGATGATGTCAGTTTTTTGTGATTGACCGAATTCCTGAATGCTCTCAACGTGAAGGGGCGAGGTTGTGTTGTTGCACGGCCGCTGTTGTTGTCTCTAATTTCAATGGATCTTGCGTTCTACTCTTGTGGCGAATTGGAGCAGAGGTGCCGCGCAGTGTGGAGGCCGTGGTAGCGCAGTGTGAGCAGGGCCACTCGATCCGTCATTGGAATACGCTGCACATCCACGGAACAGGTGGGAAAGCGACAAGCCAGGAGAATGTATCACATGACCAAAACAAACGACGTCACACCATTCCCAGCGGCAAAGCACGTGTGGCGGCGGTGTGCTGGTATACGTCGCACTCGCATGCTCGCCGTTCGCTGCTGTCGCCATTTGCGATCGATGACTTTGGCATCTTGGTGCAACCATAGAGTTTCTTAAAGTTAACTAGAGGGGACTCTGGCGCTGCGATCGTTCAGTTACCATGGGAATGATGGGTAGTACACAAATTTGCCTAGTCTTCGTGCTTGCGGCTTCAAACGTACTTGTGGCTTTGTTTATTGCTGTGTTTTGGCGTTCGTTTCGGATAAAAGAATAGAACGTTCTGAACTTCGTGACCAGGTTTGATTTGGTTAGCTGACTTTTGCTGAACTCAGTTTTGCGACAAAGCGGATGCAGCCGACGCGGAGCCAAACGGAGTCGAAAGAACGAAGTTTAGACAAATTTGTGCACTACCCATCTGTTCGCTCATAAGTCGATCGTGCAGACGGGACGGCGCGGCACTCTACGTCGTACAAAGCTTCTTTCTCGGCTCTCTCTCTGCCTGGTCTTTGGCGGTGCAATTATCAGTGGAAAGCAAACGGCTTCCTTTGAGCAGCTTGTCTACCCCGACGGCCCGCAGGGGTTGCGGTTAAGCGACGTTCTATTCTCAGAGGCCGGCTTGGAGAAGTGCGGCCCGAACGCGTGGGAAGATGAAGAGGGCAAACATCTCCTGCTCTATGCCGTCGCTCGAGGCGACAGTATGCTTGACCCCAACAATGACCGGCATGCGCTTTCGGCGCGCCGACTGTAAAGCAGGGCTGAGTCGCAACAATGCACGGTCCGATTGCGGGAAAGGCGAGGACACGCAAATTGTTTCCCGGAACCGTCTTTGCGACCGTCACCGGGGGTTCGACTCGATGAGCGTGGGAGATGGCGCGAATGCCGCAAGGCTGCTACGATACCGATATTTCGACCGTGAGAATCCCTGAAAGCGTGGGAAGGAGAGGGAGAGCCATGATGGGAAAGAGTGCCAAAACGCCTGTCTGCACTGTAAAGACACTGCTGTCGAGATTAGGGACAGCCAAGTAGGGAGTGGCTTAATCTGAGAATAAACGGATTGGATAAGGGAATGTTGAGGCGGACCACCAGTGGCCACCTCCCCTTTTCTTTGTTTACTGCAAGGTACTTAAGACTGGACGGAATTCGTTTCCCTTCAGTCTAAGCTGTAATCACTTAACCGATCGATCAGTAAGACTCCGTACGATGCAACTTTTGTCTGGGCCGTAACCACTCGGTGGTCGAAGAGTGAGACTCGGTTCTTCGTATGTAGTAACAGTGTTCTAGGCTCTAACTTAGGAAACGTTAAGTAGAAGAGTAAGAGGCTGTTGATGTTTATGTTATCATCAGTGTGCTTCGGCAAGATGTACATATGACTGTAAATATTTCGCTGCAATATACCTTCAAGTTTTTATTACCTCCAACCTGCCTCCTGCTTCATCGACGTCGATCATCTCTTTGACGGTACGTCAATCCACATCAAGGAGAAAACGAACAAGGAAAAGCATAACTCCATCATTCCAATGCTGGCTGAAGCGTCATGCGTTGCAGCTCCCATAGACACTAGCGCCAGAGTTCCCTCTAGTAAGTATTGTAGGAAACTCTATGGGTGCAACGACGACGCATCCCACAAGGTTGCCGGCCCGACTCCGATGTTGAGGCCCTGCAGCTATCGGTGCTGTCTAGCGCCTCGAGTGTTTCAGCAAGGCGGCAGCGCATTGATACCTACCGTAGCCCGTGTATGCGACAAAAGGCAAGGTGCATAATCGCGGGCTGCCGGGATTTAGCGCATGCAGTATCGTTCAAAATGCGGCTAGCCTCAACAACGTCAAATAATAATAAATAATAATATCTGGGGTTTAACGTCCCAAAACCACGATATGATTATGAGAGACGCCGTAGGGGAGGGCTCCGGAAATTTCGACCACCTGGGGTTCTTTAACGTGCACGAATCTAAGTACACGGGCCCCAAACATTTTCGCCTCCATCAAAAACGCAGCCGCCGCAGCCGGGATTCGATCCCGCGACCTTCGGGTCAGCAGTCCAGCGCCATAACCACTAGACCGCCGTGGCGGGGCAACAAAGTCAAACCTGTTGGAGCCGGAGCACCAACTACGCTTGGCGGCTCGCCGCCGGCTGAAGCAAAACAAATACAAATGATGAGGATATAAATCCTTCGTACTCCGATTTCAAACGAGAGCACATCGACTGCTCATGGTTGAACTTCCGCGTAGCGAAAAGGATCTCACTCTAGCTCCGAATGACAGTGCTCCTACTCCTGTTCGACCACTGAAACTCTCCGGCTCGCAAGAGATCAAGCGTGTTTTTGAGTGCTCCTGTTTTTACAATGAAATCCGCCATTATTTCAGCAACTCCGGCTCTTTTACGCCCAATGGAATTCGCTCTAAGTTGGGTATTCGCAGCATCTCTACGGACGGCCAACTAAAACTGTCTGATACGATTCGCAGCACGGTGGCTGTGGTTGATTTGACCCCGCGCCTGTACACTTACAGCGGCAAACGTTAAATTGGTTCAGAAAATACCAGTAATAAAAAGTGTTTACATTACTAACTTTTTTCTATGTCGGCGCCGCCTTGCAGTGTTGGCACCGCTTTGACCACGGCCAGCATGTTGCCGCTCATATTGGGCGCTACAGCACATTGTGTTTTAAATTACGCAATTGATATCTATGCATTTTAATGTGTAACAGTTACTTAAAGTGCAGAGCCAGTGCCTCCTCTATTTTTATAGAGGAAGCGTTGGCAGAGCACTTTTGGAGCCCGGGCTGTCGGCGTCTAATGCGTCATGTCTCTTGTCACGCTGGCAAAACCATTTCAACAAGACGGCGAGATGGGCCAGTTGGTGAACATTCATGTTAAAGCACAAGGCTTTTTAGCGCACATAAACACACAAACTTTGTGCACATAAACACACGCACATAAGCTTTGTGCTTTAACAAAACCATTTATAGCATTGAGATGTATAGCAGAGTATAGCCAAGGGGGCGGGAAAGGGAAGTGAAGTTGAGGAGGAGGAAACGGAGGAGAGCGTAAAGCATAGCATAGCAATGTGTCGCGCCACGCAGGCAAAACGACGTATAGCATAGTCACGTACAGTATAGCATAGCCATGTGTATAGTATAGCATGGGGTGCAGAAGGAAGTGAGGGTGAGAAGGAGTGATTTGAGGGTGAGGAGGAGGAGACGGTAGAACGTAGCATAGCAGGGTATAGCATAGCATAGCAAGAGGACGGAAAAGGGAAGTGTGAAGAGGAGGGAAAGCAGGAGGGAGGGTAAATGATAGCATAGCCTTGTATAGTACAGCATAGCAAGGGGGTGGGAAAGGGAAGTGAGGGTGCGGAGGAGAGATATGAGGGTGAGCTGGAGGGTAAGTAGGAGGGGAGAGGGAGCCACTGCATCACAAATAAAGGTTTCCTTTCCCGTGATTGACGCCGACTACACCGCACGTTTGGAACGCGAGTGCGCACTTGCATGTGAACGCCAGCGTCACAGAAGGGCAGGCGAATCATTGCTCCACACTTCCTTCAGCTTTCACGTCGAGTGAAACTACATAATTTTATTACTTCTAGATGTTTGAATGTTTAATGCATGTAGTTGATACCAAAGTTTATAGAAATGTTGGTTAATACGGTGTCACTTGTCATGTATACGATGTTTTACTTGTTCTTTTTATGTCTGTGTCTATGCGTATGTGTCTACGTCTGTGTTTATATACTTGTAGTCACCTAGGTAAAGGAACAAACCACGTTAAGGTGAAAGTCACATTTCATAGTGAGTTCAGCAACAAGCAACATTTTCTTATCGTTCTTTTATCCCAGGCGTTGGCATCGTGGGGTGACTTGCAACCCCTGCGCTCAAAGATGTCCCAGAAGACTCGATCAACCGCTCCGCGGGCGAGCGGCGCTCAAGCCAAGGTTCCCGAAGCTCGCAGAAAGAGCATGGTCGAAAACAGCGCCGGAAGCAAAGTTCGCAGCGTCAGCAAGGACAACAGGGCCTCCAACCGTCGTGAGAGCGTCAATCCTCCCGTTCAGAACGCGAGCAAGAGAAGCTCCAGCCAACACGAGAGCAGGAAAGTGCCGGCCCCGCAGGAGACCAACAAGAAGCCACCCGGCCATCGGGATGCCAGGTCCACATCGAGGCAGCCAGAGGTCAGGAAGTCGAACCTCCAACCCGACGGCAAGGCGGTGCCCAGTCGACACGACGGTAAGGCGACCGCGGCCAATCCGAAGACATCTTCGCGACCAGCCGCCGGCGTGTCGAAAAACAAGGACGCCCTTACGTCGCGCCTGTCAAACGCTGGCGCGAAGTCACCGAGCCGGGGAAGTAAGGTTACGGCTGAATCGAGTGGCCAGAGACATTCGCGGAGCAACGAGAAAGAACGAGAACTGGAGAAGGTCGCAGCGACGTCGTCATCGAGTGGTGTCTCGGAAAAACGCCCTAAGACAACACACCGCGCAAAGACGAAGGCAACAGACCGGCCTCCTGGTGGCAGCGCTGAGGCTAAGCAAGGTCACGAGGCTGAGTCAGAAGGTAAATAAGATTTATCAAAACTTCTTTCATATAACTCATAACCTTAAGCGGTACATTGAAATGTAATGTAGATGCGCTGTTCGAAATCCACAAACGACTAACAAGAGGACAGGACTAGTGGTGCGCAAACTTTCAACTGTTTATTTTTGCAAATGCACGTCAAAGATATACACAAAAAACATTGAACATAACAAGGACTATGTTACAACGTGTTCTTCATGGAAGAAAGTCATTTTGGAGCTATCATGCTCCTCGTGTGTATTCTTAACTAATCTGGCGGTTCAATAGAAGGCGTTGGCGGGCTAGTTGGCGAGAATCCAGTGTTTTTTAGCGCAAAAAACGACACCCCAAGAAGGAAGACAGAAAGAGTTTCTGTCTTCTTTCTTGTGATGTCGTTTCTTGCGCTAAAAAAACACTTTGGAATCTGGCGGTTGTCAATAAAGTTAAATGCTGTCTCACTGAGGGCAATAGATGCACAGCTCACGTGATTAAAACATGAAAAATGCCTCCATGATTCCGCGTGTTCTTTTAGACCTGCAATGCGCCAACGTCTGCGTTTAGTTAAAGATGGGATCACATCCGCATCTTGCGCAATGAGTAGCTAGGTGCCCTGGTGATTGCAGCACATCTGTGGTGTACCTATGTTCTCCTAATCTTGTGTTTATGCAACGCCCGGTCTGCCCAATATGGCATTTTCTGCACGTGAAAGGGATTTATTAGACTATGCCCTCGTCACATTCTAAATATTTGTTTACATGTTTGATGGTGCATTTTTTCACGAGTGTAGTTTCGGGAGAATCATTAACTTGTTTGCAAAGGCTTTTAAGCTCTAAAGGGGCATAGAAAACAACTTTAGCGCCATGCTTTTCCCCAATCTTTTTGAAAGCATGAGAAGTCTTGTGCATATATGGAACTACACATATGTTCCTAGTTTGCTCGTTTTCACGTCGAATTTTTCGCTTCGCGTGACGTGTAATGTTTTCGCATTGAAACCAACTACGCTGCGAATACAACACGCTGAGTGAGACTGCTATGCACTGCCGTATTGCGTATGTTTCGTGGTTTCCGCGGCATTGCCCGCGGCGCGTGAAAATAGAGCTTCCTGCAGTGACAAATATGATCGAAAGAATGTGTACTCAACGAAGAATAACTCGAGAAGAAAGAAGAGAAAAAAAGTATGAGGAAATGTTCACATCATCACTTCAGCAGCCATCACGTTTATAAAGTTAGTTCCGGCATGGTTGCCGCTTTATGACACAGTTTCAGCCAGTGTGACAAAAAGTAATCTTAGTAAAAAAGCTATAACCTATTTTTCCGGCGCTTGGACTTCCTTATTTCATTAATATTTCTTGCTGACGAAAAGAAGAAAGGAAAACGTGTATTGTCGAGCAGTTTGAAGACGCATAGAATATATCAAAAGCCGAAGTCATGTAACAATACGTATAGCGACTACACGTCACTTACTGAGTTATACCAGGACGGAGAGGTGAAAGGCAGGGAGGTTAACCAGAAGTGAAAGTCCGGTCTGCTACACTACAATGGGGGACAGCGAAAGGGGGAGATAACAATGTAAAGGGAGAGAGAAAAAAGGAGCAGGGGCACACCATCATAATCGGTCACTATTGAATGTGACTGCAAATGCGCAAGAACACTTGTACCTGTCACAGAAAACGACACTAGTACAAGGTATCCAGCCGTTTGAGCTGCAGGTATACGTCGTCCTTCAGAACTGCAGACGTGCCTTCGTGGCGCAGGGTCAGGAAATTGCACAATTAAATGGGTGCTTTATTGCTTTAAGGAAGACTTGTGTACTTGAGAAATACTGCACTTTAGTCGGTTTCAACCTTACAAAAAATGCCAGCTCCGTCCACAGAACAGCCTGCCCTTCACCTGTGAAAGACAGCCCAGTGATCTCCAGTAGGGGTCCAGTGGAGGTCAGTGGTCGTGCGAGCAGATTTTCGCTCGAACCATAAGCTCTTTTAGAGTGCAGCTTTTAGGCGCCTGTTCCTGCGTTGAGCGGCGTCGCCGTTGGCTGGCGTCGGCGTAACCGACAGAGCGAACGAGGAGTCTGTCGATATCACGAGCCACTGGCCTCTAACCTCGCTTTCTTCCTCCGTCACGCGCGCTGGGCCCTCTGTCGGAGCTCGTGCTTATGCAGGACTGGCACGTGCGAAGCGGCTGGCTTCGTCTGTCCTAATGGGGTTGTCGGCGTTTCGATTGGTTGGCGACGCCTGTAATGCGCAGAGTGGTGTGCGTAGCGCTCGAGCACCGGCAGTTTCTGTGGCTATATGTAACGAATGTTACATTGCTACAACCAAAGAGGTTTAAATAAAGCTTGCTGTAGTAGACCGCAGTAAATCCGCGCCGCGTGCGCGGCGGACATCTTGCCATAGGCAATTTGAAGTTTTAAGGCGCGAATAAGACACGGACGAAGAATAGGAACACACACACGGAGCGCCACTTCCAACATAGAAATCTATGTTGGAAGTGGCGCTCCGTGTGTGTGTTCCTATTCTTCGTCCGGGTCTTATTCGCGCCTTAAAACTTCAAATATGTTAGACCAACGAGCCCAGTCTGCCATTCTTACGCCATAGGCAAGAAACGGGAGCCGCAGTGGTCCCGCCGCGAACAATGCGTCTCCGCGCATGGTCTTTAACGGTTGATGGCGAGCACTAAGGGGGAAGTTGTCGATAATAAGAAGTCAAATGGCTGATAATGATGCGGTCACCTTTATTTTATTTCTTTTGGCATTCTCCTTGCAAGCATCAATACCGGTGGGGGGCCTGTAGCTCTTGTTTTAAAAAATAATCATCCTCGTAAGAGCAGACATCACTTGCTTATTTCCCTGATCATTTCATTCGTCACGTGACGGAGTCGGATGTAGTGTTCGGACACTTTATTTGCGCACAATATAAATGTGGTTGTCCAAAGCATCACACTCAAGGATATGCTCATCGAGAAGGATAAGCTCATGTCGAGGTTTGACACCTATTTCTTTTCTCAAGACAAGCTCAGGATCTAGAAAACCAACAGGTTTGACTTTGCATGAACGTGCTTCAAATCTGGGCATTCATCTTGCAGTCGACACTATTTCAATAGCTTCAACAGATTTTCGATACTGTTTCATTAGCTCGGCTCTCTCTGCTCCTGTCAATGAATCATTGAAAAAAAAAAAATACTCAAGTGGCTACCTATAAAGGTTATCACTGGGGTGCTTTCTAGCCTACACTTTCCCGATGTCTGGCGTTTCGCGAGTCTCGCCGAGTTAACTGCCACTAATCTCAGACACAGTGTAATGAATAGAATGGGCCATAGGCGAGCGCACGTGAGGGGGTGTTGGGAGAGGGGGGAGCAGGGGGCGGCCGCCTCACTTATCTTCTAAGAGGGGAGCGCAAAGTCTGCGCCATACTTTTACTTAGTCGGACCTGTCCAGTCATTGTTCAAAGAGAAGGGTTATGGCCACGCAGGTTTTTGACGATAATGGCGGCCGAAGGCCCTTGACGTTGCATTCCAAGAACCGTTTGCTTAGCCAGGGACCAAAGGCAGGCCACTGTGAGAAGCATGCCATCGCTTCATTTTCGTTTTTGTCTTGTGTGTTGTCTTGTGGACTCGACAAACGAGAAGGGGTGGGGGGGAGATGAACCTTTGCCCCCCCCACACCCCTATGGGAAACACTCTACGCACGCCTATGAGCTGGGCCCATCTCGGAGGATGACGAAAACATATGTGGTGACTTGAAGTGGAAAGGATAGTGAACGCCGTACTTTACAGGTTCATCGCCAGTGACATCCAGCACAAAACGGTCCTCGCACGCCAGCAAAGTTGAAAAGCCAGAGGAACGCAAGAAAGAACACAAAAGTCCCTACGACAAGGGGGCCACGTCTCACAAGACGGCAAAAGCTGCGCCACAGAAATATGCCGCTTCGGAGAAGAATAAGGACAGCCAGCCTCGGCCACGTGGGTTGTTGTTAATCTTTGTTGTTAATCTTTAAAGAAAGAACTATTACTATGAATTGTTAATCTTTGTTACGTTGACTCATAGGATTATACTTCCCAATACAACGTAGTCAGTATTAAAGTCACTGCGGTGAGGTGGTTCAGGATCTGTTTCGTGTTATTGGGTAATTAACGCTTATCCAAATCACCGTACATGAGCGTATTCGTAATTTGTCCGCATCGAAAGAACTGATTGTAATGGGGAAAAAGGTGCGATTTCTTTCTTCCTTTCTTTCTTTCTTTCTTTCTTTCTTTCTTTCTTTCTTTCTTTCTTTCTTTCTTTCTTTCTTTCTTTCTTTCTTTCTTTCTTTCTTCCTTCTTTCCTTTCTTTCTTTCTTTCTTTCTTTCTTTCTTTCTTTCTTTCTTTCTTTCTTTCTTTCTTTCTTTCTTCCTTTCTTTCTTTCTTTCTTGTACTGGTGTCAAAAGCGCAGAACGTGAATTTTGGACTACTTTAGTGTATGACTACGAAACACCGCGCATGCGCTTCGTGGTGCCAAGTGAAACGAGAATTTGCCTCTTTTTGTTTTGTTTTTTCCCTGCCCAAAGCGACCGCCTCGATGTCTAAAACACATCAAACGGTCACAAGACAAGACACATATTCCGCGGAGCAATTGCTGCAGGTAAGCTCGTCATCCGTGCTTCTCAGGTTTACAACGTCGAGAAAGACATTGTTTGTAAGCTTGATTTTATTTTAACAATTTGGTAACTTTGCATAACCAGATTTTCTTTCTTATTTTCGAACTGTTCTAAAATGTTCTGTTCTAAATGGCTTGCCGTGGAGAGGAATTGGCGTCTTTGCTGCACATTTGCAGGCTCTATAGCGATGCACCTCAGAGCCAACACTGCCCGCTTTGTGAGCATGTGTGTTCGCGTTATTTTTATATATTTTTAGAAATATATACACGCTTAATTAAGTTGTCGTAGCGGCTTGCTTCTTTTTGTCTTCGAACTGGAGCGGGCATTCGCAGGCTGGCTCGAAGGAAACACCGACGAACGCGGAAGTTGCCATGGAAACGGAACAGAGCGCTGACAATGCGTAAGTGCATACGATTGATATGAGGCTAGAAGGGAAAGTCGTCTTGACTTGACGCGGTGGGGACAAAATACCGTAGTCATTTTTTAGTCTGTGGAGGACTTTGTGCTCTTTGATATTGAACGTTTTGTTCATATAGTCGACAATACTCTTTAGTCTTACGTCACCAGTCTGACATTATCATCTTACATTATGTCGACTGTAAGACGAAGGCCTCTCCTAATAATCTCCAATTTTCCCTGCCTTGTGCAAGCTGCTTCCATTTCACGCCTGCGCATTTATTAATCCCATCACTTAGTTGTCTACCGTCATTATAATGGTTGGATATTGTGATAAATTCAGATTGCCTATAAGGCTGAAAATATGAGATTGAGATACGAAAAACATCCCATAAAAATACGCGGACTCATTAATAACGCCATCTGCATCTGAGCCGCCGCGACGGAGTTACGATGTTCGGCTGCTGACCCGAAGGTCCCGGGTTCGATCCCTGCCGCGGCGGACGCATTTAGATGGAGGCGAACTGCTGGATGTGCTGTGCGATGTCAGAGGCCGTTAAAGAATGCCAGGTGGTCGAAATTATCCGGGGCCCTCCAATACGGCGTCCTCCACAACCAAACAACGAAAATTAAAAGCAAACTGAACATAAAATCTTTGTTACTGTATATATTAACTTACGCAACAAACTCATTCGTACTAATTGCACATTATACATTGAAAATACCGATATAATTTATGTAGGATGTCATTTTAAACTTTACAGATTATTATGAGCGCATGGGCTTAGCAAAGATCCACATAACTAAGATCGAACCTCTCGAATAATCCGGTATCATTACTTCTTTTTGCAGGCGACCTTCGACGTCTCATTCCGTAGAAAAGGTAAGAAATTGGCTGCAGAAATTGACATGTCTTGCGGCCTTCTTCAGTGCTATAATTGTGGCGTTTTTCTTATTTATAGCCCACTATCGTCGGTATTCAAGAGTAAAATTTTTATTTGGCTCTTATTGATTGGAACTTTTCATTTGCGCTTCAACTGGCCACGGAAAAGAAGTCTAAATAGCCGCGAATGGGCGATATACTAATATTTTGCGATAAAATTAACACCATCACCACAAAGTCATCGCCTCATGGCGATGACTTTAATTGAAGAGCGAGTAAAGCGTTTTCTTGTTCTTGTAATCTATTGTAGGCCTCCAAAAATGCTTCAGCCCTTTTTCTTCTTAGCTGGTTTTATATATGGTTTTATGCCGCGTCCTGGAGAGAAAGGACATGATACTGTAGCTGAAAACTCGAAAAGAAACACTAAAAGGCAGAAAAAAGTAGTGAAGTGTGCCTCCTACTCTCCCCATTTGAGTTTTCTGCTACAATATTATCTCCTGACGTAAGTACGAACTCGCCCAAGAAAACGCAGTTGTGGGGCGAAAATACTAGAGCAAAGCAACTAGGTCACAAATGAAACAGATTGGACGCGGCCACGTTGGTTGTTTTGTGCACGATTTTTGACGCAGCACTGGTTTAATGGATCTGACTCAGTTTGATTCAGACAAGTGCAGCATTTTGCTCATTTTTGATTGGTAACTGATTTTTTTTTTGGTCCACGTTACAATCAGGAAATGCCCTGTTTTTATTACAAATGCTTTAAAAGTGAAAGGCACTTAGGCACGCTTTACGTTCTCATGAAATTCAGCCCAGTTTAAGTTTCTGGATTTGGTTCTTCTAGAAAAAAAAAACAACTCCACAAATGAAAACACTGCATTGGCCTGATTCCTTGCAGTGCGAGCTAATTCTTTTTAGTGATCGTGTCCCGTAGCCGCTGCGACTTCATTTTTCAGATTATGCCCGATTTCTCAAAGTCAGAAACTTCCAGGACGAGGCATTCTTCTGTCGCAGATGACAATTACGACGATGATTTTGAGGTGGGTGCATATGATGGCTTGGTTGCTCGATTATTTAATTTTATTTTCTTCAAATTGTCCCCGTCCTCTCAGCAACGGTGATTTGTGTGCGGGAAAAAGAAAGCGACATACCGCAATCATTTACTTGAACAACGGAGGAGAATGTGTAGAAACCTACGAAAAAGTCAGTTGCGCCGCAAGGGCGAACCACACACTTGGTGAAGTTTTAAGATCGCATTAAAAGGGCCATTTAGTCGGAAGGCACGCCCTTGTTAGATGCATCGGGCGCGTAAGATGTGTGTGGGTTGGGAAGTGTGAATAAACTATTAAAAGTTGTTTAGTAAGCTCATCCTCCCCACCTCCCCCCCTTTTTTTAACTAACCGCTGGCATAGTTAAAGGGACACTAAAGGCAAATAATTCATGTCAGAGTGAAAGCTCAGTGTACGACAACGTCTAAAACGGCAATATTATCAACAGCTGTGCCCTACTTACCGAGAAACTAAGGTAAATGCATCTAGAGTCACTGGAAAAATTTCAGAGTATCGCATCTGTTTTCCGCGCGCCGCCGCAGACGCCATTGGCTTACTCGCATCACGTGACCTTTCGCCGCCATATCCCTTCCAAGCGCTTTGGGTGCAGGCGCGTTCAATGCAAAGCGTGGCCAGACATTTAGCAGTACCACGGTCTCCAGAAGTACTTCGTCTCTTTTTTTGACGCGTCATGCAGACAGGGCCGTAAGCAGACATTTTTTTCGGGGGGGGGGGGGGGGAGGGGCACGGGCCCGGTGTGCCACCCCCTGGCTACGCCACTGCATGCAGATGTTAGAAGAGAGTAGCTCACCATCAATCGAACGTTACTGGTGAGCTACTCTGGGAATCTCGTTTGCCGTGTGGGAAAAATTAATGTCAAAGTGCGCCGTTCTACGTGGCTGCATATTTGGCCTGAACGAATTCGCCCCCCTCGAATAACACTCCTTCCTGCAGTGAACTACACTAACTTTGCTGGAAAAGATCTTATGCGACAGGATACTTCACCTTTTCGGTTCGCTATGGTCAGCGATATTGAAAACTACATACCTTTCTATTTGCTCGGCTATTTATATCTCGATCTGTTGAACAGATTACACATGCTATCCGAGTTATAGGCGTGTCACGCACGAGAGCGAAATCGAAGATTTATTAAAATAATAACTGTTTACTGGTATACCTTGAAGGCAATTGTGGCATGATCTTTGGCATTGCACAAAACAGGAGCGTGGAAGTCTGTTGATAAACTTGGTATGAGGCAATGTTATCAAGCGTATTTTTAAATTTGCTGCAAAAAAATGCTGCTAATGCTGCATTGCGCCTTGCGTACCCTTAAAATACTGCATAGTTGGTGGGAAATGGTCACAGCAAAAAAAAAAAAGCAGATCCCACGCATTGAGGGAGTCTATTTTATGCGAGCCCAGGTCTATATACATACTGTGTTGCAGAAGCATGCGCTTTAAAAATTCCGGGATGCGCCATTTCTGATCAAAAGAACATAAAGCACCGTGCCGAGGAAGTTTTGATAAGAGTGCATTATGAAAAAAAAGTGCAGCAGTGCAGAAACCGAACCCCAGCTGTTTACGCGCTGGCAACGCCAAAAAAAAAAACTGTTTGTCGGAACACAGCAAAATATTTGCGAATTCATTGCAACGTTGGGAATATTAAGGAGACAAGAAATAGGAAATGAAACAATTAAGTAGTGATGTCAATCATTTTTGATGGCCTATTTTCTACGTATCGGAAGATAAGAAGTACCTTACCTACCGTACGCCGATTCGCCCGTGCGTTCGGCTGCTGGCGTTCCGAATCAAGAAGTCGCGCACAACTTCCAATTACCGTACACACACAACTTCTATTACACATATCAACCAGCTGAACAGCAAGCACGGTGCGCAAGCAAGCTATGCATCAGCGATCAGTCGAAGGACGCAATGTTGAATGTTCTCGATGTTGTTCGATAACGTTCACGAGTGCAGTGAACCTGAACGCCGACTGCAAAGCTAGCGCAGTCAAGATTCACCAAATGTCGAAGTAAATGGCATCTCACACGATGTCACTGCGCTAATGCAACTATGTTTACAGCTCCGGACCTAGCGAACATGCCCGGGCGTGACACGAAAAAAGACCGATGAAGCCATGAAGAGAGTTCGGGAGCACATGGCAACATTCGCCGTACGTATCATTAGTTAAACCGCTAACCGCGCAGCCGATCCATACCTGTCGATGACTCGAAATCACTTCTAATATCCTCTTGAAGAAACGCACACACATAATGCCGTTCTGCCGAGCGTGACACGGCACTGAGGCTAAAAGATCGGTCACTTCTCAACACACGCTAGCAACGCACCGGACGGTCTGGATGGGACATGGCTGCCGCCACCCAATGTTGCCCGCGTGCAGCCTACCTTTGCGGTACTCTGATTTTCCAGTGACTCTAAATGTATCACACGATGAGCGCCACGAGCGGGACGTTTTGGAAATGATCCCGATGACGTAAGAGAGTCCGACTACAATTAATCACTCGTGATCAAACTAGCTGTAACAAAAAAAGAACCTTCCGTGCATCAAGAGACGTAATAAAATGTTGCTTGTTCGTTTCTGTTTGATTCATGGAAAAAAGAACCTCATTGGCGTTGCCATGGGGAACGGCGCGCGTGGTTCAAAGGTTCCGTTTTCGCCGAACTGCGCTTCGCCCTGCGCCCTTCTTCGCTCACGCGGTCGGATCTCAGTGGTAGCTACGGTATCGCGTACTGCCGGGTGTGTTTTGCGCGCTCGTGAAAGTCGCCCTGACAGAAAGTTTGACAAAATGCCGCATGCATGTGATGTTGCCGGATTCCTGAATGGTGCACGTCGCCAGTGCACGCCGCCGCGCAGTAAAGGCGGGCAACGTTGGGCACGGCAACAGTGACGTCAGAAAGACCGCTTTGAGGCGGGTGATTTGAAGTGTGCTAACGCGATGCGGACCACTAAAACGTGATTTTATTTCAAAATAAACGCTTCCTTGGCACAAAAGTAGCACTACGAGGTTTCTGGACCGCTATTTCAACAATCAACGTCGACTTAATATTTGCCATTAGTGTCCCTTTAAGCGAGAAAGCGGGAACCACTGGATGCCGCGAAGCAATGTTTTAAACTAATTATCAGTCAGTTCTATATATTTCCCTTGTTTCAGGATTACGAGTCTGACTTCGAGAATGACGATGGCGTCGATGACGAGAGCAGTGCGAGCAGCGCCATCACTGATAGCAGCAGCAGCGGAAGCGCCCCCGCAAGTGGAAACGATGAGGCGCCCTCTAGCAAGGATGCATTCCGACCAACTAGTGACCGACTGCTGGCGCAGGAGCACAGCGAAGTCACTTCAGAGGTGAAGTCTAATGGATGTGGCGAAATCTCGGTCACACGTTCAACTGTTGCTGTGCATTCTCGCAGCAGAAGCTCAAGGAGCAGTCCCACTGGAAATCCGAGCCCGTTCTCGAAGTCGAAGCGAAGCCACCTGCTCCGCTGATGCCAACTTCCTTCTCGACGTACAGTCTGGTCAGCTACCTGACCGCACAGAAGAAAGAGGAAGAGAAGAAAGTGCTCAGCAAAGCTCAGTACGTTGCCCCGGGTGTTCAGTATGACCAATGATTTTTTTTTCTGCATGGTAGCTCGTTAAAGATGCGGAAAATAATCAACTTATCGAACCGTGTGTTAAGCAAACCAGTCAAATACTGGTACTCGAATAAGATTCTCATTCTTAACGCATAACGGGTTCCTTGTTCGCAAGGAAGCAGACAGCGTCGAGTCAGTTTATTAGGTACGCTCTAAGAAAAAAAGAGAGTATATGTGTCACTCTTTTCGGTGAGTCCTAGCTTACCATGTGCATGACTCGGTTTAAAAAGACACGTTAAGAGACTCTCTTTAAGAGACTCTCTATTGAGTCCCACGACTCTCCGAAGAGAGTATAATGACCTACAAAGAGGGTTCACCTGTCTCTTTAAAAAACGAGTCATAGACGCTGTGCCAAGCTTGGCGCGACTTAGTGCAAACTACGAGTGAAAAAAATCACAGCATATCCACGGAGTGAATGATGATGAGTGGGCGAAGCTGCGGAGGTTCATCGGTAAACCGCGAATCTTCCGTGAATTCTGCCCAGTACATCATCACCGACGTGAGATCGGGCGCGTTTATACTAAAGGTTCGATGAGTTATGACGACTTGCAGCTCACTTTAATTTTACATGTACGCTGTGAATTTTCATTGTTTAGAAAACCATTCCTTTAGAAAATTTCTGGCGTCTTTCTTTAAGCAGCTGGCGCCTTTTCGTTTTGCTTTTAGAAAACATCTGGCGTCTTTCGTTGGTTTATTTCATCAATCAACGGCGTTTTGAACAAAATTTTTATTGTTTAATCACGCATAGGAGAAATCTCACCAGGCACTACCTTGGAGGTAAACAATGGCTGCTAATGGGAATGAGAGACAGAAGAAGTCGGCTTTTAGCTAACACTTACACTTCTACTTCTACTAACGTTTCCTACTGGAACATGCCAATGGCTACTAATGGGGAATGAGAGACAGAAGAATTCGGCTTTTAGTTAACGCGCACGCTGCGAATTTTTTATTGTTCAACAACGCACAGGAGAAATCTCCCACCGGCACCACCTTGGAGGTCAAGATCTGGTACTAGCGTTAAGACTGGTTACGCACTACGACGGGGACGAACGGGTGCCGCTTTAAGGAGCTTCGCCCCTAAAACAGCGCTAAAAAGACGGGACAAGAAAGAACACAAGACCACGGCGTGGTGGTCTCGTGTCCTTTCTTGTCCCGTCTTTTTAGCGCTGTTTTTCACTCGCGATCATGAACCAACCAGCCAAAATACGTACCCTACTACTATAGTGCAAACTGCCTGCATTTTTTTTACTGTAGCACGTGAGATAGGAAGCACGAACACCACGTCCCCGTTTATCTCCGCTCTTTGCGTCTTGTCTTGCGACACTGTGTGCGCTGTATGATGACGTTCAACCTCGTATGATGTCTTGTTTCATCATAAACCCCGTATGGGCTCCGAAACCTCAAATAAAAGTTAACCATGTAGCCTTAAATTTTCACTTTTCCATACCTGCCTCCTGTGCTTTCGTGTGCGTCTGTAGGGTTCTTGGCATGTATAGCCTCAGATAGCATTTATAATTAATACAAGGTAATAATAATGAGCCGGAAATCTATCTCCGGTAGCAAAGGACATCAGCCAGAGCCCATAGTCGCAAAAGCCCCATGCTTCAGCCAACGCGCGGACTTCAAACGCATGCTTAAGTCGTTGCGATTAGGGGTGTGCGAATATCAAGTTTTTCGAATACGAATCGAATACGAATATCCACCTTCGAATATCGAATCGAATACCGAATATCAAAGGAAAAATGCCTCCACAGTAACAATATGTTATTTTACATGTAGCTATTTGAAAAAAAAAAAAACATTAACAGCCTGACTGGCAACACAACATACACTGCTATCTCCAGAACACAATGTCCAGGCTAGCACAATGCACATCACAACACAAGCACATATCACGACACAATGAACGTAATGACTAGATGTTATCATGAAGAAATATGAGTTGCTCCACATGATCAGGCAGCAGGCGCTCCCTTGTAACAGAGACAACCCCCCCCCCCCTGCCACTGAAAAGGCACGCTCGCTTGGAACAGAAGTGGCTGGTATAGGGAGTTACATGGGGCAAAGCTTTGCCAGAGTGGGGTATCTGAAGGTGCCTACAGTCCGCCACCAGTCCCGTGGGACCTGTCTTTCTTCAGAAGTGGTCCCGCATAGTGAACGAGTGGTAGTGCGGCACGTTACGGCCGCATAATATTGAAAATGTACGGTTACATGACCGCCAACAGCGCTGCACGTCGGAGATGCACCAGCAATAAATCATATATATATATACGTATTGGGGCGCTCGTCGCAGGCAGATATCGTGCCTCCGTGTACTTGCGATGTTTATCGCTCCTCTCGGCAACGTTTTTAGCGATACGAACGCAGCAGAAATGTGGAAGTCGAGTTATTTTATGGATGACAGTCGAATCGCATATTCGAATTTTTCGAATATTCGAAGTTATCGAATATTCGAAACTTTTCGAATACACGATTGTCGAATCGAATACGAATATTTCGATTGTAATATTCGACGAATATTGGAAACTTTCGAATATTCGCACACCCCTAGTTGCGACCCTTTGCTCATGGCCGCTAGCACTTTGACAAATATGACACGAGCTAACGTTTAAGGCTGCAGCTCTTGGAGACAATTTAGACCCTCACTCCGCTGGCGCAGATACTTTAGATCTCAAAAACAGTTCGCTTAGACCGACGACTACTTAGAGATCCACGTAATGCGTGAGGTCCACGTAATATTTAAATACTATGTACGCTGTATTGTGGAATTGTTCGGCTGTTGTAATTAGTACAAAACATTTCGAGTGCCCGGATGACCCGCTTTTTTCAACGGCGCGCTGCAGACAGCGGGCTAAGGACGTCTTGGAGATGGTCTCCCTGGACACCATGACGTACCAGGTGTTCGACGTTCCACCAATCACCTACGACGTCTACATTTCGACATTTGGCCGGGCCGACGCCAAACAGGTAAAGGGATATGCGACATAGTAAATGAGCCTAAATGAAAACGAAAAAAAAAGGGAAGTAACAGTAGTGCTGGGTGGTTTTCCTTAGCAGACCAGCCAATCCTAGCCTAGAGATAGCCAGTTAGGCGTAGATATAGCCACATGAGCATAGAAGGGGGTGGTTAAGCCTGGGAAAGCCAAGTCGAGGCTCTCTCTCTCTCTCTCTCTTTCTTTCTCTCTCGCTCTGTCGCCCATAGCAGCGCAATCATATCGTTTATATAAATGCTTGTTCTGATAGCGTGCCTGAACAGCCAAGTGCCTCACTCCTCCTTCCCGGCTTCCTTGCCTCAGCACTCCTCGTTTTACTAGGCTTTACTCTCTCCCACACCAGGCTGCACCCTGCTTTCCCACCGCTTTCCCTTACTCTCCTTCGCTCCGCTCTCTCTCTCTCTCTCCACTGTCCTCGCTTTCCCTCGCACCTGCTGTGCTCGGCAGTGGGGCTTGCCCAATTTCTGTGGCGCACACCCGACCGAGTTTTCTGCAACGCCGGCCTTACTCCTAGCTTAAACAGCTCTGCTGTTCATATTTCTATTCCACTCGTAAGTTATACTTGCTAATATAGCTTAAGTTACTACCGAAGAAGCTACGGTTTTGCTTTAGAAGAAATATTGCTGAAGGAGACGCAATTATTGAGGAAGAAGCAACGCTTACGCTTTGAGAGGAGCATCAATAACACAATGAACAACAAGAAGAAGAATGAAAGACAAGCAGCGAACCAAGCTCCCGCACCGGCTTGGTTTGACGTCATGAATTTCGATAGCGTCTGCTCAGGCCTGCATAATTTTTTTATGGAAACGGTGAACTGTGTTGCATTTAAAAGCGCCATGATATAAACTTGGCAAATTTAGCAAACCTACTATTTCACAAGGATGTATATTGGGGCTTCGAAGCAAAATTAACAACAAAAAAGATCATTTATCTTCATTCTTTCTTTTATTGAAAAAAACAAACTATAACATTTCAAAAGTAATTTCTCGTTTCTGTTTATAACCCCTTTAACGCACACCCAAGTTACAGTACTCGAGCATTTTGTATTCCACCGGAAGAACAGGGAAGCAGGCGGAGCCATATATTGAAACCGCGACTCCGCGCATCCAGGTTGTACTAGGCATTAGAGGCGTGCGCTCTAGTAACGGGGTGCATCCGATGGTTTTACACTCTCTCATTCTCGCTCGCGCAGGTGTTGATCCAAACCGACCTAGGCGATGAAGAAGAGTGCCAAACTGATGCCATCGAATGTGAGGACAAATGGACTCAACAGCCTCCTCACGACTACAAGGGTTTCGGCGGAGGTAAGAACACGAGTGGCTAACTCTCTTTCAAGCTAAAAAAGTTACACATCATCTCCCCCTACGGGCAACCATGGTGGGATGCGAAAGCGTCGCGGGGGGTGCGCATCTAGTTTTCGTTTCTGTTATGTGACTTATGAGGCGGTGGTTGTTGAGGCGTTTGAATTACCGCTTGCTGGCGTTTACGTTCGGCTTCCCGAGCTTTCCTCTGCTCCGCGGCGGTGGCGCTGCCGCTGCAACTAGCACCGACGTTGACGTTGTTCATGGCGTTTCGCACACCGTTGCACAGAGAGAGAATGAAGGAAGCACAATGAACGCGCGCTTTCGCAGCCTCGCAGCTTCGAGATTCGCTTGCCGGCGTTGCCGTTTACGTTCAGCTTCGCGAGCTTTTATAGCGCCGTTGCGAAGGACGGGAGAGGAGAAACGAAGCGGAGGCAACGCTCACGCCACCTCCTCCACCCCACCTCCTAGCGCTCACGCGAGGAGAGTGGGAGAGTTGGCGCAGACGCAGTATGGGTGCGGACGCAGTAGAACGGACACTGCTCCGAGCATAAGATGCTTTCGCATCTTGAAACAGTGGCAGTGTCACTTGCCTTTGAGTCAGTGGCGTCTTGGTGACGTCCGGTAGTATATTTCCGATAGTTAGTCTTGCGTAACTGCTTTTCACTTCGGACCGACCGATTGTGGACTTCCCGCAACTTTGAACGCTATGACGTTGCCTCACATTTGAGTCGATTTTGAGAGGAAGCTTTCAAGAAAGTTAGCTTCTCTAAACTATGCTTAATTAGGCTAAATATGTCTCGAGAAAATGACACCTCCGTCCAAAGCCTTTATCGCGCGCAGGGTGGCGTCAGTTTTGCAACTCTGGATTATTTGTTCGCCTGTTGAGCAGCTTCCTTGTTTGTGGGTTCGTATGCCACCGGCGGCAAGGTGCTTTTTCATCCACTGTCTCTTCTCTCAAGTTAAAGCTACATATAACGCCTCTATTATTTCCTTGACATTATTATCTGTTTACTTCGTTTTCTTGTTTAGAGCATTATAGCACTCGTGTGTAATAAACCACTGATGTCACCTCGACATGTCATACTCTGTCCAATCAACGCCACCTAAATAAACTTTCTCTAGGTGGCGTTGATCCAATGCGCGTTTCCTTCTCTCTTTTCCGCGGCGTCTCTTTGTTGTAGTTTACGACAGCACTGTCTTACGTGCGGTTATTAAGCGTGTGAAATACCACTTGCTCGAACACTACACGAATATTTGTCCATCTCAGCGAGCAATGAGGACACTTTTGAGCACGCTAGTTTCGAACTTATACCATGTTTACCACTTCGCTTGTATTTGTTTGTATTTGTCCCTACCTTTGAACCCTAATTGCTGTGATATATTTTATTTGTTTTACTTCAAGTGAGGTTATTTGTATTTTTCTGCTGCTTATAACGAAGTCGGGAGGCCTCCCTGGCTGTTATTACTTTGGAAGCTCCTTTGGTATTACATATAGTTGCAGGTCTAACATTGCAATAGCACCCAATAAAGGAAAATTTGATTATAATTAACTTAAATTAGTGAATTAGTTTCACGAAGCCTCTTGAACAACGCTGACGTAATACTACGTTTTTTACTTCTAGTCCTATTCGAGTTCATACGTGGGAGATATTAAAGGTTACGCGAAAGTGCATGAGCTGCAGTGCAGTCGTAAGGCGGATATCTGGCTAATCGACGAGCGAGCGCGCGGTCACGGCGATGTTACGATCAGCAAAAGTCTATAGCCGCGAGTCGGGACGCCCGCGGCCACGTGGGCGAGCTCGGGTTGCTCGCCAATAGTCTAGCATTTCGCGCCAGACCGTCAGACTCGCATTCAGGAACGGTCGAGGACTGTTTCGTGGTTCTGACAGTGGCGCGGAGCGTCTCGCTTACGCGCAGCGTCCTTAGATTCGATGCACCGGCGAGTGGCCGGACGTGCGAACGATTGAGCTGCGTGCGTCCCAGTTGAGAAGGCAAGTCCTCGCGGCGATCAGAGCGGACGTGGAGTAACGAGCCTTTAATTTACTCACAGGAAGCGACTTGACCCTAATGACGGAACTCTTGAAAATGCGAAGATGATGAAGTTTACTTTCTGAGAAAATGTAGACTGTGATTAGTAGCGATCCACTCCCAACCATTCGATACGGCTTTCGTGGAAAAAAAAAACCATAGCGACTTTCAGTCTCGTCAAGTAATATCTTGCGGCATTGCCGTAATGTTGATTAGAGCGGAGCAACATTAACACCACTGTTAGCATTGTTTCATGTTTTAAAAAAAACGCGCCATTTGTGAGTCGTGTATTTAATTCCCTAAGCTCACTTTGACTGTGCACGTCACATCATGGGTCTTTGTATGTGTATGTTATGTCACGTTCCTCGACCTGTCACATTGCTTCATTTGAATTGAGATACAATTGGCACATTGGGAAAAGACTGTCCATAGCCAAAATAGAAACCCTCGTCGTTGCTGAGCCTCCTAGAGCCACCTCGATGCTCTCTTCCGCAGTATTGTGCGGCTTAGCTTGTTTTCCTGAATTACCACAACGCACTCAGGAACAATGCAATCACGCGTGCCTGCGAGCACCAGCAAATTCTTTGTGACGTCACGGCCCACGGAGCAGGTCTGCACACTAAGCGCACAACTTGACGCTTCATGATTCTTGTTATGGCGCACTCATTTACTCCGACAGCTCATGCTTCGCGTTATCGAGGAAGACAGGGCCTGTGGAACCCGGCGAAACCTGAAGCGAGTATCGGAGGTGGACGGCTTCAGCGACGGTTTCTTGCAGCTAGATCCCGTCCGCTTTGCCAAAGGTGAGCCTGCACAGATTATCTAGCCACTTTCTGAGTGACGTATTCGCTCATTTGATCGAAGTTCGTTGCCATCTGTAGAAATCGCATGGTCCATGGGCACCGTGCATTCGTTAGGAGCCGCCACAGTCGCGCGCTGCCTTCAGCGCCAAAGCGGCCACGGCAGCAGATTTGGCGGGATAAGGGAGCAGACGACGCAGGCGGCGGCAAGCCACTGCGCCGTGCTTTGGTGCTTCGCTTGAGGCGTTTTCTTTCCCGTTTGCTTTCAAAAGACGTCAAATTGTTAGCAGCTGTCAAAGAACGCAGCGTTAGCGCGTGTGCTTCTTTTCGTCAGACATCGTGTATCCTCAGGCGAACGCGGCAACATAAGATGCATGAGCTGGGGGAAGACAACGGAGGTGACGAGCCCGTTGAGCGAAACCGCGCACGTGTAACGCGGGCCGCCTCGCTCACTAAACAATCACAGCTTATCGCCTTCGGGCTAACGCGGCAGCGAACTCAGCGGCAGCTTGAAACTCGCGACACCAGCAATTGAACTGTCACGGCCGCTGAATAAAAAAAAAAAACACTTTCCATCGAATGGCCATGGCACTGCATTTGCTGCGCCGACATCTCTAAATGGAAACTGGTAAAAACGCGTGCCCGGAGAATTCCTGTAGGTGTTATTGCACCCAACAACGCAGCAATTATTCCTGGATTTCAGCATTCCTACGAGTAGCGCAACCGACACAAAACAAACTCCCCGCGAAAATACCTCGCGCCGTCGCAGCGGGAGCGTGGAGCGAGTAGGGGTGCAATCGCGGAGCGATGCTTGGCTCACGCTATATTATTCTTATCGTCCACCACCTGCGGCTGACTGATCGCGTTGATAACGCGGACGGACCGTCGCTCTGGTCACTGGCCAAGCGCGAAAAGCACGAAAAGTATAGTCATCGTAAAAGGCATAGTTCCTCGATTTCACCTCATTGCGAGCATCCCGCCAAATCTGCGCTTCTTGCCGCTAGGGACGCCTTCGCTCGGCGCACAGGTCTAGCTAGTGTACAGGCAGCTCTTAAACGTTGTAAGAACGCTAAGTTCGTCCGATTGGTCCCACATCATGTTCTAGATGCTCCCAGTGGTCCGCCGCGGTGGTATAGCGGCTACGGTGCTCGGCTGCTGACCCGAAGGTCGCGGGTTCGGTCCCGGCCGCGGCGGTCCCATTTCGATGGAGGCGAAATGTTGAGGCCCGTGTACTTAGATTCAGTTGCACGTTAAAGAACACCAGATGGTCGAAATTTCCGGAGGCCTCCACTGCGGCGTCTCTCATAATCATATCGTGGTTTTGAGACGTAAAACCCCAGATATTATTATTATTATTATTATTATTATTATTATTATTATTATTATTATTATTATTATTATTATTATTATTATTATTATTATTATTATTATTAGGGGTGTGCGAATATTCGTCGATATTACATTCGAAATATTCGTATTCGATTCGAAAATCGTGTATTCGAAAAGTTTCGAATATTCGATAACTTCGAATATTTGAAAAATTCGAATATGCGATTCGATTATCATGCATAAAATAAATCGTCTTCCACATTTCTGCTCCGTTCGTATCGCTAAAAACGTTGCCGAGAGGAGCGATAAACATCGTAAGTACACGGAGGCATGATATCTGCCTGCGACGAGCGTCCCAATACGTATGATTTATTGCTGGTGCATCTCCGACGTGCAGCGCTGTTGGCGATCATGTAACCGTACATTTTCAATATTATGCGGCCGTAACGTGCCGCACTACCACTCGTTCACTATGCGGGACCACTTCTGAAGAAAGACGGGACCCACGGGACTGGTGGCGGACTGTAGGCACCTTCAGATACCCCACTCTGGCAAAGCTTTGCCCCATGTACCTCCCTATACCAGCCACTTCTGTCCAAGCGAGCGTGCCTTTTCAGTGACGGGGGGGGGAGTCTGTTCAAGGGAGCGCCTGCTGCCTGATAATGTGGAGCAACTCATATTATCTTCATGATAACATGTAGTCATTACTTTCCTTGTGCCGTGATATTTGCTTGTGTTGTGATGTGCATTGTGCTAGCCTGGACATTGTGTTCTGGAGATAGCAGTGTATGTTGTGTTGCCAGTCAGGCTGTTAATGTTTTTTTTTCTTCAAATAGCTACATGTTAAATAAAATATCGTTAATGTTGAGGCATTTTTCCTCTGATATTCGATATTCGATTCGATATTCGAAGGTGGATATTCGTATTCGATTCGTATTCGAAAAATTTGATATTCGCACGCCCCTAATTATTATTATTATTATTATTATTATTATTATTGTTATTATTATGCTCCCAGCGATAGAGGGGAACATTCGCTCTATAATAATGTCGTTGGCTTACTGCTAAGTTGAACTAGATGGATCTTAACCAGTCCAGGTGAAAGTGCTTTCTTTCTAACTGGCAACGGTTAAAGAGCAATAGCCACACTGTTATTATTCGTTTACGCGACGTTGTAATAAACCTCTGTATTTCAGGCTGTCCGATCAACTTCGTTCGCTTCTCACGACCCTGTCCAAACTACTTGGTCACAAGCCACGACCTCACGTCTATGGTGAGCAGACTGATGCCGGTGCACTGATGGCTCATAAATAGCCGCTGAATTATCAGTTTGGTTTTCGTATATTGAGAATTTGTACTTGTATCTATAGTACGAATACTTGAAAAAGACAGTGAATATCAATTACAATTATGGGTACGTTTCCTTACGTTTTCTTAGAAATAAGGAGTGAAGCTGAAGAGAAAGCGGGTGAGGGGAGGGGAAGTTAAAAAAATATGCTGGTAAATATTTCTTCATAAAGAATGCTTCACTTATTTAGGCGGAACGGTAATAATTGGGACTTACTGTGGCAAATGTCTTAAGTGGTGGCAGAGCCTATGCTCATGGTCTGAGTCAATGACATTGATTGTACGTAAGCACGTCGCGAGGACGACGTACCTTGCGTTTTCTTTTCTTCGTGGTTCTTTTTTTGCATACATTGCTTAATGAAACACTAAAAAGAACTGACTTGGTGCTTCTTCAAAATAAATGTTTAATTCATTTGACGGCAAGTTCTTAATTATTCGTGCATTTTACAAAACAACACACACACACACACGCACGCACACACAAATTCTTCGAACGACAATTCAAGCAGAGCAGAAAAAAAAACAGACTTACACAACTAGACAGAATGAACACCATATTTTTCTTTTCTTCTTCCTTTTTTGGAATTGAAGCTCGCGCCGAAATCTCAGTCGGTTACCACTATGACGTCATGGATTTCAATGTATTTTTTTATTTTTTGCTTTTGGCCGCTGTGGCATGGTGAATGTTGTTGAAGTTTACTACGTTGGGCTTTTGCTTCCTTTCGAATGCCATCCTGTCCTCCTTTCATGAAAATTTCGATGGTTCGTGTCGATGCATTGAGTACTCTCGAAACAGGATGAGATTGATCCGTGTAGAGCTGTTAAAATCGGTGACGTCGAGGCGATATAACGCGAGAAATTGGCCGCAGAGGCATCACCTGTGGTTTATTATTTCGTGCATTCACTTTTACCCACCTCTTCTCGCGATAAGAGTGATCGTGTGTGATTGTGTAAACAGCTCAACAGTATATGTGTAGCAGATACGTGCATCGGCGCCTTTTTCCTGAACAATTCTTTTTCTCAATTAAGCGTTTTTCCTGAACAATTTCTTTTTCTCAATTAAGCGTGTCTTTCATCTTGTCTCTATCGCCGCTGTGGCAGACAGAAGAGGTCCGTGCAAGTATTCTGGCGACACGGTCCTTTGCGTGTGGAACCTGAACAGCCCTGCGACACCGACAGAGTACGTGGCAGATCAAAGGGCAGTTGTTGTAGTAGCTGTCATTCTATTAGTTTTTCTTGTTTCTTGTGATGCTACAGATGCAGTCACTGACGCATTGTTTTATTACAGCGTGATCATATCAAATTGCCAGGTGACTTGCTGCCAGTGGTCGCCTCTCGACGCCACGTCCCTGGTCACAGGATCGGTACGTTGCAGTTACTTGCAGAATGCACAGAAATGAAATGAGTCATCCTTCGGTATCTTGCCGAGCATTATTCGCTATATGTAGCGTGATGTACAAAAGCAACCACCAGCGACCCAATGAGTGCTTACCTTCTACACTTAAGCATCACTCTCTCATATGGTATTCGACATTCCTTTTGTCGAAAGAAAACGACGTACTGTTTATCATTATTTGCGCGACTATACCATGCAGCATAAGTTAGGAGCTGTAGGTCTGTCTACCGGATAAGTATTTGTAGGAACGGCCGGTGAAGAGGACCATGTGCCCAGCGCTTTAGGTCAAACAGTCACCCGGGTGGTAACCCAGATCACGCAGCGGATGTGCAGAATGAACAGGTCACTGATGGAGGCTTTGCAACGAATTTCGCCGCTGCTCCAAACGCAGCGTTCAAGGCTGATCCTACGCGAATCCTCCCGAGCGCAACCTCTCGACAGTTTGATACACGCTTTCCAATGAAAATCGTGGACATATTTTGTGTTTACCACGGATTTGTTCTAGCTTGCTCATATTTTGCAACATTGTCGCAATTTAACGTCCGGATCAATTTACACATGCTACTTGCCTAGTCTACAAAAAAAAAAAATCCGGCAGATCCCACGCACTGTGGGAATCGATGTAATCCGAAGCAGCCAGCGAAGAGTTCCATAAATCACCTTGTTCATCTTTCAGGAAAATGAAGTCATTCATGTCATGACTTCTAGTTCACTCTATATCATATGTTTGTCATGCATGTATGCATGTACAGTCTTTTATATAATGAAACGTATATTCTGGTATATACAATGCATGACTTGCCATTAATGTTCGTCACGCACTCATGACATGCCATACCAATTTTGGTGTATATCCAATTAAAAGTCTGAACCGCACCAAGACAGTGTCATGTAAATCAAGCCGTACATGACATGCGTGTATGATTTGCGTGTTAGGACCTTTTATGTTCGTCATACAGTTACGTCACGCAATACCACTTTTGGTCTATATAAAGCTAGGGAAACGGCCGCGAGCGCATCGTGAGCATCACGTGTAAATCATGCTCTACATCAAATGCATGTCACAATTGTCATGTCACCACCTGCCATTAGTGTTCCTCATACAGTCACGTCACTAAATGCTAATTTTGGGGTATACCAAGCTAGCGAAACGACCGCGAGCGCACCATGAGCGTGGCATGTAAGTCATGCTGTACATGACATGCATGTCATGATTTTGATGCTACCACTTGTGATTTATGTTCTTCGTACACTCACGTCACGCAATACCAGCTGTGGTACATGTCTTGATAGCGAAACGTGCACCATGAGCGGGTCATGTATGTCATGGCGTACATGACGTGCATATCATGATTTTCATGTTCATCATCATCATCAGCCTTGTCTACGCCCACTGCAGGGCAAAGGCCTCTCCCATGTCCCGCCAATCAACCCGGTCCTGTGCTTTCTGCTGCCACGTAATACCCTGCAAACTTCTTAATCTCATCTACCCACCTAGTTTTCCTGTCTCCCCCTCACGCGTTTGCCATCTCTTGGAATCCAGTCAGTTACCCTTAATGACCACCGGTTATCCTGCCGACGTGCTACGTGCCCGGCCATATCCATTTCTTCTTCTTGATTTCAACTATGATGTCCTTAACCCCCGTTTGTTCCCTGACCCACTCTGCTCTCTTCCTGTCTCTTAAGGTTTCATGTTACCACCTGTCATTTATGTTCGCCACACAGATATGTCTCGTTGTACCAATTTTGGTATATGTCTATCTAATTAAACGGCCGCGAGCGTCCCGAGACCATGTCATGTACATCATGCTGTATAGATGGCATGCGTGTCATGATTTGCACGATAGGACCTGTCACTCATGTTTGTCATACACTGTTGTTACGCCATACTAATTTTGGTATAGTATATCAAGTTAACGAAACTGCCGTAAGGGCACCGAGACCGTGGCATGTAAATCATGGTGTTCATGACATGCATATCATGATTTTCATTTATGACCTGTCATTTATGTTCCTCATACAGTCATTTTATGCCATACCAGTTTTGGTATACATCACATTAACGGAACGGCCAGGAGAGCACAAAGATCGTAGGCGGATAGATAGATAGATAGATAGATAGATAGATAGATAGATAGATAGATAGATAGATAGATAGATAGATAGATAGATAGATAGATAGATAGATAGATAGATAGATAGATAGATAGATAGATAGATAGATAGATAGATAGATAGATAGATAGATAGATAGATAGATAGATAGATAGATAGATAGATAGATAGATAGATAGATAGATAGATAGATAGATAGATAGATAGATAGATAGATAGATAGATAGATAGATAGATAGATAGATAGATAGATAGATAGATAGATAGATAGATAGATAGATAGATAGATAGATAGATAGATAGATAGATAGATAGATAGATAGATAGATAGATAGATACTCTCAAAGGCGCAGAATTTCACTAAGAAATTCTTTGCATTTAAAAGAAAGAAAGAAAGAAAGAAAGAAAGAAAGAAAGAAAGAAAGAAAGAAAGAAAGAAAGAAAGAAAGAAAGAAAGAAAGAAAGAAAGAAAGAAAGAAAGAAAGAAAGAAAGAAAGAAAGAAACTGCGTATTTTTGGTGCCCAGGGAGTGAAACCCAACTACAGACGTTGAAAGTCACCCGTCATGGTCGAAACGTTTTAGATACCGTCTATGACGTTTTTTTCGTTACCTGGCCTGACTACGGCTCGCAATTGTGGCAGCCGCTGCTGGCGCTTTCCTTTAAAAAGTGCACTTGTCTCCGCTACAACTCGAGACTGTCGCCTTCCTTTCTTCATGTAATTTCGCGTGAATTTCACTTATACTTCGGAGAATCAACTTAGAAAAAAAAACCTTGGAGGACCCTTGAGCTTCGTCTTCAAGAGTAGAACGCGATAACGTACTCGGGCCCCTTGCGCATCGCCTTCAACCGCGCCGCAAGGAAAGTAACGTTTGTGAGCGTAATATTGGCCTTTTCCTACTATCCTAGAATGCCTGCTGCAAGTACAGTTTCGAAGTGCCTACTACGCCATAATTCTTCCTTTGGCAAATTGTCGAAGTACCCACTACGCGTCCCTACGGTGCCACGCGCACATCATAGCTGCACACTTTGTAATGGTGCTCAACTTTAAGCTACCCACGCGTTGCGCAATTCACATGTTTTGACGCCTGGTGCGATGCTACGATTCTGTCATGCAGTATTACATGCGTTGGGGAGACCATAGCTACGTGAACGGCGCGGTAGAGACACAAGGACAAGGGACCGACGAGAGCTGACGCTGACTTCCAACTATCATTTATTAGCACGATACGTGAAAATGAAAACAAAATAGCAGGGTGATTCCACGTAAGATCGAACAAACGATGGCTGGTCGACCTCTCAAATTTATTTCAAAATTTTATATATTATTGCCTGATGAGTGGAAAGAAGAGATCCGCAAGGTGTTTTGCCGAAAAAAATTTTTTCGAACCACAGGAAATCAATAATGACGAAGAGGTGGAGTGGAGCGCTCATTCGCTCTGCTGGTTTGGCCATCTTTCGTTATGAATTGCACAAAATATATTAAAGTTAGGTAGCTGAAATTTATTTACCTAAATATATGCATGTTTTTGCTTCTGCTCAGGTATTTTTAGTTTTTATGTGTGGTGTGGATGTTTTTATAAAAAACCTCAAAAATGGCCCAATCGGCAAAGTTTTCTTTACTTTGAAGGTCTTTATCTCAAAAAAGCCTCGTAGCAGAGCAACAAAAATTCTGCATTACGTTCTTCGCATGCTTATCTACCAAAGTGCCAAATCTTGTATTTATATAACTTTTCAGTAAAGAGATATGATCGGGCTAAGTTCAAGAAAACACCGAACAGTGGAAACTTCTGACGACAATTAAAAAAAAACCCATTTTTTAAATTTCTTAAACTTTGTCCACTTATTCTCCTCCACATCAGCTTTCACAATCATTAAAACATGTTGCATAATGTCGTTGCACTAATAGTTACGGCCCCTCCAATGAGACCCTTAGGCAAGGATGGGCAATTCCGACTTCTTGCCCAGCAAGTGTATAAAATGCAGGCAGGATTGAATTTCTTTTTATTAAAAGGCCAGCAGGTACCTAAAAAGGTGTCGCCGGCACTGAAGACGTTAATTTTGAAATTATTTGGTCACTGCAGCGGCCACGAGTGCGGAGCTACCGAGTAGGCGCGCGCGCACCCGAGATGCTCGTTGTAAGAGACGGCGCAGTGAGAGCTCGTTCTCGCGTCCTCAGACCGATTGAGTTCGAAACAGCAACACCTCTCGGGTGACTTGAACGCACGTGCACCGGTAGTCGCAGTGATCTGGTTAATTGCGTCGATTTCTTTTTCAGGGGGCATAAGAATGTCATCGTTAAATTGTGCGTTCCGTGAAGATCTTTCATTGCAGTGGTAGCAAAAGCACGCGTAGCACAAGTAGTCCGTCTCACTGACAGTCACTGATCTTTCGGGTGTTAAACGTTCCTTCAAAGCATTTATGTCTTGGTCGGTAACTCTGCGAAATTTTGGCTTCTTTGCAATAATTAAAGGAGTACTGACACGAATTTGAGACATCGCAAAAGGGACATTTTTTGCTTCGTTGGTATGCAGTGTCCACGCTGTCCACGCACTGGAGTCGGAGAACACGTATAAAATATTTTAATTTGACTTTGAAGTTTGCGTCGCTGAGCATTTGCAAGCCAGCCACACTGCAAGGACATTATCCCGACAAGTCAAGACAGTTCCTCCGAGTTCGCGAGTTCTGCGTCCTGCATGCAGCCTCAATCGTAGAAATCACTGTCAGGGTCACTGGACGACAATTCACTCATCGTTGTCTATTGCACCACGAGCATATTACGGATTTCCCGCTAGTACGTCGCGAATTTCTGTATCTCCGTGACGTCACACTGCTAGGAAACGACACTGAGAAGCCACACCCTCGATATCGAAACCGAAAGTGTCTTTTTAAGGTGGCGCTAATTAAAATATATAGGATGCATTTCCAGGCACCACAATAGTCGGTTTAGGTTTCTCGACACCAGTATTTTTATTTAGAGCAACAATCCGAAATTTTTTAAAATTCGTGTCAGTACTCCTTTAAGCTTCTTGTGCTTCGAAAGGTAGTCTCCACAATAGACTCATTCAGAGCTATAATTTTTCACCATGAGACGCACAGGAGGAGTAGAGTAAGAGCAAAGCACAAGAACTATCCGCGCCGAATGAAGTGTGAACAGCGCACCGAACGCGCGGCCAGTTCACGCCGTCTGCTGCCGACATCTAATATAGACAAGCGCATCCGGTTACCGATAGTTTTGCTTTTGTTTTCTTTGACAATCCATATTTTGCTTTGCCACTGGAGCACCACGTTCATGCTTTCCAATGATCGCAACTGGCGCAGCGCAGTTTCTGTGGCAGCAGCGTGCGTGAAGCGAGCGCTCATAGCTCCCTTATATAGTTTTCATCTTGCTTCCATCTCCGCCGTGTTATCAGCGCCTAGCTGCGATGCGAACAGAGGGCGGATAGAATAGCGAAGCTCTAGTGCACGTGCGTTAAGTCACCCGAGAGGTGTTGCTGTTTCGAACTCAATCGGTCTGAGGACGCGAGAACGAGCTCTCACTGCGCCGTCTCTTACAACGAGCATCTCGGGTGCTGCGCGCGCCCACTCGGTAGCTCCGCGCTCGTGGCCGCTGCAGTGACCAAATAATTTCAAAATTAACGTGTTCAGTGCCGGCGACACCTTTTTAAATACCTGCTGACCTTTTAATAAAAAGAAATTCAATCCTGCCTGCATTTTATACACTTGCTGGGCAAGAAGTCGGAATTGCCCATACTTGCCTAAGGTTCTCATTGGAGGGGCCGTAACTATTAGTGCAACGATATTATGCAACATGTTTTTAATGATTGTGAAAGCTGATGCAGAGGAGGATAAGTGGACAAAGTTTAAGAAATTTAAAAAATGGGTTTTTTTTTAATTGTCGTCAGAACTTTTCATTGTTCGGTGTTTTCTTGAACTTAGCCCGATCATATCTCTTTACTGAAAAGTTATATAAATACAAGATTTGGCACTTTGGTAGATAAGCATGCGAAGAACGTAATGCAGAATTTTTGTCGCTCTGCTACGAGGCTTTTTTGAGATAAAGACCTTCAAAGTAAAGAAAACTTTGCCGATTGGGCCAAATTTGAGGTTTTTTATAAAAACATCTACCTTACACATAAAAACTAAAAATACCTGAGCAGAAGCAAAAACATGCGTATATTTAGCTAAATAAATTTCAGCTACCTAACTTTAATATATTTTGTGCAATTCATAACGAAAGTTGGCCAAAACAGCAGAGCGGATGAGCGCTCCACTCCACCTCTTCGTCATTATTGATTCCTGTGGTTCGAAAAAATTTTTGGCGGCAAAACAAATTGCGGATCTCTTCTTTCCACTCATCAGGCAATATATATAAAATTTTGAAATAAATTTGAGAGGTCGACCAGCCATCGTTTGTTCGATCTTACGTGGAATCACCCAGCACACGTGATCACAGCTCATTTACTTGCGCAGTAAGGCGGGAAGTGAAACGGAAACCGAGATGACAGCAAAAATAAACAGCAAAATAGCAGCAAAAAGCTTCAAGGAAACTAATCGGACTTATGCGTAGGTTACATGCGTACAAGAACTCAGGTGATCTATTTATTTGTTATTTAGAGCCATGAAAGGTCCACTGATGCAGTTGCCTTTAGCGATAGCCGCAGCCTCATTGATGATGCGCGTATTATCCTGGTAATGCCTAGCTAAAATCCGTGTGTTCTCGAATGCTGGAGCGCATCCGCATTGGGAACAATGAATTGCAAGAAAACCCTCAGTTAAGGAGACTCTGCCCACTACATGACATTCTTCTAGGGGTTTTTTACGAAGCAGTTTCAAGCACTTGCGTGGCTCCGTAATAGAACAACTACTTGCCGCGCAGAAGGCAACGAGCTCGCTAACTCTGTCGTGTTAAAAACAAAAGCATATCTGCATAACTCATATCGTTTTCTTTTCTTCAGCTGGACGGCTCGGTCGAATTGTGGGACCTAAGAGATAAATTCTGCCTTTCTAAGAGCGTTGTCACCAACGAAGATGGCCCAGAATCCCAAGCGTACACCCTGAAGATGCCTGCGTATTCTACAGGTAGAGTTTCTTTCTCTCAAGCGCACTTTGAGAGTATCTATCTATCTATCTATCTATCTATCTATCTATCTATCTATCTATCTATCTATCTATCTATCTATCTATCTATCTGTCTGTCTGTCTGTCTGTCTGTCTGTCTGTCTGTCTGTCTGTCTGTCTGTCTGTATGTATGTCTGCCTATCTATCTATCTATCTATCTATCTATCTATCTATCTATCTATCTATCTATCTATCTATCTATCTATCTATCTATCTATCTATCTATCTATCTATCTATCTATCTATCTATCTGTCTGTCTGTCTGTCTGTCTGTCTGTCTGTCTATCTATCTATCTATCTATCTATCTATCTATCTATCTATCTATCTATCTATCTATCTATCTATCTATCTATCTGTCTGTCTGTCTGTCTGTCTGTCTGTCTGTCTGTCTGTCTGTCTGTTTTTATTTATTGAAATTGAAATTAATGAAGGAGTTGTCACCATTGCTTGGTGACGGCTACCCCTTTCCACATAGTTGTTAGGATAACAAAATAAATTTAAATATATATATTATATATATATATATATATATATATATATATATATATATATATATATACATATATACAGTCCTACAAGTTTAAGAACTCAGTAGCCATCGCAAATATTATTGGCTTCAAAAAAACGCTGGAGCACTTTCATTGCTTTACGGTTTATCCTAGTCGGCCATGGGCCTAGTATTTTTGCTAAGGAAAACGTTCGCTCAGAGTCCAGCGTGTGAAGTTCCTGTTCGAGTACGTTGTCTATGCGTGTCGTGCTTGGGACATTCGAGCAACAGATGACGCACATCCTCGTCGTCGTGGCCGCACGAACATGTTGACGATGTTAACGATGATGCACGATGAATCCGAAATAAGAAGTGCTTTGTGTAAGCGGTTCCGAATCTTAGGCGATGAATGAGTGTGTCGACACGTCTTGGGAGCTGGGGGTCTAATTGGCACTGAAGGTTAGGGTCAACAGCGTACAAGATCGATTATCTATCTATCTATCTATCTATCTATCTATCTATCTATCTATCTATCTATCTATCTATCTATCTATCTATCTATCTATCTATCTATCTATCTATCTATCTATCTATCTATCTATCTATCTATCTATCTATCTATCTATCTATCTATCTGTCTGTCTGTCTGTCTGTCTGTCTGTCTGTCTGTCTGTCTGTCTGTCTGTCTGTCTGTCTGTCTGTCTGTCCGTCCAGCCACCCATCCACGTCGTGCTGTCGTCGGGGTCCATTAATTGTTTCATTGGTTAGTGTGTATGAGAATATGCATGGCAAAGATGAATGACATGTCATGATATGAATGGCGTAAATTAAACGGTGCGTTCCTCGTAAAGCATGGCATGACATGCATGCATGAGAAAGATGAATGATAGGCCATGACACGAACGGCGCAAGCTTTTGTCATTCGTGCATGCATCTACGATCATTTATATACCATGCTAATGACACCGGTATATACAATGCTTCACTTGTCATTTATGTTCGCCGTACAGTAATGTTACGCCGTACCAATTTTAGTACGTGTCAACTTAATGACACGGTCGCAAGTGCCCCGAGACCGTGTAATGTAAATCATGTAGCACATGGCATGCATCTCATAATTTTCATGTTACGACCTGTCATTTATGTTCTTCATGCATTCATGTCACACCATACCAAGTTTGGATTGTGCCCTTTTAACGAAATAGCCGCGAGAGCACCAAGACCGTGTCATGTAAATCAGGTCGCACACAACAAGCATATCATAACCTACACGTTACGACCTGTCAGTTATGTACTTCATACATTATGTCACACCATACGAATTTTTGTATCTTTCCGTAAACGAAATTGCCTCGAGAGCACAAATTCGTAGGTGTCAAGATAAATAAGGCCAATGTGACAGACGTTAATTAAGGAATGCTGCGCATTTAAAAGACTAGGTTTGAGTAAGCTTCAGCGTCGAAGTGGGCAGGAAGTTACTGCCCGCGTAAGCGTGGATGGGCGGCTGGAGAAAACAATGGAATATCGAGCTTTTTCGGGACAAGCCCTTTGGTTCCTAGCGGCGTCCTCGGCCCGTCGGATTGCCCAGCTGACGCGTGGGATTCGCACAACCGAGGCCGCCGGATTCTCTTAATAAAGTTTAATCCTCCTGTGGACGAGCGTGCTTGAGAGCTTGCTTATGCTCGCCCCAGTGAAGCGGATCTGTCAACGGTGTGTGTCCGCTTTGCTTGTGCAGGAATTTACCGTCGGCTGTGACAGTGAGCCAATGTATTACAAGCTCGAGGGCCGAGCGTTGTTGTCAAATTGGCGAAGAAAGATTTTGTTTATCTGCTATCTGAAATTGTGTGCCGCTTCCAGGCGGTGGCCTCCGTACAATAGCTGGCAGGGACAACGCGCAGCTTAGCGTCGGATTACCTTGTCGCGTTTGGCGGTGAGTGACGTGAGAGACGGTAGTGCTAACATAGCGGTGTTCGTTGAAGAAGTAAACTGAAGTTGAAGAAGTTGAAGAGTGACGCGTGTCTCCGGGTATTTTCACTTGTTTATGGCGTCCGCAAAAGAGGGAGAGGTAAAAAAAGAACATCTGCCTAACTACATTCTTGTTGTTGTTGTCGTTGTTGTTGTTGTTTGATGACTGATAAAGTGTGAGAGGCTTGACTGTTTAAGTAGTTTCTCTTTGAAAACATGCGAAGGTAGGTTTCGCCAGAGCCGGCTATTCCCAAATCATAAAAACTATGCTCAATTGACAAACAACTAAGGATAGGGGAAAACGTCATCAAAGGCTCTATGCATGAGCTCAAGCGTACAAATAATGTTTCTGTGGGCAGAGTACAGAACATATTGCCGCGAGTCTTATATTTCATGAGTGTAAGCTTCACCCACAAAGACTGTGGGCAACGCGCTGCGCAGGCCTCGCCGCGATGTGTAGGAAGCTTCGCGATTGTTTTGGAACAATCTGTTGAGATTGCGCGCCGCACGAGAATGTTCCAGCTTTGTCGAGAGATAACGCCGCTACCAGCGTTATCGCTGGAAAGTTCGATAGCGCCTGTATAAAAGCAGACGCGCTTGACTGCTTGTCAGTTGATCGACGGACGACGCCCTGTTCGCCGCTATCATTGTACAGCGTGTATTGCTGTAGTTCTAGTTCTCATTTTCCCGGCCACAAGTTCGGCCAAATAAACAGTTTCATTCTGAAAACGCCGACTGCTGTCTTCGTCGACGTCACGACCACGTGACATCTGGTGGAGGTGCTGCTTCATGATCCGGACACCACCGCGGAGCGCTGACCCAAGCCCAAACCGCGAAGAAGACGGGCCTGCGCAGCGCGTTGCCCACAGTCTTTGTGGGTGAAGCTTACACTCATGAAATATAAGACTCGCGGCAATGCCCCCCTCTGAAAAAAGTATCGGGACGATGCTTTTTTCAGAGGGGGGCATTGCCACGAGTCTTATATTTCATGAGTGTAAGCTTCACCCACCCGGAAGAAGACGGGACACTGCGCTTCTGCGTTGACTACCGGCGCCTGAACAAAATCACGAAAAAGAACGTGTACCCCCTCCCACGAATAAACGACACCCTGGATCGACTTCACAACGCGACGCACTATTCGTCGATGGACCTCAAGACCGGCTACTGGCAAATCGAAGTCGACGAGAGAGACCGAGAAAAGACTGCCTTTATAACACCCGACGGCCTCTTTGAGTTCAAGGTCATGCCTTTCGGTCTTTGCTCGGCACCTGCGACGTTCCAGCGTGTCATGGACACCGTACTGGCCGGATTGAAGTGGCAGACGTGCCTTGTGTATTTGGACGACGTCGTCGTATTTTCCTCGACCTTCGACGAGCATCTCCGGCGGCTTGAGGCAGTACTTCAAGCAATCAAGGCCTCTGGACTGACCCTGAAGCCAGAAAAGTGCAGATTCGCGTATGACGAGCTCTTGTTTCTGGTTCATGTGATCAACAAGTCTGGAGTGCGCCCAGACCCGCGGAAAACAGCTGCCATCGCCGACTTTGCGCCACCCACCGACAATAAGGCCGTGCGCCGATTTCTCGGCTTATGTGCCTATTACCGACGCTTCGTCAAAAACTTTTCACGGATCGCCGAACCACTGACGCTTCTCACGAAGAATAACGTGGAATGCAGGTGGGAAACGGCGCAAGTGCAAGCCTTTCAAGAACTTAAACGACGCCTGCAGACACCACCCATACTTGCGCATTTCGACGATTGCGCCGATACGGAAATACACACCGACGCAAGCAGCGTAGGACTCGGTGCCGTCCTTGTGCAAAAGACTGACGGGCTTGAAAGGGTTATCAGTTATGCTAGCCGGTCACTATCCAAGGCAGAAGCAAACTATTCCACAACAGAAAAGGAATGCCTTGCCATTCTCTGGGCTACGTCAAAGTTTCGCCCCTACCTCTATGGCAGGCCCTTCAAAGTTGTCAGTGACCATCACGCCTTATGTTGGCTAGCTAACTTGAAGGACCCTTCAGGTCGTCTCGCACGATGGAGTCTGAGGCTTCAAGAATTCGATATTACCGTCGTGTACAAGTCTGGACGAAAACACTCTGACGCCGACTGCCTGTCTCGTGCCCCCGTCGACGCGCCGCCGCAAGACGACGACGATGACTGCTTCCTCGGAACTATAAGTGCCGACGACTTCGCCGAAAGGCAACGGGCCGACGCGGAACTGGGGGGCCTTATTGAGTACCTCGAGTGCAAGACCGCCGTGGTTCCGAAGGTATTCAAGCGAGGACTGCCGTCGTTTTTCTTACGGAACGGCGTTCTCCTGAAGAAGAACTTCTCGCCACTTCGAACCGACTACCTTCTCGTCGTGCCCTCATCATTGCGACCAGAAGTCCTCCAGGCCCTGCACGACGACCCGACGGCTGGACACCTCGGTGTTTCCCGAACGCTCGCCAGAGTACAGGAAAAATACTACTGGCCACGCCTTGCTGCCGACGTCGCCCACTACGTTAAGACTTGCCGAGATTGCCAGCGACGGAAGACACCGCCGACTAGGCCAGCGGGACTTCTGCAGCCAATCGATCCACCTCACCGGCCGTTCCAGCAAATCAAATAATAATAATAATAATAATAATATCTGGGGTTTAACGTCCCAAAACCAAGCTATGATTATGAGAGACGCCGTAGTGGAGGGCTCCGGAAATTTTGACCACCTGGGGTTCTTTAACGTGCACCTAAATCTAAGTACACGGGCCTCAAACATTTTCGCCTCCATCGAAAATGCAGCCGCCGCGGCCGGGATTCGATCCCGCGACCTTCGGGTTAGCAGCCATTACCATAACCACTAGACCACCGTGGCGGGGCGTTCCAGCAAATCGGGATGGACCTACTGGGGCCGTTCCCGACGTCGACTTCCGGCAACAAGTGGATCGTCGTAGCGACTGACTACCTCACCCGCTACGCCGAGACAAAGGCCTTGCCCAAAGGGAGTGCCGCCGAGGTAGCCAAGTTCTTCGTGGAGAACATCGTCTTGCGTCATGGCGCCCCAGAGGTCCTCATCACAGACAGAGGTACCGCCTTTAGTGCGGACCTAACTCAGGCGACCTTGAAGTACAGCGAGACGAGCCACCGCCGCACCACCGCCTACCACCCGCAGACCAATGGCCTCACCGAGCGTCTAAATAAGACCATCGCCGACATGCTTGCCATGTACGTCGACGTTGAGCACAAGACGTGGGACGCCGTCCTTCCGTATGTGACCTTCGCTTACAACACGGCCGTCCAAGAAACGACGCAGATGACGCCATACAAGTTCGTCTACGGAAGGAGCCCGGCGACGACGCTCGACGCCATGTTACCCAACGTCACCGACGAAGAAAATGTCGACGCCGCCGCTTACTTACAACGTGCCGAAGAAGCTCGACAGCTGGCCCGCCTGCGCATCAAGACCCAGCAGCACACCGACAGCCGTCGCTACAATCTTCGACGACGCTTCGTCGAGTACCAGCCCGGCGACCGTGTCTGGGTCTGGACGCCAATACGACGACGCGGACTGAGCGAGAAGCTTCTTCGACGATACTTCGGACCGTACAGGGTACTTCGACGTCTCGGCGCACTCGACTACGAGGTTGTCCCCGACGGCATCACGAACTCCCAGAGGCGCCGAGCTCGACCCGAGGTCGTGCATGTGGTGCGCCTTAAACCGTACTATGCTCGTTAGCGCACCTGAGGACTCTAATGTTTGCTTTCTTTATTACTTTCCTTTAGTATTGCATGTATTCATGTTCTGTTTTTAAGCATCGGGACGATGCTTTTTTCAGAGGGGGGCATTGCCGCGAGTCTTATATTTCATGAGTGTAAGCTTCACCCACAAAGACTGTGGGCAACGCGCTGCGCAGGCCTCGCCGCGATGTGTAGGAAGCTTCGCGATTGTTTTGGAACAATCTGTTGAGATTGCGCGCCGCACGAGAATGTTCCAGCTTTGTCGAGAGATAACGCCGCTACCAGCGTTATCGCTGGAAAGTTCGATAGCGCCTGTATAAAAGCAGACGCGCTTGACTGCTTGTCAGTTGATCGACGGACGACGCCCTGTTCGCCGCTATCATTGTACAGCGTGTATTGCTGTAGTTCTAGTTCTCATTTTCCCGGCCACAAGTTCGGCCAAATAAACAGTTTCATTCTGCAAACGCCGACTGCTGTCTTCGTCGACGTCACGACCACGTGACAATATAATGCGGTAACTCACAACACCGCGGATAACGTCCCCATACAACTATTTTAAATGCGAATGCATTTCTTAGTCGGGCTATGTCAGGCTTCCGGCGTTGTCCGCGCGCCTTTCCGCTCTCACTCCCTCTCCCATAGCAACAGCTGCGGGCGCGCGCGCTTATTCTCGCCTCTAGCAACCGGAGCAGGTGGTGCGGGCGGAGTAGCGGAGAGTGAGTGGAGTGGAGGAGCGCGCTCTGGCGTGTGAGGGCGCTCGCATCGCGGGAGCTCGGCGGAGCTCCCGCGTGTGTGGAGAGAGTGTAGGAGAGGGTAGGTGCAGTGCTTCGCCGCTCCTTCTCTCGCCGTTCGCTCTCTCTCCTCCCTGCGCCACCGCCTCAATGCAGTGCGTTTGAAACGCGTTTGTAGTGTTTGTGATGCCTTGGCACAGCCTGAAAACAGCGCGTTCTAAACGCGTTTGTGCTGCATTGAAGGCGGTGGTATAGTGCCTAGAATATACTACTAGTGTGCCGACCGCGGGCGTCGCGATGGCACGGAGAATGATGCCTTCCACCGGCGGCCACCAGACGGCGATAGCCGTAGGGACCATGCTATGCCGAGCGGCGTCTCTAGCCGACGCGCGCGCCTGTGAGAGACGCCGCCGACGGGCTGTCCCAATGCAGTTTTGCGCTATACGGAACGTTGGTTGGGGTGCAAAGCGTAATCGAAGGAATGTGATTTCGTAGCACTAACAAGCGATCGTACGCAGAGTTATCATTAATACGCTGCGCGATACCGGCTGTTTCTTCGAAAAATTCTATTATATGCGACACATGACTACAAATGTTAAATTCACGGCAATTTGCAGCTAATTTACCTTACATTTACTAATGATCTGTTTATTTACCTAAGGACACATATTTTACTTATTATCCATTTATTCAGCTAACGACACATTTTACTAATTATCTATGTAATCACCTAACGATACTCAGTGTAGCAATTATTGAAGTGCTTCTCACAAACGACAGCCGCCGGAGTTAGTCTTCGATTTGTGCTCTTTATATTATTCTCCCACTCGGCTAAACTTAATTAAATCTCTGCGTCCACAGAAGCGCTGAATAATGAGAACCGCTCGTTGTTTGAGCGGTAACCACTCGTACAATATGGGACAAAACAGGAGCTGTCTTTAGGCCTCGTTTTCTGCGACCACATCGCGGTTCTGTGAACGGAAACAAGTGCGAAGCGCGCGCACAGAAAAGAAACCTCGCAATGACATGCGGAGACACCATAAGCTACTGGCTCGAAAGCGACAACGCCCCACAAGTTTACAGCAATGGAATATTTCTTAACTCCGTGATCACAACCGACTACGTTTACGAACGGGCACGGCCGCTACATTAAAAAAAAAAAAACGCGGCCGTGGAACGGGCATCCGCAGAGCAATTCAGCGACGCGCGTGCAACGCGCACGCTTGGCTTGATGCGCCGCTCGGTTAGCATGGTCCCTAAGAGTGTCGCCGTCTGGTGGCGTCCAGTGGAAGGCATCACCGTCGGTGCCAGCGTCTCCGGAAACCCTCGGCGGTCGGCACACTAAGTATATTCTAGGCACTATAGCGGTGGCAACATCCCTGAGGTGATTACGAACGCACGTAAGAAGCGTTCGTTGAAAAAGGCGCCCAAAAGGGAGACACTTGAGCGCGTCGATGTGTCCAGCTTTACGCCATTAAAATTACTACGCCGTGTACTCTCGGCGCAAGAAATGCATTCGCATTTCATCACGATTCCCTTCGGGGAGGTGGGGGCATTTTTTTCATGTAATGTTTCCGTTATAAAATAATAAATAGTGTGATATTGTTATTATAATAATGTAATAATATATTTGTTGTATGCACGTAACACTTAAATAAATGACAACCAACGAAAGGGCTGGGATTCACAGATACCTTACATAAAATTAAAAAAGTTCTGTAGAGTAACGCGAATACAAAACTGTGCATGCGGAAATGCGTAGTCACACTCTGCTCGATTCCATGCTTACTTTGAGAAAGCGCAGAGTGCAAGGAAAAAGCTACTCCAAGTAATCAGTGCACATTTACAATGGAAGCGCCATAGAAATGAGCCGTCGTTATGGCAGCTCACTGAAACTTCCGCACTCTCCAACTTGACATCTTGCCTAAATGCATGGTGCCCACAGAAAGCCATGCCTCTAGCCGACGCGCTACAGGTTTTGTCTGCCGATGTTAGCGCGCTGTTAGCGACACGATCACCGTAACGCGTCAGCAACTGCTGCTGTAGCGTTAACTACACTGGCCGAGGTGGAGCAGTTTCGCGTGGCAGTCCGAGAGCCGTGCTGCGCAGGCGCGAGGAGCAGTGACGTCGCATGGCACACATCTGGCGCACCAGAGCGCCGCCGCCGCGCGCGCCTCGCCGGTATGCGCGTTCCAGAGGAGTGACATCATAGCCGCGGCAGACGAACTGGCGCCGGCGCGCGCCCAGCTGTGCGCCTCCGTTGCGCAGTGGCCGTCTGACGCTGCGCCGGGGCCGCTTGATAGCACCTCTAATTTTGCACGCATGCGCAGGCGTATCAGTGGGGTATGCATATAGCGGGGAGGAGAAGGAGGAAAAGAAAAACGGAAGGACAGAGAGATTAGCCAGTTGTCAGGCCGGCTGGCTGGCGTTTGCCAGTGCGGTATGGCCATGGAAAAGGAGATCGCAAATGCTGCTAATCGATGCAGAAAAGCGGAGAAGCTTGACAACCAGGAAAGCTAAGAATAATCAGCTGAACCTTAGCCAACGCTACGTGTATCGTGGCGTAGCCAAGCTAAGCCACTGCAATTTCTTTTACTGTGTCTAAGAGCTTGCACCATTTTCTTACATTTAGTACGAACTATCCCATAAAATTTGAAATTGCTCTGCTGCATTCCGAAACGTGACAACGTCGCGCGTGCTCTCTGCAATGCGCCCAAGCTGAAACTTCTTGAAATGAAATTCATCGCAATTTAAAGTACCTCTTGACATACCCTGCTTACCGTCGCTTATCCAAGCCGCACGAATGACCTTAGCGTTCTTGTTTCCAGCGTCCCTCTTCGAGACGGACTGCCACTTCGCCAAGATCGTGGACGTCTGTTGCTGGACACAAGGCGAAATGTTCGTAACGTCGTTACTTGATTGATCCCTTGCGCGACTTTGCATGCATGCTGGACGTGGCGGTGGTTGTTCATGTGCGTTCGTTGTGCGAATTTATCTGAGTGCCTAACTAATTTACCTGTGTATCTAACTAACGCATTTGGTTGATAAACAGAGGAAGTACTATTCAAACGCAGAAGCGCGCTTCGTTGCAATTTCGCCAAATTACGTTTACTATACAATGTCTTGAGTCGCACGCATTATTACGCCTTCCTGCGATGCACTTTCACTGTCTCGATTTGTGTACATGCTTCAAAAGGTCACGCCAAAATTCATACGTGCTTGTTTTTCGAATAGTGTGAGAGGGGGTGTATTGAAATAATCGGCATAAATGTCGTGAGCCGTTCGTTTGTTTGTGCCTGGTTTTCAATACAGAGGCAAAATGGGCGCATCTGGCGTAGCAGGCGCACTTTTACTGTCTACAATAGGTCGAGAATACGCCTGCTTTCATTGGTCAGGTCCTCGCAGTATTCAGTCTCTGGTGCCAATTAACGAAATTCAATTTGTTTAGTTGTTTCGCTTTTGATTGCCCGGCCCATACACATAAAAGCACAATGTGTTGAAAACGTCGAAACAAGAAATTGAGCTTAGAAATGTCTGACCCGATTTTACGAATTTAAAAGAAAGAAGAAAATCGATACGAAGAAGAAATCGAAAATCGATACGGTGGGAGTTATTGGTATGTCTGGATTTCACTTGACGTGATGCAGATGGCATCTAACATGCTCAAAAGAAGCTTGCCACTGACTGACCGAATAACTTTACTTGGTCCTGAGAAGGTGATGGCCCCCTAAGGGGCCTCGTCTGCGGGCTGCGGCCACCACGGGACCGGGAGTTGAAACTCGGCGGCCAGATCGTGAGCCCTCTGGATGGCCCGAAGTTGGTCGTCCTCGTGGGGACTTTCACTGCCGTGAAATAACACAAGGCGCATTCAATGGGACTGTATCTACGATACTGGGTACGCAGGAAATCATGAAATGATTGTAATAGAATATCGGCAAGCAGAGTCGCTTAAATGGAATTATCGCATAAGCACCACAACAGCCTGTAAGATGTTCAGCATTAAATTTAGGATTTGTGAAAAAAAGAACATTTTGTTAGGCGTCTTGAAAAAAATCATCCCATCTTTCCATAAGCTGGTTTGTCGAAACACCTCGTAGTATAATCGGCAATGGAAGCCGTTAAAAGTTCGTTTCGCAGAAGGGAAAAAAAATTGAAAAATCTTTTAATGCCCGTTTCTGACAGAAAAAATGTATTCGTAGAAAAGCATTTCGCGAGGATTCGAGCGAGTGATAATTGCTACATTGCGGACTGCAAGGTCCCCGACATTGGTTCCCGACGTGCGCGATTACTGGTACTTGCTTCATGGTACTTCATTTTTCTGAAAACAAAGTCACGAGGCTGTACCATTCTACGTCTTGTAACGGCCAGTCTCGAACGCAATGCCGTCTGATGGAGAATCGCAATAATTCACGTCACTTCAAATATCGTATTTGCTTGCGCACTACCAATACTCATTAGCACAAGATAAATTCAGCTCTTGTGGGCTGCATTATGGATAATGTTGGCTATTGCTCGTTAGTGTCGGCTAAAGATGGATAAAAAATTGACCGCGTATCTGCGTGCTTCGCTGCAAATGTCGTCGAAAGACGATAGAGGCGCTGCGTTAGAGTTAACTCTACGCTGCGTGAGATATGGACGCCATCTGGCAATACGTCGGGAAACATGAGCTTGTGCAGAGGGCACGGAGGAAGGAAAGTTTTCTTTCCTCCGTGGCAGAGGGCTTTGGTCGGCGTGCATGGCGTCGCATTTTCAGCGCAGCTTAAGAAACTAGGGTCTTTAGAATTACGTATCTATGTATTTTCTAGTAAAGGAACGCACCACCTCACACTTACCTATTAATGTTGCGTCTCAGATATGCGTAATGTTTGCATTTTGCTCGACAATGTACACAAGTATGAACCTAGCCACCAGTTCAAGATGGCTGGGCTTTCGGCAAGTGGTTCAACTTTGGCCGGGTGGCTGAATCGGGCGACAGGCAGACAAACAGAAAGACAGACAGGCCAAAATTTCTTCGTTTAAGTTCCCCAAGAAAGACTATCGTCTTTAATAATTCCTTAGGCTGCCCATCCACTGTTACGACACCAACGCTTTCTTCATTCATCATCAGTCCAGTAAGTGAGTTGTCTGTTAATTTACCACCCTCCTCTTTCCGATACTTTCAGGGGCGGCAGTTCCGACATTGCGATACAGCACCGGACCACGCAGAGTAAGCGCCCCATATATATTTTTTTTTTCACGTTGCAATATTGCACACGCAACTGACAGCAGCTGCATGTTGCACATGCCACTAACAGTAGACGTCAAATGTGCTGCTGGTATACACGTCACGAGTTGCTGTCCCCACGTGACTTAGACCTATGTCAGTTTGTGTTGATACGTCACTGTGAAACCGCCTCCTCGGTATCGAAACCGGTAGCTGGTTTTTTAGGGTACCGGTGTTAAAAATATATTCCATGCGTTCCGATCCACCACGATAGTCTTTTTAGTGTTCTCGATACCATTGTTTTTATCTAGAGTAACAATACGATTATTTCTAAAATTCCTGTCAGTACTCATTTAAGGTGATTCGGAAACTGCAGACATTCATTCATTGAAATTTTTTTCGTGACTGGCGAAATGTTCGCTGAGTGAGGTACCGTAGCTACTGCCGAAACCTTGCTGGGAGCCGGAGCTCCCACAATAGCAAAAATGGCTTCCTTCCGGTGTACTCCAAGTTAACCAGCACAAAAGACGACTGAGGAGAAAATACAGGAGCACATAGATCTGGTCCGGCACAATCACCCTTGTGTCTTTCTTGCAATGAGAATGAATCTTTGAAACATTTCTTCTTAACATGTCGCCGGATCACAGTTCAAAGAAATATATATTTGTAGAACTCCTCCGGAAGACAGGCTTAAGCTTGTCACTTCCGGTGGTCCTTTGCTTTGGTTCTACCGTTCTGGGTTGTGGCCACGGGGGCGTTTGTGCTGACGTATGTAATTTCCTATACGAGACAGACTAGCATGACAAAATCTGTTTTTTTTTTTTCGGTCACAATATTTTTTCTGACGTGATGAGTAATTACTTTAGTCAATCATCCGGTAACATCTAACATTTTCCTCACAGTCCACTGTAGTTTAGTGGTTCTTGTTTCATATTTTTCTGAACAACTGCAGCGCCCGATTTATGGCCTATTCCACGTGGCGAGTTGTACCAGGTAGTTGAAGAACCAACCAATGTTGTGTGTTCAGAACGACCAGTGTTGTGTGTTCACAGAGCACTTGTCTGTGTTTGTGTGCGCGGTCTTCTTTTGCGTTCCTTGTCGTCGAATTAGAGGACACTACAGAGAAAAACGATTTTCCTCGTATTAGTAAATTACTCTTTCACGATATCAAAAACACCACGCTTTCCTGCCCGAACACGCCTGAAAGACGAGAAAAGCGCAAAAACAAAAAGCGGGTGGCGACGCCACCTTGAAGTTCACGCACCATATTCCTTGAGGTCATAGATTTTAATGGCGTCTACCGGGGTCTACGTTGTTCTTAATCGTTGGAAATGAAGTTCAATGTCTCCTGAGGGGTCAGAGACTTAACATACCAAGTTTCAGTAAATTCTGTTGAGGAGCCAGTGTAACCAAAATACGAAAAAAACACTTTGAAATCCGCGACGTCACCATCAGAAAATTCGGCGGGAAATTTAAGAGTGAAAATTCGGCATTGATCTCCTCATCTATTAATAAACCTATGGTGGTGAAATTACCGACACTAGCGTTTTCAGAGTATAGTTTGTCAGTGTAAACTAATTCATAGTTTCATTTTAGTGTCCCTTTAATGCAGAATAACTTGTGGTATGACACGCGAGATTGTCCACTGAACCGAAGTGTTAACATTGACGCAGTTCCGTCAGAAGGCGGCTACAACGTCTGGAGCCTGGACGAAGAAGGCACGCTGGTCTCGTGGGCTGTGACCGCTGTCAAGAGCGAGCCCGAGGGATCGATGTCGGACCTGGGACTCGCACCCGGGGCCACGCTCAAACTCGTCCGTGCAGCGGTGTTCCTGGTGCCGAACTTCCTGCCGCCGTGAGTGTGCACCACCTCTAGATAATCACGATGTAGGGTTTCTACCTTTAGCAGGTGGACATTTCCGGTGTCTTCACATGTATGTCGTGATTCGAAAACGATTCGACTACAAGTACTGTCAAACGTGGTTGTAATGAACACGGATATAGCGAATCATCGGTTATAGCGAGCTAGATGCGAACGTTGGCTGGTCACGCTTGATTTCAGTGGCATTTATTCTTTTATAACGAAACCGAAAGCGTGGAGTCGCCGCGACATCGGCTCTAACGGAGAAATAATTGTTCGAGCGAGGCTCAAAACTGGAAAAGTAGCATAAAAAAGCAGAATAAATGTTGAAAGACAACTGAAAACCACATTCTTGTGTTCAATATGGTTGTGGCATAAAAAAATTGTTTAAAATGTGGTTAAATAAGTTGCAGAAATTTTGGCGGAAATGAGCAGTGCGGATGCTGCAGAAACGGCCAAGACTGGGGAGGCACTTGAGAAACTCCCGACGTATGAAACTGCTGAAGAAGAAAAGGTCTTCTCGGGCATGGAATCTGTCAGAAACTTCGTTCTGCCCAGTGCAGGCATGCGTATTTGTATCTAGTATTTTCGTGCGAGCCAGAATGGTTATTTGTTAGAGCCTATTTCAATATCTACTATTACAACGAATATCGGATGTAACGAACTAATTTATGATACCGATGCCACTTCGTTATAACGAGGTTCCATTCTACTTTTTTTCATTTTCGCGCTCCATAAGTGGTCGATGTGTCGTTACACTTACGTCGTTGTCAGCATCGGCGGGTCACGCGTAGTGCATGATGAGTTAGGAACGCTATCCAGTAGAAGGAGTGCTTGTACTGCAGAAGCTTCATTGGGCGTGCGCCAGTGCTGCTGGAATGTTCTGATGGTTAAAACAGACCGCGTGAAACTTCATTCGCCTCTTCTCACCCATTAAATCACAGGCTTAGGTTTTTCTATTTTTCCGGGAGGAAGCGGAATACATTGAGTGACACATTATAAATACGTCAGCTGTGATCGAAATCTTGAAGTTTTTTTACGCAAGGTTCACTCCGGCAGTACACTACAGCTTTCAAATCGAAATGAGATTTTAATTTTAGGGCGGACGGCCAAAATTTTCCGGCTTTTTTAGGCCATTCATAAGTATTTAAGTAATAAAGGGGTTTAATTGATTGATTGATTGATTGATTGATTGATTGATTGATTGATTGATTGATTGATTGATTGATTGATTGATTGATTGATTGATTGATTGATTGATTGATTGATTGATTGATTGATTGATTGATTCGTCTTTATGTTCCTTTGTCAAAAAAGGAGGGGACGGGACTAAAAGCCGCATAGGCGGCTTGACAAGGGTCCCGACTCCCTGTTACATGGCAGTGCAGTGGGCATTCATGAAAATAAATGCAATCGAACACTTAAAATACTATAGATAATCAAAGTGGACATTTATACAATAGTTAAAAGAAGTAGTAGCTACACTTTAGCTAACAAAATAACAATTTATTATTACACACATGACGCAAACATGAAACTGAATGGATACATATATTGGTAGATTGCAAAAATAAGAAACACATCGTTTAACACATCACAAAAAAAAAAACTAAAATAGAGCGTAAATTCTTTCCTGCGTGCTATGTAATTCTGTGGTGATCTTGCCCATACAGTAATGCTTGATATCTTTATTAGATGCGACTAAAGAATCGAAGTCATCATTTAAAAGTAGATTGAATCGTTTAGGCACCGTGAAAGTCAATGACTGGGTACAACCGTATGCCCTAGGGGTGGGTACAGCCCACCGTTCCTTGAATCTGATATCCTTGGTAGATCTATTTTCTTTCAGCTTTGCTAAAGTGATAATGCGGTTTTCTTTATTTCGCAGAAAACTCCGGTACATGAGTGTTAACCTGTAGTAAAATAAACTAAATACACGCATAATATCACATTTAGGAAAAAGTTCAACCGTAGAATAAAGATAAGGTGCATTTGCTATACAGGGTGTTTCAAGAAATGTGTCCAACCTTCTCAAAAATCAGGAAAATGCGATATTTGATTGCTGCCTTCAGAATTGGTTTTCCTGTAGTGGCAAGGATTTTAAGATGGTTAAAGAAATTATTTGGGACTGTAATTAAAAAAGTTAAATTATTAACTTTTTAATTATTGGAGTTAGGTGGTTTTGTCAAATGGGAGAATCGAAGTTCTTCATACCAGAAACCCAACCCAACTTTGAGATTTTGAAAAAGTGACATCTAGTAATAACTACGAAGTAATGAAATTCAACCAAATTCAATGGCGAAACCTAAACAGAAACATGGAAGAGAGCAACTACCATATTCTTCTGAGACGTCCAAAATGAGGGAATGACATTTTCTGTAGCGCTAGGCATCTTAAGATGGTTAGAGACATGACTTGATACAGTAACTAAAAAAGTTAAATTAATTAACTTTTTAATTAGTGGAGTTAGGTGACTGTGTCAAATTGGGGAATTGAAGTTCTTCGTGCCAGAAACCCATTCCAACATTCAGATTTCGAAAAGCGGCCTCTAGTAATAATTACGAAGTAATGAAATTCAACCTAATTCGACGGCTTTCGCTATTGAAAGCCGTTGCATTTGGTTGAATTTCATTATGCCACAGCAATTACTAGAGGACGCTTTTTCGAAATCTCAAAGCTCGGATGGATTCCTCGCATGAAGAACTTCAATTTTCCCATTTGACACAATCACCTAACTCCACTAATTAAAAAGGTAATTAATATAACTTTCTTAATTACTGTCCTAAATGATGTCCTTAACTACCTTAAGATTACTGCCGCTACAGAAAAAGCAATTCTGAAAGCCCCGAGCAAATATCGCATTTTCCTGATTTTTTGAGAAGGTTGGACACATTTCTTGAAACACCCTGTATAACGGATAGCTCTCTTTTGGAGCATATGCAACTTCTTTAGATTTGCGATACCAGTGGTACACCACACAACACTTCAATACTCCAAATGAGTAGATACCAGAGAATTATACAGAAGAATTTTAACTTTAACAGGAAGCATGTGTCGCCCTCTTGCTATGACACCAACAGCGCTAGACATTTTCGATCGTATGTATTCCGTATGTTCATTCCAAGTCAAATGTTCCGAAAAAATAACACCAAGAGTTTTTACATTGGTCACAAACTCTATCAAGTCATTATCTAGATGAACAAACAATGCTTTTGATATTCTTTCCCCTTTGGGTCGATATAAAATTGCTTTTGTTTTCCCTGAGTTTATCATTAAGCGATTCATGTCTGCCCAAGTTTTGATGTCTTTTAAAACTTGATTGGTTGTTGCTTCTAACTCACTTTCAACTGTTCCTGGAATGAATACTGTTGTATCGTCAGCGTATGCGACAAACTGTGCTTTATTTGTTGTATGTACGATGTCGTTAACGTATATAGAAAACAATAAGGGCCTTAGTACGCTTCCTTGCGGGACTCCTTTTTTTAACAGGCCGCTTATAACGTTTATAATTACTAAATGCAGTGATTCCACTCCTGCGCCAACTGCGCCAAAGTGCGCCAAATTGTATTTACTGCGCCATCCTGATAATATCGACGAAATTTGCGCCAAACTGCGCCAAAGTCTCGGGTTTGGGGGCGTCTCCCGGCAATCGCACCGCCGGCGCGTCAGAACATGTGCAGCTCGATTTTGGGGCTGCCAATAAAGTCGCAATCATGGACCAAGAATTATTCCGCTGAATAAATAGCGCTCGCGCGTGCGTTCCGAGTAAGCCACGATGCCATGCACGGTGCCGACGCAGCTTCTGTTCTGCAAGTCGGCTCGACAGCAAAACGCGCTCTCCGCAGAGGCTCGTGACGTCTAGGCCTATCGGTAGCGAGAAAGTGCTACGGCGATTCATCGGCTGACGTCGTCTGTTCCAGAAACGCTGCTGATAGCTCGTTTCAAGCGTCGCACGGCACGTAATGAAAGCAGTGTTCAGTAATAACTACACGCGTGCCGCTAAAATGCCTATCACTTCTGTTTCTGGACATCGCGGAATGAAATCTGGGATCGCTCGCAGTAGATATATGGGACAATATCGAATTTTCCTTGCTCGCGTTTATGGAAGAGCACGCGGACGGTGGAAACGCGTTGACACTTTTCCTCAGATATACCTTATCCATGGGTCTTCATCCAGAACAGCTTTTCGTAATTCCTTCCGCCAGCACGTCCGAGTTTGTAATCACTCTGCGGTAAATATCCCCTAAAAGGTCCTGCCCTTTCGAGCTCACGTGCTAGGGTTCCAATTCGAATTTTTTGCTTGCTTTTTTAAAAATGTCATCTCATTAGTAAAATCATATCTCCTGGTCGGAGCAGCCGCAAATGCGCAGCTGTCAGTAGTGGGCCCGTCGCTGACGGCCCACAGTGAAGCGGCTACGCCATGTTACACGTCCGCCCCTCGCTTTCGGGGGTCAATAGCTAACGGTTAAAAAAACTCAGTTTCGCTAAAGAGCGAAGCAATGAATGCGATACCAAAAAATTGCATTGTGAAACGAAGTAAGACTAGCAGCTAACTCTTTTGGATCCGATCTCGCGTAACTCAACAAAACGCTAGTTGAAGGGAATATGGCCCCTCCAGGAACCGAAGCGTTTTCTTGCTCTCAGTTCCCTAAACGCGAAGTAAGCGTTGAGAGCACAGCAAGTTTACGAGCCGTCTCCTGATGCCTCGAGATAGCGCGCGCGCAAGCGACTGCGCCCTTCGAAAGATGCGCCCCCCCCCCTTCCGCTCCCCTGGCGTCCCTTCATGCTTCTTACGAAAGACGGGCGGGGCGTTTCCTCTCTGTTTGATGAGCAATCGACGGCAGGCCCGCACGCGGGAAGATGTTATCTCATGCGCTGTCCGTGCGGCGGTGACAGACGGCCGGCTAGTTTAATCTCCGCTTCAGCCGCGTTCGTCGCCAGCGCTCGCGAGCTTTTACCCGCGGCTAGAATGCGCGTGGTGATGTTATTAATTTGGACTTTATACGGAAATTACGGCAACGGCGAAGGCAAACATCCGCCCAGAGTGTCCATATAATTGCTATCGCAAGGGTCAATGTACGGGGCAGATTTTGCGCCCCCCCCCCCCCCCCCGTGCGCACGCCTATGCTCCTGAGATGATTTTTTCCATGAGATTTGCAATGAATCGAAATATTTCTAGCCTTCATAAGAGCCCCATAATAATGCTCAGGTGCTTGAATGTTAATGCAATATGCTTCTGTATTGCACTCCAGGATGTAAAATTCGCTGCTCCAAAGTGCTCCCAGATGGAAAATTATCTGCTCCAAAGTGCTCCAAGATGAAAATTCTGCTGCTCCAAAGTGCTCCAAAACGGAAATTTTGCTGCTCCAAAAATTGCTCCAAATCAGAAGTCCTCGGTAGCATCACTGTAAATGTTGTCTCTGGTTTTATGTTTCTTCTTCCTGGGAATTTTTTTCTTGTACATTTTGTGTCCGCATTTATTCGCGCGCGGTCTATTGTCAGTGCACTCAGACTGATTCCCCGAGCACACATCGGTAAAAAAAAAGGAAAGAAAGAGAGAGAGAGAAAAGAAGAAAAACATGATGAAAAAGCAGCTTTTCCTGTTTGTCTTAGTCGGCGTACGTCTGTGAGAACTATAAAAATTGAGCCGTTACAAACTCAACCAACCCTAAGCCTTCGTGTACCTTACAGCGAATCACCTTCGTGACCTCTTTCTCGGTGCATCGACGTTATTTACGCAAAACCTTGTATTTACGTGAAAATAATCTGGGCGTTGCTGAAAAAGAAAGAACGTCCGATAATCCACGATGTTCTCGGCCTTGTCGTGCCGGAACGAACTTTGGATGACTTTCTCGGCAGAATAAAAACAAAAACAAAGATAGAAAAGAAAACAGGCCACGGCGGTGAAATTCGCATCCTCGTTCTCCACGCGTCGCGCTTTGATTTAAGACACTCTCCTTTGTTCATTCGCCGCGGCCCGCTATACTTCGAGAGAAAGTCACGTTCTTCGAATGCGAGCTCGTTATGTACCGCGAGCGCAAGTGCGCGTACGCAAATTGCGCGATTGGACGTGTACGCACTCGAGCACGTCCGCAACCCTGCGAACTCTCTGTACGTACACACTCTATGCATCGCGGTGATTTGCACTGGTGGCTGACTCGTTCGTTTCGAGGCCGTTGGGGCACCTGTGCTCGGATCACTCTCGAATCTTTAATGTAGAGACCCGTTTCCCATACGCCCCGTTCACCGAAGTCATGCAGCCTACAGCTTCAGTTGGGCCAGCTGACTACACAAGTCGAGGACGTACCCCTTCCATCTCAACTGCGCCGCCGTGGCCGGGTGGTTCGAAAGAGCGCGTCGCGGTATTGTCGGGCACGCGTGACGTGTCATTCGGGTCTTGCATTGTATGTGTGTATATGCGTTAACCGGATCGGACCGGGCTGGGCAGAGCGAGCTTCGAGGATCTTGCTTCTTGTCACGCAGGTCGTACGAGGAGGCACGCGACGGCCTGAGGACCTTCGGAGCGGCTCAGCTGAGCGCCACGCGCGTTCTGGTTACCACGGACATTGTGAGTCCTCCGCTCGATCAACTTGCTCGCGTTTGACCTTCGCGAGACACGCGTGGCGCTTTATACCGAAGGACAACACGCCGGCATATGAGGGTACGCGTCGTGCAGTTAGAATGTTGTGGAGAAACGAACGCGGCTGGTTGGGTTGCGTTAAACCGTGTTGATGTCGCCCGTGTGTATATATATGTAAGAACAAGGTCAGATCTCAACGACTATACAGTGAAACTCGGTTATAACGAACCCGCGTAAAGCGAATAATTCTCGATAACGAACACGCGCATTCTGCTGACCGATACTTATGCATGATAGCAGCCATTGTAAGGGACTGGACATTTGGTATATACCTTATCCGCTTCCAGCGCCCTTGAAAGTTCGAAGCCGCCTCGCGCCTTGAAGCTTATATACGCACTTTTCGCGGTGCCGCCGCCGATATTCTGCCTCCTCTAAATGAGATGAACTGGAGCAGGAGTAAATGGATTCCTTTCTCGCGTATTCTCACCATATGAGGATAAGAAGCTCGTCTATGGCGAAATCAACGCACATGTCCGTTTAAATAAGTTCGCTGTTCGTGTGCTTGGGTATAGCGAACCATCTGATATATCGAACGGTTTCTTTAATCGGGCTTATGTGCTCCGCTTTGAATCGTCTAGGGAGTTCTAGGGGGCCGTTCGCTGTGTGGTATCTTATTAGTGGAGGCGCTTTCACGCCGGCAAGTTCACTGGTCGGTGCGCGAGTGAGTGTTTATTTCGTGGCATCATATGTACGCAAAATAATTACTCAAATAAATGTGGTGCGCAAGTGCAGCTATGTGTTCAGAACGTAATGTTAGCAACTATGTGTGCTCATGTGCGCTTCTCATGTAGAAATGTGTCGCCTGTGCTATCATGTATACGCTTTCACGCTTTCCAAACAGATATTTGTGGATACCAGCCACCCGCTTTAAAAAAAATCTCATGAAAGTCAGAAGCTCGACTCACAAAACGTATTTAATTAAGGTCGTCTCATTCGTTTTTGCTATGCTGTGAATATGTGGAGTTTATATACTTGTACACGGCGAAGCGTGTTTCGAAATCCTAAAGAGCGCAACAGCAAATCTTCCGGTCACCGTCACACGACGGGAAAGTGAAGTGACCTTAGCAGGAACATCGCGTGTTACGTGATTATAGAGCGGCACGTCGCTGTCGTCTCGGTATCTGAAGTGGGATGCCTGCAAATTATTGATAACCGCGAAGCGGTACGGCTTAGATTGCTGGAAATCGATTATTCCGGTTCGAAATTTGATGATTCTGGTTCAAGTTAACCTTTATCTTGGATGCACACGATATCGGAGCATAACTTGGTTTAAGATAAGGGACAAGTATTAATATTCAGAAAATCTAAAAAAGAAATCGATTCTGGTTCAAGTTAACATTTATATTGGATACATATGATATTGGAGCACAACTTGGCTTAAGATAGGGGCCAATTAACTGTCGGGATAATTAATGAAAATTATATTTGACGAAGCTCAGTGAAATATTGTGAGCAGCTTGGATCACTGCGGCACCTGGCGGAGCATGTCTCAACCAGGCGCTACTTTCTGCGTGGCCTCTGAGATCCGCTTCGACATCGCGCGAATGTACTTTGTCCTTACAGATTTATTTCCGTTTCTTTCAACTATGTTTTTCTGTGCAGGGAGTGGTCGTTCACTTGGACTTGTACAAGGCGAGGACGTCACCGAAGGTGTTCAAGCCGAAGCAGCGCGTACGTAATAAGCAGCAGGGCGTGTTCTTTGCTTGCGCGGTTTAGTCTTTCGATTTTCTTGGCGCACTGAAGCGAGGACACTCACAGAGAAGATGGGCGATTGTCTCCTCGCAGCTAAGAACGTTTTTCAAAAAAAAACTTCCACAACTATTAGATAGACTTGACAATCGCCCATTGTAGGAGGAAAAGGTCTTAGGACACTGGCCGAGACCATACTCGGCACGGAAGGCTTCGTGAGCGTTGTTGCGTTTGCGCACAACTGGTCTCAGAGACAGACTTTAAGCAGTGTCCTTTATTGTATTATTGTTTTTTTTTTCCTTTTTGTAGCATCTCTTTTCTATCATCTTTTGTTCCCCTTACCCCTTTCCCCATCACAGGGTAGCCAGCCGGTCTGAGAACTGGCTAACCTCCCTGTCCTTCCGTTTTTCTTTTCCTCCTCCTTTCGATTTTCGGAGCAGTGTACATGCATAAAGGCTCGTTCACACGGGCGACTAGCCCTGGTCGCGCGACCATTTGCGACTGCAAGTGAAAAAGCGACTCAAAGCGACTGATGTTCACACCTGCGTGCGACCTATATATGTCGCCACATAGAATTCACGTCTGCTCGTATATAGCTCGCATTGCCATTGCCCCGTAAAATAAGGTGACGTCCTGTTCCTGCGCATGTGATTGGCTCAGAGCTTTGCGCCTGCAGTCGCGCGACTGAAAAATCGAGCAGCGAGCGACTGAGTCAAAGCAGTCGCTTTGCGACCAAAACGGCCATTTGCGACCATTTGCTACCAGTCGCTTTGCGACTAAATTAGTCGCGCGACCGTTGCTAGTCGCCGGTGTGAACGAGCCTTAACTGTGACTGAGAGGACCACGCAGGGAAGTGAATATCACACGCTTTGAGGGACTTATGTTATGCTTTGTGTTATGCAACGATTCAACGAACATCTATTCTCATAGTCTTAGGAAATTGCGTATCTGGTTCTCCACCAGTTCTTTTTTTTTTTTTGATGTCCAGTATTTATCTTTTTTTTTAAGTTTTAGAAACTGTAACCATATAGGTCACCATGTTTGTATAACTAGAGCAAAAGCCAGTGCTTGTTAGAACGTCGCGAGGCGACGGTGGCATTTATGGTTATTTAAGTAAACCTCCGGAGAAACTGTACAACTGGTTGCAGTATCACTGAAAGAATAAGCGCTGAAATTGACGCGCCCAAAAAGAAGAACAGACAAGGACTAGCGCTTCCTTTGTCCGTTCTCCTTTTTGTGCTCGTCAATCTTTAGCGCTTATTCTTTCAATGTTCATGGATAACCAATTAGCCCAGCAGCCTGTTCTGTTGCAGTATCACCTCGACCGATCCCGAAGGTGACCACACTGGGAAACTTTGGCAAATTAATATATATATATATATATATATATAATATATATATATATATATATTTATATATATATATATATATATATATATATATATATATATATATATATATATATATATATATATATATGTGTGTGTGTGTGTGTGTGTGTGTGTGTGTGTGTGTGTGTGTGTGTGTGTGTGTGTGTGTGTGTGTGTGTGTGTGTGTGTGTGTGTGTGTGTGTGTGTGTGTGTGTGTGTGTGAGGCATAGGAGGAAGCGAAACATTTATTGGGCACCATATACATGGAGCTAACGGCCATCATGAGTAGAAGTAGATGCGAGATGACGTGGTTGATAATAGAGGCCAGCAGAATTTCGACGTTTGGGGACGCATGTGTGAGTAGCCCATCAGTGGTGTTGTCAGATGAAGAACGCGATTACATGTGTTGGCGATAAACGGTTTTTGGTTAAGCAACTAGGATAAATGCGCTCGCGTGGTGAATGATATGGTGTTGTCACGTCTGTGATGTACGCGCGTAGCTTACAGTTTATGGTTGTGAGAGCTATGCACACGTGACGTATGACGTCGTGAGAGTATATAGACCAACGGGATCAGCGAGTAATTAAACAGCTGTTGAAAGTTAGCGCTGTGTTGTGTCGAATGTGTCTGTTTTTTTTCCTTGGCCTTCGCTACCATCAATTGCCATGCTATACCAACAATCCCCAAATTGCCACCCTCATCGATTACTCTTCCGTTTTCAGCTTGGGCGGCCCAGGAGTGCTGTATTGCATTGTCGCCACATCACCGGTCCTTCTTCCTCGTGAGCACACGTTCATACTCTCCTTCTCGTCGTGCATATTTTACATTCATATTTACATTCCTTATTCGTGTTTTTTCCGAAAGCACAGCGTATCTGTAACCTGACTCCTCTGTCACACTCTGTCTTTTCTCCTCCCCCTCTCCCTACAGAAAACTCCCGATATATTTCAAGGTCGTTAATGCATTAGTGTTGTGCATTGTTCAACTTGTTACGGCTCAATCAATAAGAGCCCCTTTGGTCGTTCGTCTCTAGTCTTTATAGTGTTCTAACACGTTATAATAAGCATTAGTGCACCCTATTCACAGTTTTACTTTCTTAAGTGCGGAGCACTTTAGAGGCCGGGCTGTCGTATGCTGTCGTCGCTTGGTGTAACACAGGCAAAACCACGTGTAAAATTTCAAAAAAAAGGGGGGGGGGAAACAAGCGAGAAATAGAAAGAGAGAGAAAGGGGGAAAATACGAATAAAAATATAAATAAATAGAAATAAAGAAATAGAGAAAAGGACAGAAAAAACGGAAAAAGAGAAAAAGAAGGAAAGAGAGGAAGAAAGAAAGAAAATAAAGAGAAACAAAGAAGGCCGCCCAGCTCTGCACTTCCTTCAGGCTTGGCGCCACTAGTACGCAGCTGCCTTAACTTTTTTTTTCTGTCATGTAATCGCGCTTACATAGGACGCATATGTGCACGAATGATTGGATCTGTCACACCACTGGCGATATGCAGCTTTGTGTCTCCACGTTTGAAATTGTACAGATAGCTCTCTCTTTCTCTTCCTCTCCCTCTACGTGCATGTGTGCGCGCGCTACTGCTCTTCTTGAAGATGCTATACGCTTTCTATCGCAGGTTGCGAGCAGGAGTGGCGCTCTGAGACTGCACTTCCTCGAGTACGGTAAGTGTTTGTAATCTACAAGAAACGTTTCAGTAAACTTGTAGCTCTGTCGTCGAACAACGCAATGAGTGTGCCCTGCGCGGCAGACGCACGACTTGCAAACAAGTCGCGTTATTATTGTTAATGGAGCGACTCTCCCAACTCTCCCGTGGCCCAGTTCGATGAGGAGGAGGGGCAACAGTGCGCTTGACCCCCTCCCCATAATTGGGGCCTGTGTGTATATATGCGCAGCTATGCTGCATATTTCCTATTTTTGGTATTCTCCCTTGTCGACAGAGCAAGCCGTATGGGAGTGGGACCCGCTGGAGAGAACGGAAACTGGAGCGCTCCTCTGGAGCCCCTGCGCCCCGACGCAGTTCCACGTCACCACTGCGGCTGGAGAGGTGGCCACCTGGCACTTGTCGACGAGAAGCGATGGCCCCACACGAGTCGCCACGTTTCCCTCTTCCAGGTACGTCACGACTCCTGCGCAGTGACCGCTATGACACTTTGACTGTCGTTGCGGAATCAGTTAAGGAAAGAGGTTTGACAATTGTGCACCTATCAGCGCACATAATGGGAATAGTTTTTTGTAGTTCACATAGACCGGATCGTCTATCTCACACATAGGCGTGCGCAGGGTTCCTCATCAGGGGAGGGGGGGGGGGTTGGGGAAGGTTCGTCGCAGCGCCCTCCCCCCCTCCATACTAAGTCAATGTATGGGGCAGACTTTGCCCCCCCCCCCCCCCTGCCCCACCCCGTGCGCATGCCTATGACTACACACTCTCGTTTCAGATAAAATAGGTTTCCCTTAGCAGGGGTGGTTCACCGTACGGTGTAATACCATACCATCGGGGTCGACATGCCATTTTTAACACGAAAGTGTTTTTATGCCGGGGTGGCACCAAGACTTCACTGACGTATTTCAGTCAGGGATATGACGTTGGTAAAAAGCACACTGATGGATTAGAAAGAAACAAACTGCAGAAAAAGTTCCGCCGCCGCGAATCGAACCCACGACCTCCTCGGTCCGTTACGATAGGCGCCCGGCGCACTACCGACAACGTCACCGACGCGCATGCACGAGGTTCTACAAACGCGCCTTATATACCTCACACATTCTCTCTCGCACGGTGCTCTCTGATGGCGGGGCTAGGCGGGGCGGGGCGGTGCCGCCGTCTGTGTGCGGTGAAGTGAAGTACTGCGTCATGAAACTAACGAGCGCCAATAGAGAGTGATTTGGCGACGACGCAGTTGAGCGTCCCGATGCTAGCGAGAGACGCTGGCCGCGCTAGCATCGAAGAGTCGCCCAAGACGCAGTCACGTTCTTTGCCTTTCGCTTCGTGTTAGCGTGTGACGGCTCGTTGTCGGAGTGCTGCAGCTTCCACATACACCAACGGTGTTTCGCCGCCGACTACGTGGAATGCGATAGCACCGACTGATAAAACTGGTGCGAGTGCATGAGCGGGGCTGTTTCTTTAGTCGCGGTGACGATCGGCTGCCGCGCTTCGGTCGTCTGGGTGGGGCCTCTCCTGCCTTCTTAAGTTGTATCCAACTATAAGGCATGCATGCAATAAGTGACAAAGTGATGGGAGCATAAATGCCTTAATAATTGCATTTGGGACATTTTCTTTCACATTATCATGGTGCTGCTTAAATTGTCTCTTCTATGCGCAACGCATCATTTGTGTTTTGATGTTACTGTAAGAACGTTGTTCGACATGTGCGACTGTGTGTGTTTTTTTTTTCTTTTATCCATGTTTCTGGTTTTACTGTGAAAACTCTGTTTGATGGTTTTTAATCGCCATGTTTTATTGCTCGTTGTGTTATAGTGCGAAATTTGTGTGTTGTATGTTCGATCTCTGTAAGAGCTAAGGAGTAGTCGACCCCTTATTTGTTCGCCAACATCTCACATATCAACAACAAAAAAAGAAACCGTCCGAGACACTATATGTGTTTTCTTCGCTTTTCCTATACTCTGCCGCACTTTCATACTTTTTCTTTGTTTTCGCTTTTGTAGTTTTTTTTTCTTTACTGCTAACCTGTCTTGGCCAATCTGGGGCCCGCAGTAATTAATCAGTTAATTATACCGTGGTTATGCTTGGCATCAGTTCCAAGTTTCCAAACGTTAATTGTTTTTATTTGATGTTTTTTTTTATTTGAGTCTCTGTCTTCCAAATACTAAACACAAATGCGAATGAACGGCATCAGCGCTGTTGGCCTAGGCGCTCCTCTCTGTTGGACGGGCCAAACATTTGAGAAGAGTCTTTTACGCAAAAATCGCGTCTAAATCTCACCTCTAGCTTTTTTTTGTTCTTTTGTTTTGCTCGTACGTCATATGAAATCGAAGCTGTGCCTTCCGCAAACATCTAACTAATCAAACTAAAATAACGCATTGTTGTTACGATGACCCTTTACGATGTTGCGGTTAACTAGGTGACAGCACCGTTGCTGCTATTCAAGTCACACTTGTAAGTTCGAGGTAATTCTGAATAGAATGGAAATTATGACCGTAATTACCATTCTAATTTTTTTTCTAATATCGATCGGTCGCTTTGTGATCCGTTAGTTGCGATATGCAGCGAAGTATGCAAAAGGAGGTCCCAAGGTAGAGCAGTAAGTCGTCTCAGACCACGCAAAACTGTCCATCACGTGTTTTGAACAAAATATCGACGCTTCAGAGTATTTTGGCTCCCTTTTGACCGTTACAGGCATAGCCTACTATAGCGTTGCCGGAGGAGAAAAGCCTTGGTGATTAGCCCGCAGATTTTCAACACTTTTCTCCCTACGTTTCGCCAAATATTTCTAACAACTATTATTTTAAGCCATACACAACATTGTAAGAGCTAGCTTTGGATTTCGCGCGCCTTCCTTTTATCTGAAAACGTAAACTGAGATCTTCCTTACTTTGAGGCAACTTAAAACACGTTTTCCGCTTTGAAGGAAAGATTACCTTTAAGGGCTCGTTTTTCGTTGTTAGACAACAATATTAATGATAACTAACAGACAATAACGCCACGGAAAGTATAGGGGATTTTATTGGTAGTAATTAGGATATAAATCTGAAGAAAGTAAAGTGGACGAAAAGATAACTTGCCGCCGGCAGAGACCGAACCTGCGAGTCCTAGAGTCACTGGAAAATCAGAGTACCGCAAAGGTAGGCTGCACGCGGGCAACATTGAGTGGCGGCGGCCATGTCCCTTCCAGACCGTCCGGCGCGTTGCTAGCGTGTGTTGAGAAGTGACCGATGTTTTAGCCTCAGTACCGTGTTGCGCTCGGCAGAACGGCATTATGTGTGTGTTTCTTCAAGAGGATAGTAGAAGTGATTTCGAGTCACCGACAGGTATGGATCGACTGCGCGGTTAGCGGTGCAACTAATGAAACGTACGGCGAATGTTGCCATGTGCTCGCGAACTCTCTTCATGGCTTCATCGGTCTCGTTTCGTGTCACGCCCGGGCGTGTTCGCTAGGTCCGGATCTGTAAACATAGTTGCATTAGCGCAGTGACATCGTGCGAGATGCCATTTACTTCGACATTGGGTGAATCTTGACTGTTTGCGCTAGCTTTTCAGTCGGTGTTCAGGTTCACTGCACTCGAGAACGTTATCGAACATCGAGAACATTCAACATTGCGTCCTTCGACTGATTGCTGACGCATAGCTTGCTTGCGCACCGTGCTTGCTGTTCAACTGGTTGACATGTGTAATAGAAGTTGTGTGTGCACGGTAATTGGAAGTTGTGCGCGACGTCTTGATTCGGAACGCCGGCAGCCGAACGCACGGGCGAATCGGCGTGTGGTAGGTAAGGTGCATCTTATCTTACGATACGTAGAGAATAGGCCATCAAAAATTATTGACATCACTACTTAATTGTTTCGTTTCCTACTTCTTGTCTCCTTAATATTCCCAACGTTGCAATGAATTTGCAAATATTTTGCTGTGTTCTGACAAACAGTTCTTTTTTTTTTTTTTGGCGTCGCCAGCGCGTAAACAGCTGGGGTTCGGTTTCTGCACTGCAGCACTTTTTTTTTCATAATGCACTCTTATTAAAACTTCCTCGACACGGTGCTTTATGTTCTTTTGATCAGAAATAGCACATCCCGGAATTTTTAAAGCGCATGCTACTGCAACACAGTACGTATATAGACCTAGGGCTCGCATAAAATCGACTCCCTCAATGCGTTGGATCTTTTTTTTTTTTTTTTTTTTTTTGCTGTGACCATTTCTCACCAACTATACAGTATTTTAAGGGCACCCTCGGTGCAATGCAGCATTAGCAGCATTTTTTGCAACAAATGTAAAAATACGCTTGATAACATTGCCTTATACCAAGTTTATCAACAGAGTTCCATGCTTCTGTTTTGTGCAATGCCAAAGATCATGCCACAATTGCCTTCAAGGTATACCAGTAAACAGTTAATATTTTAATAAATCTTCGATTTCGCTCTCGTGCGTGACACGCTTATAACTCGGATAGCATGCGTAATCTGTTCAACAGATCGAGATATAAACAGCCGAGCAAATAGAAAGGTATGTAGTTTTCAATATCGCTGACCATAGCGAACCGAAAATGTGAAGTATCCTGTCGCATAGGATCTTTTCCAGCAAAGTTAGTGTAGTTCACTGCAGGAAGGAGTGTTATTCGAGGAGGCCGAATTCGTTCAGGGCAACTATGCAGCCACGTAGAACGGCGCTCTTTGACATTAATTTTTCCCACACGGCAAACGAGATTCCCAGAGTAGCTCACCAGTAACGTTCGATTGATGGTGAGCTACTCTCTTCTGGCATCTGCATGCAGTGGCGTAGCCAGGGGGTGGCACACCGGGTCCGTGCCCCCCCCCCCCCCCGAAAAAAAATGTCTGCTTACGCCCCTGTCCGCATGACGCGTTTAAAAAAGCGATGAAGTACTTCTGGGGACCGTGGTACTGCGAAATGTCCGGCCACGCTCCGCATTAAACGCGCCTGCGCCCAAAGCGCTTGGAAGGGATATGGCGGCGAGAGGTCACGTGATGCGAGTAAGCCAATCGCGTCGGCGGCGGCGCGCGGAAAACAGATGCGATACTCTGAAATTTTTCCAGTGACTCTAGCGAGTCCGATGCTCTACCACTGAGCTACGGCCGCAGTCATCCTCCCGTCCACTTTATGGGCTATATATGTTCATTTAAACATAGGAGTGTTAGTCAGCGCCGGTCAGCTGCCAGCTCGCAAGATCATGTTCTACGTGACGCCTACAGGCAGAAAAAGAGTGTTCCACACTCGCCGCCATGGCTGCAATCGGCGCTTACTAATACTCCTATGTTTAAATGCACATGCATACCCCATAAAGTGGACGGGAGGATGACCGCCGCCGTAGCTCAGCGGTAGAGCCTCGGACGCGTTATTCGAAGGTCGCAGGTTCGGTCCCTGCCGGCGGCAAGTTATCTTTTCGTCCACTTTACTTTCTTCACATTTATATACTAATCACCACAAATAACATCCCCTATACTTTTCGTGGCATTATTGTCTGTTTGTTCTCAATACTATTGTTTTCCGCTTCGGTGTTTTATAGAATGATAAATGAAGCGACCGGAAGTTTCTACAGGTACAACGCTTGCTGCTACTATCGCAGTCTTGAAACCTTCTTAACTATATTCAACACGTTATTCCTATTCGTTCTCTTTTTCAGAGTCTTGGCAATGGACGCGGATGGAACGGCTGCGTCGAAAACATCCGAGCATTGCTTGGTAAGGCTCTGATTGCCTGTTTCTTGTGGGGTGTAACGACGCCCATGGCGATGGTAGCGGAGCTCGATTTTAGACTGCCGTTTATGAGCCTATAGGTGTAATCACAACGGTCGCTTAAAGGGACACTCAAGGAAATGCCGTTTTTTCCAGTATTATTGTGAATTGCCGCTTCACAACACCAAAATCACAACTCTTGCCCCGAGAAGACGCCTGGTAAGTGAGAAAACGCGGTACAAGCAAATGCAGGAGGCAACGCCACCTTCAATATCCCGTACCAAATCACTGTGACGTCATAGATTTTGACGGCTTCTACAGGGGCCTACATAGTTCTTGATTGGTCAAAATGAACAACGTTGTGCCCTGAGGGGGATAAAGACTTAACGTGCCGAGTTTCATCAAATTTTGTTGAGCCATTGTAATTAAAGGGACACTAAAGTGAAACAACGAATTGGTTTAGATTGATTAATTGTACTCTGAAAACTCTAATGACGTTAATTTCACCGTCAATAATAATAATTCAATAATAGAGGAGAAAATGAAAGTCACAGTTGGACTTTTAAATTTCGCGCCGAAATCTCCGCGCGTGGCGTCACGGATTTCAAAGTGCATTTTTCGTGCTTTGGCGACATTGGTTCAACGAAATTTCCTGAAACTTGGCATGTTAAGTCTCTGGCCCCATGAGAAAGGACAATGTACTTCATTTTTACCAATTAGGAACTATGTAGACCCTATAAGATGCCGTCAAAATGTATGCAAAAAATGTTCCAAAAGCCGGGTGAGTTCATGATTCTAAAATATTTACTCCGACTTAACGCAACAAAAATATAACAAAATTACATAGACGTCTCACCACCTATGCGGGTGGCATCCTCATTATACAACAGCGGCACCGTACCGGACATTTACAGGGACATATGTGGCGTTTTTTTTCGAAATGGGCTAAATCCAGAAACCGAAACTAGCTCAAATATTGCTCCATTGGCAAGTACATTCTCTCAACTTTCCTCTAAAAGAGAGATCGGAACGAAATGAGCCAAATACCAACAGCTACGTGTGCTCACAGATCCCGTTTCAAAACGAAATTGAGCCAGATCCATGCGCTGTATGGATCGAAATGAGTCAAATCCAGTATGCCGATAGTAGAGCGCTTCGGCGATCACGTGATTCGGCGAACGTGGAAGCCTCCGTGTGATTTCCCACCTAGCCTGACTACTCTGCCTGTTTTCTGGGTGTTTGTGCAAGTTTTATTTATTTTTTTTTGCCCTTACGGAGCTGGATTATCATGGATTCTGGTGGAAGTGAAGAGATCGGCGAGAGATCGGTCCCGAGACGTCGTCGACATCGTGAACAGAAGCAATGTCGACGCCGACGAAGCAAAGAATGCGCCACTGCCCGAATTTCAAAAAAGTTTTTTCAAGAATACCGCATTGAATTCTATGTCTCAATTCGAAATGAGCCAAATCCAAAGTTATCATGCTAATAATGGTGAAATCCGCTGCACATTTTTTAACTGATTGTGGCCAGAAACTTCCCCTAGCCGACATGTAAAACATATCATAGAATAGCTTTGACAGCGTTGTATTTAGTTTGCATAGCAAATTCTTGCCGTTTTCTCAAATTCTCTTTGGATGGATTTGACCCATTCACTAACAATGGACTGGGCGACCTCCGCTCAGTTGATGCCAATGTGTACTGAGGATGCCACCCGCATAGGTGGCCAAACGTCTATGTAATTGTTATATTTTTGTTGCTTTAAGTCAGAGTAAATATTTTAGAATCGGCAAAATGTATGGCGTCACGCCGACTGGTGCGGGAAATTCGAGGTGGCATCGCCATCGGCATTTTCTTTTCGCGCGTTTTCTCGCTTACCAACCGACTTCTCACAGCAAGCGTGTCGTTTTTGGTATCATGAAAGAGTAATTTACTAGTACGAGAAAAAAGTCGTTTTTCTCTTTAGTGTCACTATAAAATATACCGGACTAAGCTATCGCTCGTAGGCGTGCAACGGACAGCACCTCCTGGCAGCATCTTCTTCGTTTGTTTTCATCGCTCAGTCTCTCTCCCCAGAGCAGGAGCGGACGCGAGTCTGGTTGACCTCCCTGCCTTGTCTTCTTCATCACACTCCTCCTTTTTATTGCGATAGCAATTATATGGACACTCTCGATTGATTTTTGCCGTCGCCGTCATGCCCCAGATATGTATATGTATGTATATATATAAAAAGGCACAAAGAAAAATAAAGCAGAAGAAACAAATTACACCATACCCCGCTGAAATGAACCATGTGCGGATGCGAAGCAGCGGGGAGATCGTTCGCTTGAGCGGGAGATGGTGTAATTTTTAGTGGCGAAGCTCCTTAAGGCGGCAACCGTTCGTCCCTCGTAGTCGTAGTCGTAGTCGTAGTAGTCGTAGTCGTAGTGCGTAACCAGTCTTACGCTTTGACCTCCAAGGTGGTGCCGGTGGGAGATTTTTCCTGTGGGTTGTTAAACAATAAAAAATTCGCAGCGTTAGCTAAAAGCCGACTTCTTCTGTCTCTCATTCCCATTAGCAGCCATTCTTTACCTCCAAGGTAGTGCCTGGTGAGATTTCTCCTGTGCGTGATTAAACAATAAAAATTTTGTTCAAAACGCCGTTGATTGATGAAATAAACCAACGAAAGACGCCAGATGTTTTGCAAAAGCAAAACGAAAGAACGCCAGATGTTTGTAAAGCAAAACGAAAAGATGCCAGCTGCTTAACGAAAGACGCCAGATGTTTTCTAAAGCAATGGTTTTCTAAACAATGAAAATTCACAGCGTACATGTAAAATTAAAGTGAGCTGCAAGTCGTCATAACTCATCGAACCTTTAGTATAAACGCGCCCGATCTCACGTCGGTGATGATGTACTGGGCAGAATTCACGGAAGATTCACAGTTTACCGATGAACCTCCGCAGCTTCGCCCACTCATCATCATTCACTCCGTGGATATGCTGTGATTTTTTTTTTCTTGCGTTCTCGAGCTTGTGCCTTCCTCTGGCGTAGAATCAGCACTGTCTTCCAGTCTCCATCCAGCTCCCGCTGCGTGGAACTGCCGGCGTCCGAGGTATTCGACTCCCGCAAGGTCGCGAGATCATGTGCGTCTGCCTCTCTTCAGTCCATGCCATTGGTGTCGTCGTGGGATTTTTCAGCGAGGGAAGGAGAGCACGAGCGCCCCGCGTCTTAGAGCCACAGAAGCAGAGGCGACCATCGGCCGCTCGTGCCACGTCAAGACGCCGGAGGCGTTGCTGCTGCCTACTCGTCGCAGGAGAAAATGAGGCGCGCGAGAGGGGGGAGTGGAGAGGGGTATAAGAGGGGGAGTGGAGAGGAGGTGCTTGGAGAGGGTTTGCGCATGCGCAGAAAGGGTGGTCACGCCGCACACCACCACCACCGAATTGAACTCCGCCATGGCTGCTTCGCATCTAAAAAATTCCGAAGCACCCGACCGGGGATTCGAACCATCGACCCCTCGCTCCCCAGCCTGCTGCATCAGACAACTCAACCATGCCCCATGCATGCGCCGGCGAAATAACAGCGAGTTATTTATATACACCATTTACCGCTGGTGGTAAGCAAATCTCGGAGGTGCTTGAGCGTGTTTTCTATCACGCAACGCTCCTAATTTTCTTTCACTTTGAAAACTGCCCTTGAGACGCGCACGACAAAGTTGCCCTTTTCTGTACCCACTCGTGATGTGAAAGGGAAAAAAAACAAAGGACACTGGGCGCGCCTTACATCAGACGCCTCCGTGTGGTAGGAGACGCAGGGGGTCACTCCACGCGCCGCAGTTCAAAAGAAAAAGAAATATCTAAGAGCGTTTGATTCTTCATTGTCGACGATGGCAGGCGCAACGCTCCCAATTTTCTTTCAGCGTGAAAACTGCCCTTGAGACGCGCACGACAAATTGACCCTTTTCTGTACTCACTCATGATGTGGAAGAAAAAAAAACAAAGAACACTGGGCACACCAGGCACACCTTGCATCAGACGCCCCCGTGTGGCAGGAAACGCAGGGGGTCACTCCACGCGGCACAGTTTAAAAGAAAAAGAATTATCTAAGAGCATATGATTCTCCATTAGAGAGTTTAAGAATTGGGGACCCAAGCTGCGTCGGGTAGGCTGCTCTTTCGTTCGGAGGATCAGCAGAGCTTGAGAACTGGGTCAAACGCAAGCTGCGTTGGCGCAAACGCACGGGGTGCCACACGTGGTGAAATTAAAATCATGCGGGACGCGAGCCATACGGCGTCGTGGCCCTCGCGGCGTCTGCATAGTCTTGCGGTGACCCAAGACGTCTTGGGGACCCACGCTAGTTTTCGATTTTTGGGTCATGTACCAACGCGAGCACAAGAGCGTGAGAGTGGCTTGGGTTCTGTGCATGCGCCCTGGCGGCTCGCGAGCTCCTTGATCCCCAAGCTTTTTGGGGCCCCACTTCTGCTCAAGCACAAAGACGTAACAACTGCGACAGTTGTTAGTTCATACTTGCCCTGTGCATGCCTATGCGTTCTTTTCGGGCGTCGTCCTTTGTGCTTCAGCGGCGCGCTGCAAGTATCAAGCTGCTTGTCGTTCTTCGTGTGACATTCAAATTTTTTACTATCGCATTCATTGTTCCGCCCTTGCGGCGAAACTGTGACTTTTTTCCTCCTCCCTGACCCGCAGTGTAGGCCTCGTCGGGAAGCACACATCGCCTGTTTCCTTTTGCCAAATTTCGTTGGCATGATGCGTTTTGTATATGTATACATCTCTGAATAAACAAAACTAAGCCGAATTAAGTTTTGTCCTCAAAAGCGAACCATTGGCAACGATGCCAAGACAGATTGCATTTGTGCTGCTCGGACTGTTTTGTAACTATGCTCGGATTCTGCACAACGCTGCTTTTGCTGGAACAAAGAAAGAACAGTTGATCTGGACTCTGCCTGAAGTTGCCTCAAAACGTCGGCAGGCTGAGTGGTGTCACGAATGGCGGTGAAGGTGCCACATTTCGATGGTGCATGAGACAAGATGAATAGGAAATTGTCCTTGTTAGTCAGCAGCGACGGAAATGATTAGGCAGCGTTAGCCTGGCGCTTGCTGCCCTTTCCGGTCAGACCAGTGCTCACACATAGTCTAAGGAGGCCAAGTTTTCAATATTAAATTAAAATATACAAAATATTTAAATTAAACGATTCAAACTTATGGTTCGAGACCAGAATGAAACACGGCGGGAAACGCGAATTAGGGAAAAAAAAGTAAAAAAAAAACGCAGGGGTAATACTTAAAGCGCACGTGCAAATTATACCCAAGCTCCTACGTCCGAATCAATATGAATTATTAAATAGATGGAATAGTTTCATTATTTACGGGCCATTTCCAAATCCTAGTTAAAATACAAACATGGGAAAGTAAGGGTTTCTTGCATATGAAAATCAGGATGTTGAATTCGGATTTCAGATTTAGGATAATGAGAGTGGTAACTAAGTTGAACTGCTCAACTAGTCGAGTCGGCAAAGCCCATCACGACACTGCGACATGTACACCTGACCGGGAACGAAAGATGGTCGGCAGTTATGATTCGACGAGCGTCTGATCATCAAAATGCGGTTCAAGAAGGCAGCGAGATTGCACGAGAATACAAAATGTGTCTGCAAAACCAATCTACATGGTGAAAGAAAACACTTTGAGGCACGTCTGAAGGTTGAGCTCACGAATTGAAACTTCGACACGCCCATGGCATTGTATAGCTGGGATGCGACTACGGCGATAGTTGCAATCTGTCACAGGTTTGTGGTCATTGTCAGAGTCAGAGTCCCAGTTCGCTGGATGGGCATTCGGACCCTTGTTGAACGCTTTTATTTTCTTCTTCTCCTTCTTCCTCCTTTTACAACACTTGTCTGAACAAGTGAGCCTAACCTTCGCTTCCTGCGAAGGGCGACAAGTGAAGCAAGATAATCCGAAAAGGCGGCCTCCACTGCATGCAATCACAAAGGAGCGCCAAAAGGTTGGCGTGTTCATTAAAGTTTTCTCTCACTCTCTCCACAGCACAGTCTCTGCCGAATCACGGTGAACGCGTACAATTGCTGCTCGTGCGGCTTTTAAAACGTTTTCCGTAGCACGCACACTTCTGCAGCACGTGATCCGAGCCAAAGACCACACCCTCGCATTACATCACACTTCAATCATCGATACCTTGCGTTCGGTTTGTGCGTGCAGGCTTTCACGCACCCTCTTGCTTACTGACTAGAGACCTTGTCGTTTCCCCATAATTATTTTTTACGCTAGAGCCCTGTCAAGGCGCTGTCATTGACATCAATAAGTTGTTCGAGCGATTGTGATTTAACGTAAGGCTGGTAATTGTTATCAGCCACACCTCCACAAAACTAAACGCTGCGTAAATGAATAGTCATGTTTAGCGCAATGGCCAGACCACAAGTTCATGCTGTATGACCTGCGGCGCCGTGTGACGCACACCTTGCTTGAGTGCCCAGCGTATAAGGACGAGCTGTCCTTGACAATCTAAGCAGCGCATAACCCTGAACTTACTTGCATGCGCTGGTTCTGTGTCCAAACTGTGACTCTTCACCAAGAAAGCAGTGTGTGTGTGTGTGTGTGTGTGTGTGTGTGTGTGTGTGTGTGTGTGTGTGTGTGTGTGTGTGTGTGTGTGTGTGTGTGTGTGTGTGTGTGTGTGTGTGTGTGTGTGTGTGTGTGTGTGTGTGTGTGTGTGTGTGTGTGTGTGTGTGTGTGTGTGTGTGTCCACGCGCGCGCGCACGAACGTATTTTTTCCGGTACTAATACAAGACCTGCATTTTTTTTACTGATTCTTATACCCACATCCTGCAATGGTCCTTTTCCACTTCTATCACTGCAGAGTGACACGTAAACGATTATACGTTGGCTGATTTTCAACAAGGGGCTCCCTTTCTCTATATATCCACGGATGCTGTTTTGCGAAGCTGGCTTTGCCGCAGTAAGACCATATGTGTGGAGAAGCCAGCTTTTTGCAAACCTTTGCACGACAATGGAAGGCGTTGTTAAGGGTTGCTTGGTTCTACCGACATCACTTGAGAACATAAAGTAAGCCCTCTAATTTTTGACAGCGGTGCTCAGACGGCGGTATTCAACAGGATGGCAGTCCTGCGAAGAATGGATCCTAACGGCTCCTTTAGAGCGATAAAGTTCTACTCTGAATCAAACTACCTTTGGGCCGAACCACTGCCAGCGTCCATCTGAGTTCCAGGTTACGGTGTTGAGTCTACGCACTTGACTCAACAGAAGGTCACTTGACACCCCCCGCCCCTCCAAGCAACCCCAGCGTTTCCCTCACTGCCCCACCTCGATGCAACACGGGTTTGCAACCCCTAAGACAAAATCCTGCCGACGCCCATGGTTGACCGTCTCTGAAAGGGCGCATGAGATGCTTAAAAGGACACTAAAGAGAAAAACGATCTTTCTTGTATTAGTGAAGTGCTTATTCACAATTCCAAAATCGCCACGCTTGCCGCGAGAAGACGCTTGGTAAACGAGAAAACGCGCAAAAAGAAAATGTGGTTGGTGACGCCACCTTGAATTTCTCGTACCACACGCCGTGACCACATGTCTACTAGGCCCAACGTATAGTTCCTAATCGCTAAAAATGAAGTATATTGTCCTCTGAGGGGGACATAGACTTCACATACCAAGTCTCAGGAAATTTCGTTGAGCCAATGTCGCCAGAATACGAAAAATACGCTTTGAAATCTGTGACGTCACGCGCGGCAATTTTGGCGCGAACTTTAAACATGAAAGTTTGACCTTGATTTTCTCCTCTATTAATAAACCTATGAGGGTGAAACTAACGACATTAGAGTTCCCAGAGTACAATTTATCAATCTGAACCGATTCCTTGTTTCACTTTAGGGTCCCTTTATTCAGCTTAGAAGGTGGCGAGAAAAAAGAGCTTCGAGCCACTTCCAACAAGTGTGCATCGCAATGGAATACTTGCCATGCGCATTCTTCTTTTAAACGTACAAAAAGATGGGACAGGGGGAACGATACGACAAGGCGCGTCTTGCAACTTTTAAAGATGAATGCGTGCCAAGTAGTTTAGCCCAACTAGCAATTTTCCATGCGTTTTACCACGCCGCTTGCATTCTGTCGGGCTAGCATAATGAGCAGAAACACGAAGGTTAACAAAGGGAAGCTAGATAAAAGTTGGGGACTGCGTAACGAACAGTGAAAAGAAAATATGTCAGGCGTAATCGGGCTTTAAGGAAGGAAAAATATCAGGCGCACCCGGGATATAAAGGCAAGAGGCAAGAATGCAGCGGTATGGAATAGAGAGAAATCAAAGACAAGCAATGTTATTTTGTCCTCACCGTAAGAGGCAAAAATAAAGCTGAGAAGTCCATGCAATTAATGTGCACCGTGTAGATAAGCGGTGACTGGTTGAGTTACAGAATGTACGCTACACGATAAAGGATGCTATATAAGAAAGAAACATAAGAAAGCGCAATTGAGGACGGCAGAGCATCGGACGCTGTGGCAAAAGTAGGAAATCTGCAGGAATAAGATGGACACAGCCGGTCAAAGACAGGGCCAATTGTAGGTCGCTGGTAAAGCCTTCGCTCCGCAGCATCGCATTGAGTTCCCATGTAGATTGGACGTCGATTGATTACCATTGTGAGGGTCGTGACGATGGTCGACCTTTTATGTACCTGCCGCGCCAGTTCGCCCGTGATCTTGAATCTCGTTGCTCTCCCGATCATGAACGGAGAAACAAAAATTAAGGTCAAGCACGTCCTTACGATGCGAATAAAATAAATTAGACTGGATTTTAAACTTGCAGCGCAGATGTTATAAAGAACCAGTTGAAAAAATAAACATCGCGCACGGAACGTTTTTGGTTTCCTAAGGGGCAGTTGGGTTTGCCCGGTACGTTCCCAGGTCCGCACGACTATGCCGACTCTTACGCTACCCTCGTGCGCTCGTTATTTTATTTTTCTGCTCCGAAAGACTCGAGCGATCTGTCACTAGTGATGCGTTGTTGGAGCATTGATTCTTTCCCAGTCGCTGGTTCAACAACATATGACTTATGACTGGACGTCTTCGCAGGCATTGGCCATGGACGACGGCGTAGTGCAAGTGCATCTGATGGGGCCCGCGGACAGCAGTCACCAGCTGAGTCGCGACCAGATCCAGGAGAAGCTACTGAACCTGTAGAAATTAATAAAACACACTTATGTTTTCAACTTCGACGCACTGTTATGTTATGCTAACACTGTCGGGTGGAGGGATCGTCGAAAGTCGGTTTCGGTTTATCTCGTGACAAGAATGTAAAAGTGCTACTGAGGCTGCGAGCGTGCATGCGTTCACACAAATCTCCCGTGTGCTCGACTAACCATTTCATAAGCACTGCTAAATAGGCATATCGCGAAACTTGTAGCGCACTAAAAAGGACACGGACGAAGAAAGTGAAAAAGGGACGTCTGTATTCACTTCCTTCGTCCGTGTCCTTCGTAGCGCGCTACAAGTTTCGCCACGTATCCCCACCAGCTAGCCCATTCTTACATCTTTTCATGGCATACCGATTGTATTTATGTGCGATGTGGCAAAGAAAAAGGCTGAGCACGAGTGCCCACTGCGATGGAAGCGGCACCACTGCGAAACGCTGCGCTGCGGGTGACGACCCGCAGAAAACGAGAAGACAGGACCGTTCACACGCGCTTCAAGAACTCCACGTGGGTACGAGCTATAGGAACGCCATACAGAACGCAATAAAAAAAGAGTATTTGTATGGTTTTCTCGGGGCGAAACTCTCGCCACCCCTCCTCCATTTCATTGAGGCAAAAACCAGTCAAAAAGGCGCCGGACAAAGGGAAAGTGACACACACAACGACTGGACTAGCAACTGTACTTTATTAATTGACAGCAACTCCCAGAAGAACCACGGCGCATGCGCTGATCACGTAAAACCATGAAGCCAAAACATGAAAAAAGCAAAAAACCGGCCTACATGACGGCCAAGAATTACCGCCAGAATGACAGGAACTCGCATTCCTTCTGTAGTAATGAAATGGACGTAGTGCTGACACAGTCGTCACGGTGCATGTTGATATGATAAGCTTCAGGGGCGTAGCCAGAAATTTTTTTCGGGGGGGGGGGGGGTTCAACCATACATTATGTAGGTTCGTGCGTGCGTTTGTATGTGTGCGTGTATATATGCGCAAGCAAAATTGAAAAATTTCGGGGGGGGTTTGAACCCCCCCAACCCCCCCCCCCTTGGCTACGCCCCTGATAAGCTTCAGGGATTTCGCGCTCCTATTTGCCCCCACCTCTACCCGAAATCTTAACATTGGAAAACAGCGGCACACAACCACAGACCCAATGTTAAGATTTTGGGTAGAGGTGGGGGCAAGGAGGAGCGCGAAATCCTTGAAGCATATCATATCAACGTGCACCGTGACTACTGTGTCAGCACTACGTCCATTTCATTACTACAGAAGGAATGCGAGTTCCTGTCACTCTGGCGGTAGATTCTTGGCCGTCATTAGGCCGGTTTTTGCTTTTTTGCTTTTTTCATTTTTTGGCTTCTGGCTTCATGGTTTTACGTGATCAGCGCATGCGCCGTGGTTCTTCTGGGAGTTGCTGTCAATTAATAAAGCGCACTTGCTAGTCCAGTCGCCGTGTGTGTCACTTCTTCCCCTTGTCCGGCGTCTTTTTGACTGGTTTTTGCCTCAGCGTCATGCATGTACCAACTGACCCAGACTTCGACGTTGTTACTCCATTTTGTTGTTGTTCTTGTTGACTGACAGCAGTAGCGTAGCCAGGGGTGGGATGGTATGGGACGTTCAATTTCTTTCCCCTTCCAAATTTATTATATTTTATGTGTGCATATATACGCACATACAAGCACCGCACGAAGAACATGCATAAAAGGCACTTCCTCCCCGAAAAAAAGTTTCTGGTTGCACCGCTGTCTAGTGGCGTGCCACTGTGGTGAGGAGGACCCGCCTAGAGGCTGCCCTGGATCCGCCCGGCCCCGATACAGTGTTAGCTAACTGAATAATTTGAAAATACGAAGTCAGCGAACTAAAATGGCAGCAGTTTATTATTATAAATGCGTTAATATGTAAAACAAATATACAGTGCTAGTATACGAATAATTCCTGATTGTACGATATCTCTAGCTGTCTCCACCTTGCTTCCAAGAAAAAATGTGATTTCACTTGCTAATGATTGACATTTATCGCCTCACTCATTAGATTCTGATTCTGAAGTAAAAAAATAAGAGGAAAATATAGTTTCAGTGTCATTAAACTGTGAAGTTTAAGGCCCGCTGTAGAGAAAGAGAGAGAGAAAACTTCATTTATTACAAAACTTCTGTGGAGCAGTTGAAGCATGGTTTAAATATTGCCGCCCTTTTTAAACGAGCGCCGCAGCACCCACGTTGGCAGCACCCAAAAACGCATATGTTCATAATTCTGCTACACACGTAACAACTCACCCGTTCAGGCCATTTTATAACTAGAAGTAAGCATTATATTTGGGAGAGATGACAGCGGATTTCTCAAACACCGCCGCTGAAATAATGGTAACTACGGTTGAATACGGCACGAGAGATCGCACGAGTTGAAAGCCGCTGGCAACACTGGACCTGCAGAAGAAGCTTTTCGCGTTTGCGGATAAGCGCTTCCTCCTGAGAATGTCTGCTACTTGCTAGAAATCAGGTGAGGAGTCATCCTGTACTTTAACTCACACCTCGATAAAATACGTAATTAAGGCCCGTAAACGTCGCTGGCCTGGATGCTATTCTTCTGCGGGGGGCCGGAGCCTCGTATTCTTGTTCGATGCTTCATTTGATTGCAATTGCTGTCATGTTGTTACCTTTCATAACCGCGTTCTCGCCCAATTTGCGAGTGATTTCGTGTGTCTAGCAGCTTTCCCTGTTGATAAAGTCCACACGGGAACTGTCAATCACGCGTTGATTACGTTCGCGCGGCTCACAGTGCGACTGAGCTCTGTTGGAAGTAAACGTCAATCGTGCCGGCTATGATTTCGGTACGTTTCAGCCGAGCGAAGTGCGTAGATTTGTAAGTGTGTGCGAGCGATGGTTTAGGATACCGCGCTGATAGTTAGCCACACCAAGTAAACGCCACTGGCGATACGCAGTCATCACTGCGTCGACGCGGTGCACGCAATCCGAGCTGGTTCTGTATTGACGTGCCCCGCCCCCTCTTTTAAAAGTACCGTACTCGTAATCTTGAGTAAACGCTTTTCTGACAGATTGCATTGTCTTACCGATATAGCAGTAAAACACTATCCGAATTCAGTTTAAATTTGACCCTTAGTGATACCCTTCAAGCTGTTTTCCCATGAGCGCAGTTTTTGTGCGCGGTTGTTTAATTATTCAGAGTATCTAAAGCGCCCATACCGTAGCTAGTCACTGTGGAGAATTAGCGTATCTACCAATCCTACCCTATTGTGATCGTTGTGTTTAAAAAAAAGAAAGAGGCGCCCCCAGCTTGCATCACCTCTAAAGATTTTGTCCCGACAAAACACATTACAAAACCTCTAATGGCGAACAATTTGTCATTATATCTTAGCCATGCAGCTTCAAGCTGGTTAGGAATGTTGAAGTCACAGTCTATGTACTGTCCCACTTATGTATAGTGTAATGCTGTAGAATTTGATGGAACGAAACAATATTACTGTTCGCAGGGCTTTTTATAATGAAACTTCACCAAGGAAAGCATGACTAGATGAATAAAAGACATCTGGCTGATTGAGATCCTAAAATAAACATGTTGCAATGCATTTGTCCAGATAAGTCTGAAACTCCTCCTCCAGGTTGAAAGTACAACAAAGGTTTTGATGTATCGAAGAAAGGTTTAAAAGAGGCACTAAAAGAAACGTTATCAGAATAATGCAAACAGACTGTTGGTGCATTAGACCACATTCTTCAAAAAAAGAAAAAAAGCTCTAAATGGCTGTCTGTAGCCTATGAACATGTTTACTAGATAAAACTGATTGCTTTTGAGAAGAAAAAAGGTTAGCACAAAATTTTGCACAATTCTATTTCTGGTCTAGCAACCAAGATGTGGTTAATCAAAAAGGATATTTGGTAATTCGCACATGTAGGTTGTTCTTCAATCATCAGTGTAAAAGAAGTTTCTGTCCTACCCTTATGTGGAACAAGATTTTTATTTTATTTTTATTTATAGACACTGCGGTCTGGTACCAGATCTTAGCAGGGTGGATATACACGAAAAAGTACAAACAGTTTAGCACATACAGGTGACTCCTATAATATATGTTCATGGTATTGTTACGATTTCATGTTTACATGGCAATGGTGTAATGAAGAAATGTTGAATTGCCTTTAGTTTAGATGTTATTGTTGGTTACTTGAACTACTGTACATTTGAGGCATTACATTTATATAAGTGTTTTGAGAATTGGCTGAATCAACATTGGAGGTGATGCAAGCAAAACCCAATTTTCACGAGTAATATTGGGCAAAGGATTACCTAAAATCTGCAGTAATCAACACAACCGTTCACCCTAAACAAGAGTACGTAAAATTTGTACGGTGACCTACAGTTTTATTCCAACAGTTTCGAAACAGCACTCATTGCTGGTTTAGTTTCGGGTAAATTTTGATATAAGGTTGTAATATGTAGTCTCTAAAATGCAGTAGGGCTCTCAGCACTGTTTGCCTATATTTTACATATAATTAGTAAAGAAAATGAAGGTTATAAAAGAGGACTAGCTGCTAGTGCAAGCTGGGCTGACAACATCCATGTAACACACAATGCTCTACTAATTGAGCTAGGGTGGCAGCTATTCTTGTATCTCCTGACATAATTACAGAGCCAGAGAGTAGACACACAACATGAAAGTGGCACCACAGGTGCTGAATTCCATCCTGCTATTTCGTCTTTGTTTCCCGTGGTGTTTAAGGAACACTGTAAAGATGAACCAACTCACCCAGATTAAGGGACTCTAAACCAGTTCTCAGTAACCTCATCATAATGAAATTGCACCTGTCACGAAAATGGCTTTGTTATATCAGTAAATTCGTTATAAATGTATATCCGTAACACTGTACAAATGGCGACACAATTCCTCGCTTACTTCGTTATAATCGAAAATTTGTTGTATCTGTATTTATTGCACGGAAGTTCGACTGTATTCACAGCCATCATGGCCGCTGTGCAACATCCCTTTGAAGCAGAGATGTCATATATGGCATATGACCTCAGGGTTTGAAAGGGGAGCAGTGGAAGGTTTATAATTCATGAGTCAGCACAGAGTGGTCAGCCATGTTGCTGTTTTTGCAGTGTCTCGTCAGCCTGGTGATCGGCACGGCATCACCATGACCATCTCAAGCCAGCTGGTGGTTCCCATGACGCTGTGGGGCAAGATTGCCCCCACCCACTGCATGTCATCCGTGTTCATCACGAAGGACCAGAAGATGATCGTGACGGGTTGCAAGGACGGCCAGATATGCGTCTGGGACATCGTAGACGGAGCTAAGGTAGGTCATCTCCCGCATTCACTGTTAATGCATGGAAATGACATTTGGGTGACTCAGCATAAACTTGTTATCAGTTAAAGGAAGCATGACAGACAGAGGAGGCACCTATAATTTTAATACAAGTTCTTGCGCAGTTTTTAAATGCAAGTTTAGGACACTAATTCAGGCATTTGTTGGAAAGAGCATAAACACTCGCAGGTCACCAACTACCAACTAATTTATTAAAATTGAAGATGAGGAATGAATGAATTGAACCTTTATTTCGCAAGAGAGGAAGGCGCTCAGCCGCAGTTTGGGAGTAGGTGGGGAAGGTATTGTTGGGTGAACAGCATAAGCACAATTAACATCACTTGGTGTGAATCCGTTTTCGGTAGAGGTTCAATGGAGTCGCTCTCGCGCGAGATGGTCGACCTCTTTTACACCACTCGAAACAGGCCACTTACACTAGCATAGTTTGCAAGTGCTTTTTGTGCTTCATCATTCGACTGTAGTACGTTTCCTAAAGCACTTATGTCGTCGTGTCGCAAGTGTTGGATGCGTGTTCTTCCTTGCGAGAAAGCTGAGCAAATCGAAATGAGGTGGTGTAAATCTGCTCTGCATAATTCTTGACAATGTGGGCATCGAGGAGAAGTGTTTGCAATTGCTTGTCTGGGTCTAATCCATTTGTCAAGTACATGTGGTGTGTATGCTGCATTGGCCATAACCTTATTAAGAAATATCTCTTGCTGGCGAGTAAATGCGCCCTTGTCGCTTAATAGAGGTGCTGGTGTAGCTTGTAATAGTCTTTGTTTACTGTCGGTTTTCAATTTTACGCGAATATAATGCATAAATGCTCTGCTAGGAGAGCCTGCGCGCAGCATTTCTAGGTAGGGATTGAGGTCCGCCAGGTTTGGCGACGAACTGGGGTGTGGGGTGCTCGATGAATAGTCAAGCCCACCCGCTTGCGCGGCGACCGCATGAGCGGCTTCGTTTCCCCCGTCCATGCCAGTGTGTCTCGGTGTCCACAAAATTTCCGCATCGATTCCGCAATCCTGTAATCTCTTTAACTTTTTTCTAATATCGTTGGCCACCACATCTTCAGTCGTTGTTGCTGTAAGTTCAGCCACCGCTTCGTACGAATCGGTCAGTATACGAAAGCTATTTCGAAGACTCTCGCTTGCTGTGTTACCTGCGTCAATCGGAATAGTGTTGACCGCTCCTCATATGGCCGACAACTCTGCATGTAAGGGTGCACCACCGGGAAGCTGGCAACTGTGATAGCCATTGTAGCGGGATGCGGATGTGCTGACACAGGCCATACTAGCTTTTTCGTGTATGATTGTTGCGTCAGTGTAGATGTCGATGGTGTTCTCAGATTTTCTGAGGCGCTGCCTTTTCTCAAAGAGTTGCCTGGTTTTTGTGTTGCGCCTAGATGAGGCATGATGCATTTTTTGCACATGTGTGTGACAAGACATGTCACAACTTTTAAGGTTTATATGAGCAATTAAATTTTCATCAAACAAGTGCACCTCAGTAGAAACTAAGTTTACAGAAGTATCACTGACACATCTACCTGTGTTTTTAATTAATGGTGCCTCGAAGAGTTCACAAGCTGCTTTATTACCACCCTTAACAAATATAGCGCATACATGCAGGCATTGCAATGCATGCTAAAATGCATGCCACTCAATTTGTTTGCATTGTTTGAATGCCTTCTCAGTCAATCAGTCGGACATCTGCCTGTTTGACCCGCATACGGTTTTCCAGAGCATTTATGGATAGGGGCTTTTTCTTATCCTTGACTCATCTGCTATGGTCAACTTGTCAACAAGCGAGAGAAATTGTTTAGGTCTACATTAAAATGCTGGCATTAGAAAATTGATGGAAGCTGAATGTCGCCGTCCTTGTTAAAAAAAAGGAAGCGCTGTAAATTGTATAAGTGCTCATACAGCAGCATTCAAGAGAGAAAACTGGCTACAAATATTGTATTGGATGTTCAACATTCGCCCATGTCGAAAATAATTCACTGTTTCAGTGATGCTATGAAGACAAGGTCTGCAGTGGAAACAAAACAGTGTATTTTACACGACGTCAAGTAAGGAACGGCCTGAAAGAATTAATCTTAGTATTCGGAAATGTTCTTGTTTTTTATTGATTAGATGATAGCAAAACGATATAAAATAATTGAATGTTTAGCTGCTACATATGTTGCTGGCTTAGTATCTGACCATTTCAGCAGCACTTCGATCAATACAAGATCTGCAGGTGTTTATGTAGCACTGTTTTCGGTTAAAATTGGCTGAAATCAGCTGCACTACATATAAAAGTCACGTTCTTTTTCGTGACTTATGGAGTCATTGGAAATGCACTTTCAGTGTGAAATCCAAACATGAAGCTTAAAGGGGTCATGAACCACTTTTCCAAGTAATGATCTAATGGCCTCAGTATCGGAGTGTACTGCCTCCGGAATCGATTGCCGCAAAAATTTCTCGAATCCGTCAAGAATCAGCGGAGTTACGGGGGTTTGGCGCACGCTCCCAGCGCTTTCTCTCTTTTCTCGTGCCGGCGAGCGCACTGGAAGCTAGACAGGGAGGGATGGCATGGGGGAAAGAAGTTACGCCAGCGCGCGTCATGAAACGCGATCGCTCTCCCGCTGTGATTCGCTTGCGCGAGTGCGGCTACCGTGTACTGAGGAGTGCGGCGCCGGCAAGTGGCGGCACCCCGCGGCAAGAAGCGCATCTGATCCGAACGCCGCTCTCGATTTACGTCGGCTATCGGCCAATAAGCATGCTATGTCTCTTGCGACGTACAGCGGACAGACGCCCCGCCCACCGACGAGAGTGAGAACCGGCCTCTGTTTGAAAAGAGGGTGCCTGGGGAAACGGCAACTTCGCGCTCCGCTTGTGGCCATTACGCGGCGCGCACGACTGTAATATTTGGCAGAGCAGTTCATAGCCGTGTCAGCTTTCCGCAGGATGTGTTTTTTCAATCAGCCCAAGGGGTGCTTCATGACCCCTTTAAGCCTTAATTTTCTGATATAACTTCTAGTGATCAACTTGCAAAATAAATTAAAATTGATTTCTTGGTGTATACTTTATCTAAACTGCAATAGCATAGCAGAAATTTTTTCGGAGGGTGTTCAATCATACTTTATGTATGTTTGTGCATGCATTTGTACGTGTGCTTGTTTACCATATTTTTTCTCACATATAACTCGCATCCCCGACTTTAACTCTACAAAAAACAAACACATGCATATAACTTCCACATATAACCAGTACCCCCAATTTTTTAAGCACATTTTCCGTCCATTTTTTAATGTGGGTTATATGCGAGAAAATACGGTATATACACATAGCGTGAAGCCCCCCCAATCCACCCCTTGGATACGCCAGTGTTAAACTGATTTATAAGTGTTTATTGTCTTTCTACAAGCTTCAGCTTACAGTGAGCGCTGTGTGTTGTCCTCTCCTTTTTCTTGGTTAGTGTTTGGTCTTATTGCTTGCAGACATGAATTTATATTGAATTTAATTGAAATGGATTAAGCCATTTAGGTTTAGCTCACGATGAGGGGTAACATTGTATGCTGGTGGTTTATGTTCAAGTGTGTGGTACATTTAACATGTCCACATGGGTGTTAGATTCTTGTATGTGTAGTTCAGAGTTTGTACAGTCATCTGGTTGAGAAGGGATTTGAAATGGAAGTGCTGCATCAGATCGCATTCACTAATGACAATATCTGCCTGCTTTGAGTTTTCTTCTTCTTCTGCAAATTAGAAGAGTAAGAGGATAAGACAAGTGCTATCTTGTCGGAGCTTCTTCTTTAACTGTTCCCTGTGGTTCACACTGTTCACATTCTTCCAATGTTGTTAGTTCAGCCCCTTGTCCATTGTGTCTCCTTTTCAATCTCACTGTTTTCTTGGGCTGCCTTTGTAATAACTAGTAAGTACACTTCCAGCTGCTAACCCTCAACCTTCGGAATCTGTGCAGATTGTGCCCCGCAGCATGCTGTTTGGCCACACTGGTCCAGTTCTGTGTCTGGCCAGTGCCTCTCCATCTGGGGACGGCTCACTGCTGGTCAGCTCCTCCGAGGCTGGGTATGTGGACATGCTTTGCTGGGTGACCGATACCTTAAAGAGCACACTAAAAAAGAAACAAAAAGAATTGTTTGAAGTGTACCAGGGGGTGGATTTTGCTAGCAGAGCTGGCTGCAGCCCATTTAGTATTTGGTTAGTGTCAGCAGTAGAACGGCATGGCATACCACTGGTTCTTACGTCTGTGCCCTAACGTGAGTGCCAACATTACGTCAGCCTATGAGCTACCATTTAGGCATCACGGTGTGGTCGATGTGCCTGCTAAGCCCACGATATGCACACTACTACTAAATTTGTGCACGGACGTCGACCCTCTTGCAACGCTTGGCCCAAAGCCAAATAATGGGACATCGGCAGTTGATCGGAGACTGTTGCACGTCATGTGTCGATTCCCACAATACATGGGATCTGGAAGGCTGACCAGCTCATGTTCTCTGCGTTAGACTATAAAATTAATCTTCCTTGCTCCATGTAGCTCTAGCTAATAGTAGCACAAGTGAAATAGAAAATTGCCTACTATTTACAACATTATAAAAGCCACACGAGAAGAAACTTAATAAGCCAGAAAAGCCACTGGAATGAAGCGTGGGCAATGACATCACATTGAAGTTCTCGCACCGGCTTCTTCCACCATCGCGCGGTCTGACAGTATCTGGTCGTGCTTAGTTGGTTTTCTTTTTAAACAGTGGAGATATACAGCATTGTACTGTATAGGAGCCATGGAGTGGACGTGGCAAAGTATGAAAAACGTGCTTTTTTTTTTGCCTTTTTTATGCCTGCATCCCTGGCGCTGTCTTGTTTTAAAAAAGTGAATGATGAACTAGCTTATGTTTTTCCGATGAGTCTGCTGCTTGAAGTTAATACTGTTGAATTGGCCAGTGTGTCAGCCTAGTTTTCTAAGGTTTATTTGCTAATACTGCTGTTCTTGTGCAAGAAGCAGAAGTAGTAAGTACAGGTAATATTGAGCTGTAATATCTCTGCGTGCAGCGAAATGTCCTTGTGGGACTTGACGGATGGCAGGTGCCTGGAAAACAACAAGCTTCCCTACGTTCATACGCATATGCAGGTGAGCTGTGCATGGGCAGGCTTGTCAATGTTACCAGCACTTTTGTGTCATATTCTGCAAGGAATAGTCATGTTAACAAAGGCATTGTAGTATAGTTCAAATAAAACAGATGCAAACAACACAAGGCAGGACACAGCTAGTGCTATGGACACCATGGTTACTGCATGGTGCTTGCCTATGATTCCTGGTCTTATGTTCTTTGCGTCTGTTTAATTTTGCGCTACAATGACTTCATCAAGTATAGACCAACTAGCCTAAGAAAAAAGTTATTTTGCTAGTTGTTCATTCTGAATTACAAGCTCTTCCTCTTACAGTCCCACATGCTTTCTGGAGGTGAAACCTCGTATCTGTTCTGCAACGGCTACTACGCGGATGTCGTCGTCCTCGACACCATGACGTTGACTGTGGCCTTCGAGCTGGTGTCGCGCATTTCTTCAGACTGGATCAGTGCCATGCACGTTATTAGAACACCTACACGAAATGGTGAGTCCATTCCACGTTTTTACATTTTTTTACTGTGGGACGTCAGTTTTACTCTTTCGTTGAGTGGAGAAAACAAATGGATGAATAATGATTGACCTGGCACGTGGGCTTGTTTCTTTTTGTTTTCTGTTTCTTTGCACATAGATATGTATAAGCATCTCGCAATAAACGTTCAGTTCAAGTAAAGCTTGTTCTCTTTGTATCTTTCCTTGGTAAAGTATTGTGCTACCTATTAATGATGGAGAAAAGTAGTTGAAGCTTTCAAGGTGTCTCTTTGTTGACGAGAAAATTTTGAAATATTAGTGGAAAAACTGACAAGCATCAAATTTTACACCCTAACCATGATGCCTGTAACGAAACACTGGGATGAGAGCCAGACCTGAATGTCTGGCTCAGTCGATGGTATGGCAGCAACTGAGTGATTCAATGCCCGTGGCTGATGCTTGTGCTCCGTGTCCTTCATTCTCTTTATTGTAACACACTCCCACGGCCAATAAACTACGAGGATCTGCCCGCTTCAAGAAGGGAAACTTCCTGGATAGGACGCTCGATTACAGAAGCGGACGCTAGCCTCAGGCGACACGCTCAAACGCCCTTGTCAGGACCAGGAAGCAGTCGGTCACTCGAGCCAGCTTCCACAGTATAGGAGCTGATTCACCATTGTGCACCAGGACCACATCACAGACTTATGTTCGTGGTGAAGGCTGGTGTGCCACTTTGTGGGCGCAAGAGCAACGAGTACTTCCTTGTGCCGATGTGCAGAGATGATCTTTTAAGGCTTGTCAGTGCATGATTCGATGTCGTGGATCGATGCCTGCTGGTTGAACAAGCCTAGCTCTTGAGGCAAGCACACTTCACTTTTGCCAAGTAAGAAATGAGACGGCATGAGTTGCACAGTTCATCGGGATCTGCTGATAAATGAGTTAAGGATCGCTGTCGATGTTTGCCTCTACCTTGCACAGACTAGTTGTTATGTCTTGGAAGGGTAGGCGACTGCGACCTAGTGCCTGCTGTAATGTGTCCTTGGTGATGCAAGCGATTCATTTCTACCTCAGCGGTATTCGACAAGAGATGAAATGCCAAAAAGCGGTGACAAAGCTGGTAGTGGTCATGTTGGTTGTCATCTTGAGATGAAGAGTACGTGTTACAGTGCATCGAAAAATGGCAATGTGAGCTTTGGAGTGAATCTGCTGTGCTGAATGACAATAAAGCGGTCTGCAGAAGCCAACTCCGACAACTGTAGACAGACTAGCTATAAGGAAAAATTGTGAGGTGTTATCCGGCAGTGATGGAAGGTGTTGCCACTGGCAGTTGAGCTTGGGCAGAGAGTGGTTTTTCTTGCGTGGTAAGTGGTCCATTCTTCCTACCAAGTCTTCAGGACTTCGCGGCCATGTTACTTTCAATCTTTAGCTTCTTGTTCTGAGGTTCGGTGGGCTTGCTTTGGTTCACTGCCAGTTTTTACCCATTATTTTGTCAATGTTGATTCATTTTCTTCAAAGCAAATGTTTTCAGGTTGATGTTTTCTTATTTTTTTAATGCTCTGTTCTTTTTTGTTTTGTTTTTTTCATGAATGATTGAGAAGGTGTGCACGAAAATGCTTTTGAGATACAGCACTACGATCTTCGTGATCTATAGACAATCTCACACAATGAATCACTTTTGCAACTTTTGAGCAATAGTTTATGGTCATGGAGTAGACATGAAAATAGGCACATCATTTGAAAATCATTATCAAGTTGTTGCCACGTTGCGACACAAGCTAAAGGGAAATTTTTGTTTGGGAGTATAGTGGGCAAATTGAACATGCACTCTTTATATCTCTCTTCATACTGCGTTCGTCTTTAAAAATATTATTCATGACTGTATTCGTCAAGAGGAATTGAGGCACCGTTCCATACAAGTCTGATGCCAACATGTTGCTAAGAAAAGAAACATATTTTAAGAAAATGTTCTAAGCACGTCTTCAAGCAACAGTTATGTCTTTCTGATCTCCATGGAAAGCAGCAGTTGAAAATACTAGCACAGACGTTCTAGATTTTTTTTCCTCTTAAATACTTTGTGCAGACGATGTCGTCGTAGCCATCTCCGCTTGTGGCATGGCCAAGGTATGGACCCTGTCGCCTGAGAATTACAAGGTTTGTTACAATCCATATCTTAATTCTTTAGCTATGATGGCCCTGAATAAAAAGAAAGTAAAGGCAGGGGACTTCCTCATACAAAACAACCAGCTCCTAAAAGCTTTAAGTAATGTTTCTGTTATTCAGAAAAGAAAACTGCATTACCCTGCATTACCTTGCTTATTTTCATAGTGCTCCTAAACTTATTTAATTCATTGTAAGCAAACTGTAATGTAGCATGTGTGGTACAACTAGTGGAGACTTATTCTAGGAAGCCATTTGACACTCTTGAAGATATGACTTTAAGTTTGCAAGCATACATATGTGATTGGATTTAATAACATCCAGCAGACGTACACTTAAGATTATATCTTCTGCTCCTTGAGAAATTTGACACAGGCTTGCTTGTGATCAGTAGTTTCTAAGAGAAGAAGGTCGCATGATCGACCGTGTACATGAAAGTTATACGGCAAAGTAGTCAGCGTCTAATTTTTGGACTCTCTAGGAACCATGAAATCATGTTTGAAAAAATCGGGCCGTTCTGAAAAAAAAAAAACGGAATTCTTGCCTTTTACTTCGCTCAAGTTGTGAACTTGTCACAGCCACGTTCGAAATGCCTCTGAATAATGCATATGAACGGGCCTTGCAGGCAAGCTTGTGGTTACATGGCCACAACAGCTTGCATCTTGGTCGATTGATGAAGCAGTGCTGTGTATTTGCTTTGTACAGCTTGGCGAAGATGCTCCTCGTAGGGCCAATAAAAATTGATGGGGCGGTTTCCATAGCAGAACGAGTTGAATTAGTCGACCCTGACACCTGGTGGAGCATTAAGATGAGAAAACAAGTGTTGAATGCCTGTGTTTGCCTTTCATGACACATGGAACCGCAAGGCTGCTTTTTCAATGGCCACAGGCATTCTGTTTGATTTGTCACCTAATTCAAGTGCTCAAAGATGCATCGACTGTTATACCTTCTTGTCAATAGAGTAACTGATTATGTGTAACTAATTGCTCAAAAAAAATATATGATTGAATAACAGTGAGCCTAACTGAGTAAGAAAAGTAATCGACAAATAACAGAATTGCCCAGAAATGTTCTTGATTAGAAGTAATCACTTACATGTAATTCGTTCCATACAAGTCTGCACTGGACCCATTTTGAATCTCTTGGAAGACATCCTATAGCTGCTTGTGTTTCATTCGCGTAATTATGACTTCTTTTTCGTAGGTATCGGCACTTGTTCTTATAACAGACAATGCTAGATATAATTCTGTTTGTGTTATAGATGAAATTGGAGCATTTTATTTGTGTGACTGCATGTTAATTCCGTCTTGTCACTGCAGTCTTCCAGCCCGCTGTACGAGGGGGAGTCGATGACCCTCAAGTGCCTGAACGCCCTGTGCCTGGCATGCTGTGCCTACAACCAGCGCACCATACTCGTCGTGACGGCCAAGTGTTGGCATGTAAGAGCGTGGATTTTATTTCTCTCGCTGGAATTCTCTCGGCTCTGTACCTGCACTTGTAGAAGTCACCTGTGGTGCTTTGCTGGGCACAAGAATTACCGAGAGGCCTAGAGTTAACCCTTGCCTTTAAATAGTTTGCGATGCCATGTATGCCCCATTTCAGCTTTCGCCATTCGCTGCCTTCAGCTAATTGGGCACTTGTGCATTCTAGAACTAATGCAAGCACCGCCAACTGGTGTAGAATGTGCCGTATTTTCTCGCTCATAACACACACGCAACTACAACTTGCGAAAATATTTAGACGTCCCTGCATATTACCCACACATTTCAACCGTGCAAATTAATTTTACGCCTTGATAGAAATGATCGCACTGCAACTTTATTTTGTTTCAGTCACCAAAGTCGTACTGCACACCAAAATTTGCGTATAACTCATACCCCACTTAGCTTCAAAATTTCTGTATTTTTTTAGTGGGTTATATATAAGTTTGTTGGCTTTCGGGTTTCATATTTTGTTTTTAATTCGAGGAGTAAAAGTTGGGTGCTATTTTTCAAACTGATATTCAGGGAGAAATTGGGTTTTTTATGGAGCATTTAAGAAATCTGGGTTTTTGAGGTTATATTTACGAATAATTTAAGTCATGTATTTATGCAAATTAATGTGTAATAATGACAGTAAAGAGTTATGCACGCTTTGAGTTAGCGTGCCATACTCATTACTGTGTATAGGAGTTTACTGTGTATGGAGTTCACTTAAGCCAACAGGATTCAACATGGTTATCCTGAGGCAGGGTAGATAGGGCCTGTGCACCACAAGCTTTGAGCAGGGTAAAAGATAAATACATTTAAACCTGGGTATAGCGAAATTGACAAAGTTAAGAAAAAATTCATTATAAACAGGTTTTTGTTATATCCAGTTTCAGCACGAAAATTCTGAAAATAAATGCACAAATTAAACACAAGTTGAATTGAAGGCAGAGCTCACCCAAAACATTTATTTAGAAGCAGAAAACTGTGTATTTTGCTCTCTTGCTTGTTTGTGAAGGACGGCAATACTGAACGTTCATAGGACATCACTACAACGCTGCTCCATCATCGTCTAGCCATGGCCTCCGAGATTGGCTCCGGCAACATGACGGCATTGTTGCCGGAGCCAATTTCAAAGGCCACGGTCTCGTGAACCCACAGTGCGGCGCAAGACGGCAAAGCGCGTGACAACAGTGACGAGTCGACCTCCGAAGATCTGTCGTCACCGTGGTCGCGAACAGTTTCCACCAGCGCCTAATCTGACATCTCAGTAGTGACGACACAGTTGTCGGCATTAAAAAAAATTGCTAGAGCTGCACATCATCAGGGGCTGCTTCATGCGCGTGCAGTGAAACCGCACATGCGCGCATGGCATCGAAAACAAGCGAACTCCATATGCAGTGCGGCTCCACATATGCGGCGCGAACTCGAAGTGTAACGACACGAAGCAAGGTTTTTTGTAGTGTTAGCTACACTTGCCTAGCCAGAGCCAATTTCGCGTGGAGGGTCATGAGCCGTGCTGCGCATGCGCGACGATCAGTGATGTCACACAGCTGGGTCACCGGAGTTGGCATCTCATGTGCTCTCCGACACCGCCACGTGCGGCTTGCCGCTGCTGGTCTGCACGTTCGGGAGGAGTAGCGTCATAGGCGCGGCAGACACACTGGCACCGGCACGCGCGCAGACTCCGCCACAGCTGCGCGCGGCTCGCCGCTGCTGGTCTGCGCCGCATTCGAGAGAAGTGACTTCGTAGCCATAGACACACTGGCGCTGGTGCGCGCGCAGCTATTTGCCTTCGCTGTGCAGTCACCGTCTGACACTGCGCTGGGGCCACTTGATAGCACCTCTGACTGGCGTTTGCAGGTGGGTAACGCCATGGAGAAGGAGAGCGCAAATGCTGCTCGACGGCGCAGAAGAGCCGAGAAGCTTATCTCATCGGATCCCGAAGTAGTTGCCTGGTAATTAGCGGTTCAGCTTACGAAGAATGAACAGAAGAAGGCTAATAATCCTAGACAATCTGGAAAGCTAAGAATATTCAGCTGAACCTTTTTTAACGCTACGTATATCCTGGCATAGCCGAGCTAAGCCACTGCAAATTTTTTTTTAGTGGTGTCACCTGGTGTTCACGTTAACGAAGTGCACTTCAGAGACTACTGCAACAACCGAAAGGTGGGGGTGCCAACGGAAAAGCCAATTTTAGGGGTGTGAGAATATTCGAAATTTTGAATATTTTTCGAATAGTGTTTGCTATTCGATTCGATTCGCTCTGGAATTTTACTATTCGAACTATTCGAACTTCCCAAAAACAAATACAGTCAACGTCCTATATAAAGTGCTCCTTCAAATTTTTAATATGCTTGACCTCATTACACTCTCGTATTGCGGAAAAGCTGCCTTTCAAGCTCCGTTACGGTCGAACTTTGCCAAGACACAGTCAACGTCCGATTGAAAGTGGTCCCTAGATTATCAATATGCTTCACCTCATCACACCCCGGTATTGCGGCAAAGCTGCCTTTCAAGCTCCGCTACGGTTGAACTTTGCAAAGAGACAGTCAACGTCCGATTAAAAGTAGTCCCTAGATTGTCAATATGCTTCACCTCATCACACTCCGGTATTGCGGTAAAGCTTCTTTTCAAGCTCCTTTACGGTCGAATTGTGCCAAGACACAGTCAACGTCCGATTGAAAGTGGTCCCTAGATTTTTAATATGCTTCACTTCATTACACCCCGGTATTGCGGCAAAGCTGCCTTTCAAGCTCCGTTACGGTCGAACTTTTCCAAGACACAGTCAACGTCCGATTGAAAGTGGTCCTTAGATTTTCATTATGCTTCACCTCATCCCACCCCCGTATTGCGGCAAAGCTGCCTTTCAAGCTCCGCTACGGTTGAAATTGTATTATCTCAAGAAAACGCTGGTTCCAACATGGAGATGAAAGATGTGGCAGAGTTGGGGGCTCAATTAATGCTGTTTTTGGCCTGAAATTTGGGCAGGAAGTCCGAAAAATCGGAAGCCGAAGCTTTTGAGCATCCAAAATTTCAGATGTTCTTATATATCGACGTCTACGAGGCAGATATGGAACTCCGGACTTGAAGGGAGTGCACCCTTGTCCGCCACATCAGTTGGGCTTCTACAGAAGTTGAAAGAGGAGGAGAGGCTGAGGTAATGGCATCTTTGCCTATCACGTGTAAAGTGTTGTTGGGAACACTTTGGTTGCACCAAATCATGTACATGAATAGAATTCGGCCTCTACATTGCCTCATTCTTGATAAGACAACTATGAAACACAACCCTGCCTGTGCTTCATCAACTTAGCGAAAAGAAACACTTTCATGTTGCTATCTCATAAGAATATACTTAGGAATCCTCTCTAACTTTTTTTTCTGCAATTTCGCTTCGAAGTATTCGAAACAATTCTAGAAATATTCGAGAAATATCCGAAAAATATTCGATTCGATTCGCACTCACACTTCAATATTCGAATTCGCTTCGCGCCCAAAATTTTGCTATTTTCACAGCTCTAGCCAATTTTCTTTCTTTCTTTTTTTGTTTTAAAGAAAGCCGGCGCGGTTAGTGTGGCAGCACCCACGAGCTACTGGATGAGGTTTGAAGGGAGGGAGGGGGGGGGCACCCGCAGCGGCACCTGCCTGCTCGCCTCGCGCACATCCGCACGCACAAACGAGCATTCGCCCTCACCTTGCAGTCAGGCTGGGCTTCAAGCGTGCCATGCGCAACGCCAACGCTTTGCGTTCTCTTTGGCGGGGTAACCGCAGAAGATGCATGCGGCTTCTACTCGTGCCAAAATGACAAAATGCGGGACAAAATCCCTAGGCTGTCGGCGGTGAGAATTCATTATATCAAGGGTGTCTCCCGCTGCCACTTTGTTACATAGAGGTCGCAAATACATGTGCTTCTATGGAGGAACGGCGGGGAATAGAAAAACTTCGTAATATCGAAGAATTCGTTGCATGGATGTTGTCACTGTCACTAAAGTGGCCCACGACAGTAATTTGGTACAACCTCGCTAACTTTTACGCCCCGTTAAAATGTAGTACTTAGTTACTATAAGGATTGTGTTATAAATAATTGCACACTCAGTTGCCGTGCAGCTCATATGAGCTGTCTGTTGAACTTGTAACGAAGACCTGTGCATGAACCAGTGAAGGTGTTTTGTGTCCAGAATTTCTTCTGTAAGAGCGTTACATGCCCCTGCTGTTTAACATAAATAAAGGTTTCAACTACATAACCGCCTACTGGCATCACAAAGAAAAGCTCATATGTTCTAGTGCTGTCGTGTATCATACTCTTGTACAGATTAATAAGCTTTGTACCGTAGGCCCAATAAAATGTGTGGAATGCACCCAGTCGCAATAATTTTTCTTTTTTTGGGAGAGAGGATAGTAGGCCTAAAAGATAAGCAGGCATACCCTGCTATTACTGTACTAATACAAGAATTATCATACAGTAACAGTCTCACTTGTTATATGGTTTAAAAATGTTTGATGCTATAGCTTTGATCCAAATCAGTCTACAACTTTCATTCTTGTAGCCCTTCAGAAATTCATCATTAGACATAACTTTGATATGCCAGTCCTCTTTAAAAAGAATAGCGTTTCATTGAGATTCCACTTTCAAACTAGGCCAGTTTTAAAAAATGCATATTATGTAATATACTAAAAACTACTTGTTGGGTGGGAAAATCATTTGCATCTTTGAAATGTTCTTTCCATGCTTAACAAATGCATAAGGCAAACATGTTTTTAAAAGGAGTGTGTGCCTTTCTAATGGCATTTCATGAATATAATTGCATGCTATAAGTGTGGAGGGCATGGAAGCACCACTGACCACGTTGTTGACCTCTTCTCTGTCTGGTCAGATCTACGACGCGTACGACTTTGCACTGCTTTGCTCGACGGACAACCGACCGGGCGAGCGATGGATGGGTGGGGACTTCATCTCTGCTGACCGCGTGTGTGTGTGGAGTGACAAGGGTCGGGGTTACCTCTATCAACTGCCAGCCAAGTGAGTTTCACTCTGACTGACTGACTGATTGATTGATTGATTGATTGATTGATTGATTGATTGATTGATTGATTGATTGATTGATTTCTGGGGTTTTACGTGTTAAAACCGTGATGTAATTATGATTCACATTGCAGTGGAGGACTACAGAATAATTTTGACCATGTAGGGTTCTTCAATGTGCACCTAAATCTAAGTACACAGGTGTCCTTGCATTTTGTCCCTGTCTAAATGCAGCGACTGCACACTGGAATCGAACACATGTGTTCAAGCTTAGCAATGCAAAGGATTCACTTCGATGTACTGCAGTTGTTGTCTGCTAAGCATGCTCCTAATCTCTGGATATACAGCTATACTTTTATGTGTTCAGTGGACAGCTGTCGTGTTACGTCTTGTATTGTTTCCAACCTATACAGCAGAGATTGACAGCTCTCAGGAGGCAGCAGACAGAAAAACAATGCAGTAAAATGGCAGAAAATTGGGCAAGTTGATACAAATTAGGCAGAAAAAAGAATAATGTAACTAACGTGTACGGACCAACGAACTCGCAGTGGTGAGCACTGACTCACAATCCTATAATGCCCTTCACAACCCCTGGGTTCTGCGAAACCTAGTTTAGGAACCCCTGAGACATTCATTTCATTAAACAGCAACTGGTTTGTCAGTCCTTGATGTGATGGGCTAAATAGGATGAAGCATTTATTTCGTGCATATACTTGCACTCCCTTATGTGCATATATCACTTTGGTCTGCCTGTAAATACAGATTACTTTTCTGTTTATAGAGCAGATGACACAGACTGGTCACCTAGACCAAGGACACTGACCAAGAAGCTGTGCAGATGTGTTAGTGTGAAAGTTTCTGATATGATTAAGGCATGAAATACTTAAGTTATGGTACTTGGATAAGAGACACCATTCCTTGGAAATTGCAGGTTACACAGAGCACTAGCCTCCACACTCATGCATTCTGCCACCAGTCATTTGTTATGACATAATTTTAGCAGTCGTATGACCTGAAATAAAATTTCAGAGGGTTTACATTTTTATTTAGTACACTTTTTATTGAAAATTCTCACTTGTAATTGCATTTCAGTTTACCCTGAATGCCATGGGTTAACAGTGCTGAGGTGTGCAATTCAGTATTATTCAGAGAAGCTGTGTACATATACTCTGTTCCAGAAGTTCCGTGCAGCAGAGCCAAGGCTACATGACCCTTGAGCGCAGGTTGTTGCGAAGCGAGATGTAGTGCCCCATATACGTAGCCCGTTGTTTGTCCTCATGACTTTTGCAAGCGGTCTCGTCGGAAGATTTTTATTGAAGGCTTCTCTGCGTGTTGTAGCTGTGATTTGTATGACGACTTTGTCGCATTTTCTGTATAAAACAATTTTTGTGGCTCCATGATACTGAAGAAAGAGTTCTTGCTTGTACGTGTTGTAACATGCAAATGACGAAAGAAATAACGCTGTTGTGGCTCGTATGTGTTATGTTTTTACTTATAAAGTACGAAGGAATGGTACGACACTGTCTAAACTTTTATGAGTAGTCCGCACAGCCCGAGCGTCCACAGCGCCGCGGAGGACCCAGTCTTGGGTTGTGATTAGTCCGCGGTGGCAGATTTGGTCACTCCTTAGTCAAAATGGCGGCGCCTGGTTCACCTGTGCGATATCGCTCCCGGATCAGCTTTTACCACAAGGGAGCGAAGCAGTTGGCTCTAAATGTGTTCGGGACAGTGCGTAAGGCATGCGTATACGAAATCTGATGAAGCGTGGTGCTTTCATATTCAATTTGGCTAGTGCGGCGCTTTCCACCGAAACATGAGCCACTGAACCCTATCCCTCAAATGTCTACGTGCAAGTATCTCGAAGACGCGCGCTTTTACGGTGCCAAGGAGAATATTTAACCGCTTTCACAATTACAGCTCATCTCACTGCGCAGTTGCACAGTGTCCCGAGATGCTCTTGCCGCTTTCGCTGCAGCGATCACCGCTAGCAGACGACAGGGCGCGGAAGGATACACTTAGATGTGCTCGCCCTCCTGATTGGTGAGAAGTCCTGTAGCTTCCACAGTGCTGCACGGAACTTCTGGAACAGAGTATAGCTGTCAAGTTAGAGCTTTGCAGGAGCAAGTTGGGACATACCTTCTCTCTCACCTTCATGAATTATGTTTACTATGTAGTCTATACCTAGCCACGGGAACATACTTGAGCCTTTCTTTTTTTTTATTTCTGTATGTTTCACTATTTCACTAGAACACAAACTTTCATGATTCTTCCCTAAGAAAATGCCTTTGTCATTCAATGAAAATAATTTAGTTCGGGAACACATGAATGAAACACAAATTCTGCCATTCGTACAGAAATTTGTTCAGGACATTAACATCCAGGGTCGTTTTAGCATTTATGTTACTAGATGTTCATTTTTGAAACTGTGCACGTTTTAATAGCTGTGGTAAATTATACATTTCATCCCTCTGTTTGTGGCAGCAGCCACATTGACTATGAGCAAGAATATACCTCTTGTATTTCAGGTCTGGGCAACAGTCACTGCCCAATTTACGGGGCAGTTCGTACCTCTGGTACATCCATTAAAATAATCTCATTAAAATGATCAAATTTAGTGTTAACAACAGAATACCTTGGAGTGCAGTTGACTAGTGCGCCTCCGATGTTAACCTATAGTACAATAACATGATGTTAATCTCTGGAATTTAATGGTACAAGCCGTGTAACATGTGCAAAAGTGAGCTGTTGGGAGAGTGTAAAGCTGTGCGCCAATAAAAGTGGCTAGTACTCAGTGATTAGCATACTGTTATGTGTCATAATGTGTCTGGCATTGCATGCTTGCTAACTGGAATTATTTTTAACTGAGCCTTTTTGGTTGTTATGTGTACATGAACTAACCTGACTTTACCAAATCAATGTGTGAGCTAGTTAATAACCCATTGTGAAGAAAACAGTGCAGCAGCGGACGGCAGACTAAAAAAGGGGGACAAAGCGAAGTGCTGACTTTCAACAGAGAGTTTATTAGAAATAGCACGCACATACATAAAATACTCGAACATATGTGCATGAACAATCTCTCACATCACAACGTTGTTATTAAGGCTATAGGAGTGCTCAAAACAGTGCAAAAAGGCTCTTACAAATTTTTTTTTTTTTTTTCATTTCGGGCTCTATTTTAAAAAGCTTTGCCAACAACCTTGCGATGCAATGGATTGTTTGCACATGTGTGTGTGTGCACGCGCACCATATCTAATAAAATCTGAGTTGAAAGTTGGCACCCGTCTTCGACACCATCTTTAGTCAATTGTCCACTTCTGTGTCGCTTTTTGCCACAATTGACTTTACTGGTGTGTATACTGTACTTGTTCCACATCAGTACAGTGCCGATTGCAAATGTTCGCAGTAGCATCAAACTTAATGTTCTAACAAGTTCTCGTGGGAGTATGATTTTATGCAGTAATAAAAGTTTTTAATCCATGGAGTAGTGATGCCTGCAGCACCTCTACTCACATGACTGTGCTAGCTGATGTCAAGCTGTGGGCAAGTGCGATCGACACGGTGCCCTTTCATACATTTTCATTAAACTCCCTTCAAAACAAACTTCCCTAATGCAAATCGTTTGCGACAGCTCAGAGACTTGCAGTGCATTCGGTTGAACTTTCTTTAACCCCTTTTTGTGCCTTCTTATTATTCTAAATTCTGACAAGATATCACCAATCATTATTTACCGGGGAATAGTTTACGTAGAACCTTGTGGACAGTAATCTAAGTGTTTAGTTATGCAAAATTTCAAATATTTATTACAAAACTTAATGTTACGAGAATGCATGTAACTAAAAGTATTATCAGTGAAAAAACTTGTATTAAGAAACTGAAATGTGTTGTGTAATTTTGCTTACCGGTAATGAGCAGATGAACCCAGCTTTTAGAATCGCATGGAAGGGGTATAGGACAGATTTCCAAAGCCTCTTTGTCCTGTTTTCGAAGGGTGTCTTGAATAAGTGCTTGAGAACAGTGAAAAACACTTTTGTGAAATGTGCCGTTCAAGTCATGTGCTGTCTCTCCAGCCTGAGGTTATGTCTAGCCTTCGGTTGACCATTGGTTGACCATTGGTTGAACATTGTGCCGAACGGTGTTGCTCACTCACCAAGAACAGAAAACAAATTCAACCCTGTCTTGTTCCTTTCTCCGAACAGCAAACTGAAGGGAAAAGCAATTAGGTTGGTATACCAACACCGCCCCCATCACCCCTGCACCTTGGCTTTTGCCACCTTGCATCAAAAACATGCAGCGCATGCGCACAATGTTTTGCACGACTCCATCGCGCTATGCTCATTAGTCGCTGCAAACTTGCACCCCACCCTCCTTACTGGTCACATGATGTGTCATGGCCGATGTTCACAAAGAAATGTCCTGCACTTCTGCCTGAAGAATGGCTTACCTATTCAATGCCAGGCATGAATTTTGTAGTGTTTTTTTGTCTTTAGCTGGATTCACATGATGGATGGAATCGTGATTTGGGATCGCATGCCACTTGTCACACTTTCCTTATTCCTCGCAAAGTAATCCATGGTGCAGACAGAAGCCAAAGTGGTGCAGAGATTATCAGCAGTAAATACTAAAATACTGATAGTGAAACGCCCCAGTCTGGCAACACCTTCTTCAATCCTGTTACGACTAGAAAGCTGTGATCGGGCAACTACTCACCAGAGAATTGAGTCGCTTGTTGAGTTGACACATGTGCAACAGGAAACACGTGACTGATGCCATTAGCTGGGTGGTTTCTTGTAGAACAGCACACTGCTCCAACATACCTTTAGTTTGTTAGTTTGTCCACACTACAATCAGTTTTTAAAGCTAAGCTTTCTCGGCCTCTTGCTGCAGCTAGAGGTGTCTAGGTGTGATCTTTTGAGTGTCAAAATGCTGCAATCTCCCAACTCATTTAATTTCTACCACAAAATTGTTGCAACATAGATAATGCAGAAAGAGAAACTATGTGTGTGATAATTGGTTTTGAGCCAGTTCCCCAACATAAAAATTTGACACTCTAACCATTATGCCACAAACACATGCAAGGCAGAATAAAATGCCCTTACGAATTTTCCCCATGTAAGGCAGTGCTTTGAAATGCTCAGTGCATCAGCTGCTTCACATTGCATAAATTAACTTCCAAGAAAAGTAAGTGCGTGCACCTTCTAGCTGACAATGGAGGTAGAAGTCACAAGACACGTTCATTGCCAAAATTTTCTGTATGTCTTTCGTCATACCGTACAAAGTAGATTATGTTGTGCCTTGCACTTCAGCATGTCTTAATTCTGAATAAAACAGCACTGCAAGGTCAACTGTGGGGACTGAGGGACGTGTTTCTAAAAAGCGCTGTGCATCTCTTGTCGTAATGCGCCATTTTGCCTAGCTGGCTTATCAAATCTTCATGTACACCAATTCCCACAGTGCATTGTATTTGCATACTTTATCCCTCGGTCATACGAATGCTAGCCACAAAGTGATCCAACATGGATCATATGCCTTGTGGCTCGTGCATCTTTGGTTACATCCATCATCTGAATCCAGTGTTAGTATCATAATGTAGCATTGCAAGGAAAGGAAACGCAGTTGAAAGAGGGACAGGACTAGGTTGTAGTGTGGCAAGGAGAATGGGATTAAGTATTAATGTGCAAAGGTTACGAAATTCCACAGGCTTGCTGACACAGCATTCAAGGATGAGTGAACAATTGCTCCAAGAAGCACTTTGTCTGCAGTGATGATGATTATGGTGGCGTAATGTAACCCAAAGCATTCTGTCTGTGCATCTTCTCTAAAAATGGGAGTCAGTAACACTTACAAAAACAAGCTAGTCCAAAAAGCATTTGTTATTTTGATTGTTTTCGTCATCAACTTCTACAAGGGTAAAAACGTACAGCATATGTATAGAGATTGATGGCGGTTTCGTTTGAGTAAGCACATATTTATTTAAGAATAAAGATCCTTGAGAATGGAGTGCAGCAACTAGAACCTAATTTGGCAAACTTTTGTATACTTATTACAGTAATCAGGACGTTAATACTCACTCTTGCATTCTGTGGCAGGCTTTGACCATAGAAGCTTTCCATTGCTACGTCTTTTTTACTTTCAGCACCAAAGCCGTACTTGTCACATTTGTTAAGAACAGAAAATTTTCTGACCCCTTATGTAAATAGAAATGCCTTTGATGTAGCATGGATGTTCTCGCAAGTTTCATGCTAATGCACATGCAAAGCAGCAAGCTTTTAGTTTCTGTACATTGTAGTTTGTATGCGTGTGCTTGAGCATGTTTGCTTTTCCTTTTAGTTCGTATCGTGCCAGTACAGCTGTGCCATTGATGTACTTCAATCTGTTTGGTAACAGATGCCAGTAATTCTACTGCAGATTATTGGTGCGCTGGCTTAGTCCATTCTAATCCGTGCATGCGCATTTAATTGTCTATTTTTGCTGTACTTCTTTTTAAACAACCTCGAACCACGAAATTAGCTGTTGACACTCTTGCCAATAAATTATTTTTTGGCCAGTTCTCCTAATTTTAAGTAGTCAGGCAGGTTGTTGGTATGGTAGTATTGTTCTCGGTGCATGACAAATGTCTTGTGCTTAGAATGCAGCTTAAAAAAAAAGATGTTATTTTCGTGGTTTGAGGTCTGTTTATGTTAGCAAACTGTCTGAGGCTCAAGAGCCAAGAACACCACCACCTCGACTGTTGTAAATATATACAGCATGTAGCGATCAGCTGCTGAAGCAACCAAAAAATGAGCTGTACACATATGATTACAAAAATATAAAGCATTTCAGTCATCCAATCAGTGAATATTTATTCATAATTCACTAGACATTTTCTAAAGGCAGGCCCCTGGAACGTTTTCACAAGTCAAGTGAGAAGTCTTTCGATTCACCCTTTGCAGTCTGGAACCTTTACCCACCTCCCATCCATTCTGGTCCGAAACTTTAAAAAAAAGCAAAGCACAAGGTAATGAAGTTTACATACTCTTTTAGAGATGGCACATAATGCAGTGAGAAAACGCTCGCGTGACCTAAACCACAAAAGAGCTTGTCCACCAGTGCCTGCCAATGGACCACTGCAGCCATATTGTGTTGTTGGGAGGGGCCCAACAACGGACCGCTAAGGGTTAGAAAAAAATGATTACATCTTGAATGAGCACTCGTTTGTGGAGGAACTCCAACAATTACAAGAGAAAACAAAACATTGTATGTGGTGCAGGTGCAAAAACCGGTAATGAAGAAGTTTAAAGACTAAATTTACAAAGCAGTGGTAACTTATACAACAAGGTATACAAAGCAGGTCAAAATTATATATTTGAACTAGGGGTGTGCGAATATTCTAAATTTCGAATATTTTTCTAATAGTGTTTGCTATTCGATTCGATCTGCACTGGAATTTTACTATTCGAACTATTCGAAATTCCCAAAAACAAATACAGTCAACGTCCGATCGAAAGTGACCCCTTCAAATTTTCAATATGCTTCACCTCATCACACCCTGATATTGCGGCAAAGCTGCCTTTCAAGCTCTGCTATGATCGCAAATGTATTAACTCAAGAAAACGCTGGTTCCAACATGGAGATGAAAGATGTGGCAGAGGTGGGGGCTCAATTAATGCTGTTTTGGACCTGAAATTTGGGCAGGAAGTCCGAAAAATTGGACGCCGAAGCTTTTTAGCATCCAAAATTTCAGATGTTCTTATATATCGACGTCTACAAGGCAGATTTGGAACTCCGGACTTGAAGGGAGCACACCCTTGTCCGCCACATCAGTGGGCTTCCACGGGCTTCCACGGAAGTTGAAAGAGGAGGAGAGGCTGAGCAAATGGCATCCTTGCCTATCACGTGTAAAGCGTTGTCGTCAACACTTTGGTTGCACCAAATTATTGAATTCGGCCTCTACATTGCCTCATTCTTGATAAGACAACTATGAAACAATGTCCCACCAGTGCTTCAACATAGCGAAAAGAAACACTTTCATGTTGCTATCTCATACGAATATGCTTAGGAATCCTCTCTAACTTTTTTTTCTGCAATTTTGCTTCGAAGTATTCGAAAAATATTCTAGAACTATTAGAGAAATATTTAAAAAATATTTTATTCGATTCGCACTCACACTTCAATATTCGAATTCGCTTCGCACGCAAAATTTTGCTATTCGCACAGCTCTAATTTGAACCAGTAATAACTTGCCAAACAAGTTACACATAGTCACTGAAAGCATTATTCTCAAATTCTACAATGTAAAATGTTTGTTGAATAGCTAAAAAGGATGTAATTTAGTTCACTGCAAAGCTGAATTTTGTAGGTGCCATTGAGTGAAAGTAACTTACAGCAAACCATTTGCCAAAGACACAGCCATGCTTCTCGCTTGCTTGCTGAACATTTGTTACAGTAGTCTTTGCCGCTTGTTGCTATGTGGCTGTCTTGCCAGGGCTTCGCCAACCAGTCTGGTGGTGAGTGTATCGGCTCGTGAGGCAATGACAACAGGCCGTGCTTAGCATGTGCCGACTAATTCACGCTGCAATTTCCCCGTTCCTTGTGCTGCCTCAGTGCCATTGCCGACAGCAGAGAGTTCCGTACGGGACCCAACTCCGAAGACAACGCTTTCCTCTTCTGTGTGCTTGCTGTTCCCAACGATGAGGCAAGTTTTCAGCATCATACCTTTGCTGTAAACGCCACCTAAAACAGTCTCTGGGACGGGAAGTCAATTTTGTTGCAGCGGTATTTTGTCGAGAACAAAGAAGCCACAAAAGAGCAATGGGAAGGCAGACAGTGCATTCTACAGCGCTCACGGATTGAAACCAGTCATCTAGTATAAAGACGGGTATTTCGCGATTGATCAAAATAATTGCGTCGTGTTGCTACAACTCTGGCCTCTAAGGGTAATGTTGGCTGTGATGTAGTGTTCAAGCTGCGCCAATATGATGTGAACTCAAGACAGCTGAGACGAAAGTATGTGTAATACTTAGCCCTAAATTGAAGTGTTTCAATCCGTGTGCACTGTACATTGCAAAAGTTGGCAAGACATGTACGGTTTAATGTCAATATAGGGCCAAACGTCCCTGCCATTTTGGCAACCATCTCAAGTGTATTAGAAAAAAATCATGCTGATTTATTACATTGAAAACAGCGAATTTCTAGGGTATTTCAAAGAGAAAAGTTTTTTGATCACGTGGGAGCGTTCTGAATTTTGCAGAATGTCGTCTGAGTGATGATTGTTAGAAAATTTATTCAGGTGAAAACCTTAGATTCCTCATCAAACACAAAAATTGACCTTCATTGTCGACAGTGTCAGCACGAGTGATGCAAAAAATCATCATCACGTGATGGCTTCACCATATGACGTCATCGTGATGCCAGATATCACTAAAATTTGTGACGTCATCACATGACATCGTCGTTCGCCTCCGATCGTTGCAGTGTCTCTGATCCTGGAGGCATTGCAAACTTTAGTTTCTTCGTCAGGCACTTCGCTATATAAATATATAGCAGCATTTCAAAAAATGTGATTTTGTTAGAACAAGATTCTTGGGTGCACATGGATTGCGTTATAGTTATATGGGTAAGCTCATTGTTGAGGCATTAACCCATATCTGTATCTGTAAGGAAGGCTGAGCTAGTTGGTATTGTAGAACAACGCAAGAGATGGACATGAACACAGGCTAGACAAACGATACGTCTGCTTAGCTGTTGATGCGTCTGTCTAAATTCGCTGAGACAGATAACGTATCGTCTGTCTAGCCTGTGTCCCTGACTATCTTTTGCGCTATTCTACAATGCACATCTGTACATTGCATAGGAAGTCTGAACGTGGCCTAATCAAGTTCCTAATGCTGTTTTTGTCTACAGAGGCTTGTGTGCCCTCCCGCCATGGGATACTTCCTGGGCACGCGGGGCGGCTTTCACAAGGTGCTCCTGAGGGGAGACTCAAACGGTCGAGTTGTCCTGTGGAACGTTGTGGACGTGGCCGCTTCCGACGTAGCTCGCATGCGCCAAGAGGCAAATGCCGTTGTCCGTGAGTATTTGGGTGCCTTCCCTCTGGGCTCGTGTCACTGCATGCGGTGTATGTCAAACATGTATGATGTTGAAAACCTGTGCAAAGATGTACGAGTTGATGAGCATCCTGCTGGGTTCCTTACTCTAAATTAAACTGGGTGACATATTTTTGGTTTTGCATCTGCAAATAATCTAGAATTTCTAGCCTTTCCCACGTGTATGCAAAGGCTGCTACATTTTGCATAGAGTCTCGAGATATCTTGCGAATGCAGCCTCTGTATTTATGGTGTAGTATGGTAAGGGACGCCACGATGACTGTCATTGCGATGACTAATTGTAGGTGGCACACAGCAATCAATGCGGCGGTGTAATTTGTGGCTCTGAATAACGGCTGTGAAAATGCTGGTTAATGAAAAAGCATTTTAGATAAGTTCTTTGAACATGAATTCGGGTGCATCAATGTCATCATCATCATCATCATCATCATCATCCTGTCTACGCCCACTGCAGGGCAAAGGCCTCTCCCACGTTCCGCCAATCGACCCGGTCCTGTGCTTTCTGCTGCCACGTTATACCTACAAACTTCTTAATCGCATCTACCCGCCTAATTTTCTTTCTCCCCCTCACGCATTTGTCATCTCTTGGAATCCAGTCAGTTACCCTTAATGACCACCGGTTATCCTGCCGACGTGCTGCATGCCCGGCCCATCTCCATTTCATCTTCTTAGATTTCAACTATGATGTCCTTAACCCCCGTTTGTTCCCTGACCCACTCTGCTCTCTTCCTGTCTCTTAAGGTTACACGTGTGCCAAAAATACCTCTGTTAAAATTATCATGGACTGTATTTGTTGCATGACACAGTGTCTCCGTTAAGTCATAGTGCATTGTTGACTGATCACAGGAAAGCAACGAAATAACATAGAAACATGAAATCTTCACTAAATGATAGGCAAACTATCCAAGTTTCTGTAGTATGAAGTGCAAGGATGTGCGCACACAGGTGATGACAAAGTACCCAAACTGCACAGCAGTGGATCAGCCCATGTCCATGCTAGTCGAGATGTGGGCGGTAAAGAGGAAAGTTCAGTGTGTTCCTTGCCTTGCTAAATTCGAATCCACTACCAAAGTGCAACATGAATATCATTGTGCACACAACAAAGTGCCACCACGTAACGACATTAATGATTTAAAACGGAGAATCACAGACGTTTTTCACTCCGTTACACCAGATGTCCTTAACGGTGTGTGGGAAAAACCTTAATATCATTTAGATGTGTGTATGGCAGTAAATGGAGGCTACATTGAACTGTAGTGAACGGGTATGAAACTTGGAAGATTTTCCTTTTATTTGGTGAAGATTTCAGATTTCTGTCTTATTTCACTGGTTTGCTGTGACCAGTCAAAAGTGCACCATGGCTTTATGGAAACACTGTATGGTAACAGCCCCCTGCAAAGCCATTTTGTAGAGTGCTGTTGGAGGAAAGGGAGAAGTAGTCAGTTCCCATGCATCTCAATAAAGTGAGCTGGCTCCAGTGACACAACATCTTTTTTGCAGTGGTTTTTCACTTCCAGTAAACAATTAAGACCTTAAATGCTCTAGTGTGTTGTTTTTAGAACTTCAACATAGTACTGCCAATCTTGAAGAAGATTTGGGGCCTTTGGTGGCCACACAGGTGTGGAATGGCAAAAAGGCTCTTGTGCAGACACCCTCGCGATATTTTTTTTCCTCAGTGTGTCAGTAGTGTAACGATGCATCAAACTGCAGTCTACAAAAGCACACTTCACTTCTGTCCCCAGAAATGTCGTGCTTCGTGTACCTTGTTTCTGTGGCATTGCCTATCAGCAACACAGAAACATTAAGAAGAACAACCTGACAGGCAACAACTGCAGAAAACAACTTAAAGGGACTGTCTACCGTCCTTCATCGCTTTTCTGTTTTGTACCGCATTCGAAAGCATACCGTCTGAAGTGTCCAACCTTGCAGCGGTTTCTCTGGAAAGTGAGTAGAAAATTTTAAAACAGAATTTTTCGATCTGCGTTCGGTCTTCTTCCATTGGTGTGAATATGCCCCACAACACTGGTTGGTGGACACGATGACGATTGTAGTGCCGGTAAAACTTAAAACCGAAAGCACATGTCATTTCTGTAGGATTTCTTTTATTGCGATAGCAATTATATGGACAGTCTCGGCTGGAAAATGTCCGTCCCTGTAGCCATCATGCACCGTATATGTATAAGTATGTATATATATATAAAAGCCCCAAAGAAAAATAATTCAGAAAAATGCTTCTGAAGCGCGGAATCGAACCAGGGACCTCTTGCTCCGCAGCGAGTGGCGCTATCCACTACGCCACGAAATGCAGATCCTCCACGTAGCTAACGGCGAGCGTTATATACACACCCTTTACCGCTGGACGGACTCAGACACGGCAGGCGATAATAAGCATTTCTTCATTACCAGCAAGATGGCGCTAGCAGCACGACGGGCGCATTTAAAAGTCGTCGTCGAGCTCGCTCGCTTCTTATATTTGCGCAGCGAGAACATTGCCCTTCCGTTGTCTGCTCGCGCGGTTTTCTCGCGGTGAGGGGAAGAGGAATGTTTCACGCTTTCACCGTGATGTCCGCGCTCATGTTACCGAGCGTACGAAAGTCACTCGAGCTGAAGGGACGCCGCTAAACGAACAAACAGAAGATGAGCGCGAACTATCAAGTGTCACAGCTCGACAGTTGAAGCACGCTAGTTTCCTTCGCTGCTTCGGCCGCCTTTGCAACAGGAACGCTGTTCAAACTGAGAGTATCCATTGGCGAGCCTCACTTCGTATAGCATTAATTTCTTGCTATCGCATTCATTGCTTCGCCCTTGCGGCGAAACTGTGACTTTTTTTTTTTCTCTGAACACTAATGCAATGAATGTAACAGTCGTTTTAAGCGCACCATCAGTTAAATGAAGCCGTATTATACGATTACAGAACACTCGTTTTGCTATGATTGCAGTGTATGCGTTTATTTTAGCACTGCTGCCGCAATCTTCCCACACACGTTTCTGTAACGGTCTTGCAGGCAAACGATGTAACGAAACTCCTGTACTGATGTAGCGATTATAAATGCATGCCTTCACAGCGCAGCACGTGCGAGACATCCTAACGACAGTGCAGCGTAACGGCACAAACAGCGCGGGGTGTTGAAGCAGATGAACTCGAAAGCGGCGGCGGCGGCAGCGCCGCCAGGCGTCTTTTTGGGCGCGTGGGATAAAAAAATACAGCAAAAATTACTTTTTGACGCAATCGAAAGCTGTTTCAAGAGCGGAAAATACACTCTCAAGTTCTACATGTTTGTTTTTAAGCAAAATAAGTCCACCTGTGTGGATAGTCTGTCACACCTATAGATTGCGGGAATTGCGACCACTTTGCCGTTGGGTGACGCTAGCGGTCATTCTTTCACGGTTTTCAACATCAGATTAAAATTATAATTCTTTTTTTATGGGACGAAAGCGCGCTCGTTGCCGCCGATGTGACGAACGATCTTCTCATTTTCACCACAATCAAAAAAATTTTTCCTAGCGGTAGACAGTCCCTTTAATTACGGACATTTGAATAATGAAAGTTGTTCACAATGAAACACCCATAAAAAGATTAAGGAAATTTTGAAATTGGCATAGAAAGGATTAAATTAGCTTTGCTTATTCAGCCCTGTCTGCTGCAAGTGGTTATATAATATAGGGCTAGCCAGGAGGAGCCTCCACACTGCAAACAGGGCACAACTTGGCTCTCTTTGCAAGTCTTTCTTTTTTTCTTTTCTCTTTAGAAATGGAGCCATTCCTGAGCCTGGCTTTGCAAGAGGCTTGGGACGAAATGAAGCCACCGCCTCCAGGCATTCTAGACAAAATGGTTGGTTCCTTCGTATCATCCATTCACGTACGCCTTTGGATGTAAGTTCATCTGACGGCCGATGCATGTTCCTGGCCATGCCCAAGACAGTAATCTGTGAAAACGGGATATCTGTAGATTGACTGTGTCATATGCTCAAAAGATAGTTTGTGACAGGTTTTTTTCTTATGTGACAGACGGCACAGCATAGCTTATCAACTGCAGGTGCTAATCACATCTATTGTTTTCTGGCACGTTAGACTGGAGCAAAAAGATCTGGGAATCTTTTAGTGGTGCTTGAGTTCTGTAACTCTGAATAATTTAAATAAGTTCTGGTTTACTCACTTCAGAGGATTTCTCATCATGAGATGTCATCACCGGACAAAGGCAGAAAAAAAGTGTATGTTGCGTGATGAACATTTAATCCCTCTAATTAAATTCATTCCTTAGCGTAATCATTACTTCTTGTTTGACTCCTCTGATATGTGTCATGTTTAGCAGCATGCCAAAAGGAACATTTCAATTAAAAGCCTGTTAATGTATTTATGATGCTTCTATAAAAACATTCTCATGTTGACCGTGCTCTCTCTAGATAGAATTCCAGGGGAAGGACCTCACTTGAAGTGATGAAAAATTCTTGAACAGGAAATGTTGCTGAGGGGAATGTTTTGATGAGAAGACTTGTTGAAGAACCATGTTGATTTCTCAACACTGCACTCTCATAATTCTTGTTGCGAGGTACACAGAACAACAAGGTTGGTCTCACTGGATTCCTTGAGTCGTGCAGAAACCATTGATAATGTGTTTAGTGAAACGTGAAGAGCTCACCTTTTTCCAGACTTGCTTGAAAAATTAGGTGAACAAAGCTAAGCTTCCACAAAATTGAAATGAAAGTGGGCCACTGTAGGTATTGTCAGAATCTCAACGTCTGCAACATATCTTTAGTTCCTGCTATCTCATTCACTTCTTGCAACGAGCAAGACAATGGCCTGTTGACAATGGCCTGGTGCTGAAGCATGGATTTGGGTACTACTCATTTGAAATTAACACAGAGAGTTACGTATATATACAAGTTTTCAGCACCGTAATGAGAAGATAGAGATTGAAAATTTCTTTTTGGTCTAAGACTAGGCTTCCCCCTTGATCCTTGACACACATGTGGAAATGGCATTGCCATGTTTTTTCTCATGCCACACTGTGTAAAGTGTTGGTTTGTGCTTATCTTGTGCAGCGCTGAGCGAAACTAGATACAAATATACGACTCAACAAAGCCCAGCATCATAGACGAGAATGGAGAGCGCAAAGTAATAGTGCAACTGCCAACTGTGCAACTACTAAGTGCATTAACTACCAGCTGTGCATCTGTTCCAGGAACTGCCTGGAGAGAGCCAGGAGCTGAAGCTCACTGCCAGTGTCTACCTACCCCTTCAAGGACGCCTAGTGGTTGGCAGGGAAGATGGCAGCATCGTCGTTGTGTCGGCCACCCAAGCTGTCATGCTGCAGCTACTCTATGGGAAGCATCACCATGACGGTAAGAGGAAAGGCACGTAGCAACTTGGCTTTTTTTGGCTACTTTTTTTAATGGATGTCGGACAAGCTAATCAACCCTTTCACTGCCGGTGTTTTTTTGGGGGGGGCACTGCTCCACACTTTCTGCTGGGGTTTTTTTTTGTTATGTGGAATTTTTGTGATAGCAGTGCAGTAGCATGCTCTTCAGGGCATGTAAACATTCTTATTAGGGATTATGCGATCAATTAAAAAGTAGCGCTCACAAATTAATGATTTCAAGAAAATGAAAAGCAGTGAACTAATTAACGAAATTATATAATTAGCCATCCTTTCAGAACGGCTGAGTCATTTATTCATTTTATTCAGAGTACAAATTCATCAAGAGCCTATGAATTTCTTCTGGCAAATAGCGTGCACCCGTGGCACGCCGACTCTCCATGGCTACGCTGCTGAGACGCTGGAAAAGAGACCTGAACCGACGCTGGTGTGGAAGCACGCACTCCATCTGTTTTCAAAATTTTCACTACAAGTTATCTTTGTTTATATGTTCTATCTGTATACAGCGGGACATGCCACGCGTTATCATGATATTTTTTTTCTACAAGAGTTGTCTCACGAGTGGTAGGGAGTGATTTAAAGAGGCAAAACAAGTATGCTCGGGATGGGCAGGGCTTGTAGGTGTTTCGTCGCCCGAGTCATTTCGGAATTGGCACTGAAAGGGTTAAATAGAGAGTTGTTTCACATTTGGGGACCCTGGATAACCAATCGGAGGACCTCCATTTCCTGAATTGGAGGTTCCGTTATTCCCAAGATGCATTGGCTTGACTACCATTGGGTTCTGTGGTCATATTCAGCAGCATTGGGTTGAACGCTAGCCCTTTGCGACACGGCGTCCTCGTTTGGGGACGCGAACTTCGGAGGCGCGTCCCACGTCGCGTGTTTCTTCAAATGGCCTGAAACTCAGTGTGCACATTCGTGCAAGCTTCTTGATTGGACAACTAGCGGTCATTTTACTTCATTGTCCTGCGTATTGCTGCAGATGATCACTTTGCTGGAAACACTACCATGTTAGACGATCGTTCGACGTGCCGCGTTCCAGGACCAACGTCAAGAGTATTTATTTTCTCCGCTCTAAACGAATACAACCAAAAAAGCAAGTGTGCATGCTTTTCAGGCCTAATGGTCGATTCTTTTTATGCAAGTATTGAAGCTGACTGAAGGCAGAATAATTAGATAATTAGTTACACGCTAAATAACATTAATTACTGAAACTCACACAACACAACACATTCCTTCGTTTTCTTTCTTGAAATGCAATAGTGAGCGTCTTAATATCATGCCATGCGAATTTGACCCATTTGCAGACAGTGCATCATAATTCGTGTCTGAAGGGGCTAGGTATGCCACAGTGGAGAGAATATAAAGGTGCCTGAAAGCATCTTGTCATTTTCTAAACTACTAGTATTGCTCCAAATCCTGTATGGAGAATATCGTACCTAGGTGCTTGGATAGCTAGTTTCTGATGCCATGTGAATCAGTCCAGCATTATTACCTCACGGCTTGCGTGATGTAACAGTAAACATTGCTTCACACTCCTGTGGCAAGATTATGCATTCTTTCTTGGCCATCTTGCGATTTCTTGTTGCCCACAAGGGCGAGCCAAGATGGCTCAGGCACTTTTTTTTTTTTCATTTTCTTTTATTGGGTCTTGGTCCACAATTCTCAAGCTCTAATAAAAACAGGGACAAGGGTTGCCTTGGGCCACTATGCATGTGCTGGTGGCAGTCCTGATACCATGAGCATGATATACATACATACAGTGGTTACTGGACTTTGCTGCTTATCATTGAATTTCATTAACCTTTCAGGTTTAGCAGCCTGAAACTGCAGAATAGGTTATGAGAGACATATTTTTGTAAGGCTTAAAGTTTATCTGGAGATCTTTAAATGGGCCCCGCAACATTTTTTCAGCATGGTCAGAAAACGCTGCCAATTGGTAGTCGAGGCTCCTGAGAACACACTTGCCAAACATTATAGTGCAGCATGCGGCCTGGAATTTACAATTAAGTCTCAAAGTCAGCTAGAAATCACTCCCTCCTCACGGCAAATGATGCCTAAACCCAAATGACCGTGCCATAAACCCAAAGTTCACGGCCATTGGCCGAGTTAACCATCATGAGCTGCATACACTCATACCTCGCTATAACGAAAATGGATATAACGAATTACCGGTTCTAACGAACTAAATGAAGAATAGTCTTGTCATAGCTACAGTGTTACAAATAAACGTTTATAACGAATTTTCGGTTATAACGAAGTTATTTTCGTGGCAGATGCGACTTTGTTATAATGAGGTTTGAGTGTAGTTACTGCAGCCGCCGTTAGATGACGCCATGTGCCCACGTGTGTGCTCACGATCACACTAAAAGTAAGCCGCATGTTCAAAGAAAAAGAAAGAAAGAAAGTGCTCAAGGCCATGACGCACGCTTATGAATGGACGCATCTTCTTGCCCCATTGTCATTACCCTTCCTGAGTAACTTTCAACACGCTCGCTGGTACGAAAGGAGAGAGAAAGCGCTTGAAGCGTGCGATAAATGCCTGTAACTCCACTCGTACTTGACAGGTTCCCGAAACTTTGCGCAAGTCGATTCATGAGGCAATAAGTTGTTTTAATGAAGCCATTCGATGATTATACTTCAAAAAGTGTTGCAGGGCCCCGTTAACATGCACTAAAATCTAAGCACAATAGAATCTCATTAAACAAAATACCAATGTAACTGCCTCCAACTTGGCTGGTTTTGTATTTGGGTGCTGCACTCCCATACTGCTTTGTCGGTAAATGGAGCTGTTGTTAAATGGAACATATTTTCCCGATGCATCGAAAAGAAGGTAAGACATGCAGACAGGAGACACAATTATAAGAGGGCAAGGCTACACTAATGCCGTTTTCTATTGTCTATGTCTGCTTGCCTTGCCATTTTTTATGACAAATCCTTACAAACTCGAACTTTCTGTCGTTCTAAACCACATTTACGTGGTTCCTTCAGGTTACGCTTGAAGAAATTCTACTCTTCATTAGCATTTTTGCATTGTCTCCATGAAAATACAGCCACTGTTATAAGGAATCACACATAGAACGGTGTAATGCAAAAAAGAGCATAGAACCTAAGTGCCAACAGAGATGAGAACTTGTCTTCATTATCAGTTATCTTCTTTCGGAAAGGGAAATTGGCAATCACCCATTTGTGGCACGAAGCCACAAGGAAAGCTTCTTAGTTGCCAAAAAATCCTTTTCAATTTGTCAATTTCCCTTAATCCTTCCGCCACTTTACGGGGTTCTACAGAACTGATTTCCAGTTACAGTAAAAGCTCGTTAATTCTAACTCGGTTAATTCGTACTTACAGTTAATTCGAACTGGCGCTCGGGTCCCGGCAAAGTCCTGTGTATTTCTATGGGGGAAAACGTCCAATAATTCGAACGCGTCGGTATCCACAACGGTTAATTCGAACTGGAAACCCCTGGTTTGCCTTGCTCCTCGCAGAAGCCGGCCCAAAGTGATCACAATTAATGTGTTGCAATAGCAAACCACACCAAGTTTACTAGAGATGCAAAACAAGGAACAGCAGCATTGCTCAGCAGATGAGAATTCGGATGCTGCGCTGGAACTCTCGGGCAAGCCGCAAATTATGCTCATGGAGTCGCGACAGAAGAAACGCAAGCAAATGCAAATTACTGGTTACTTTTAATATTGATTTCGTTAACTCTGCAATGTAAATAAACGTATTTTGGAGCATGAATAGCATCATATATTTCACAATAAAGCTCACTCCTCACATGAATGCATGCCGGTGCTTGTTTCTGGCGTATCACTGACTGATCAATTAGTTCTGTTCGCCACTAGAGCTCCATGAACTTAATTTACGGAATCGCCTACCACAAACGTGTAGTAGCGCCCAGTTCGCGATAACGAGTCCAGAGGTGGCTTCTTTGGGTTCTGCCCGTGCAGTGTAGTGCAAATCCGTGCGATGTCCGTTCATTCTAGCACCTGCCCACTAATTCTAACTCCGCTTAATTCGAACAATCTTATAGTCCCTTTCGAGTTCGCATTAATGAGCCTTTACTGTATCTCCTTTGTTCTATTCTGTACCACACCACTCCACAAGCGTGGAACACCAACCAGCCCTAGCTGCAATCCTTCTGAGGGGGTTCTTCAATTCTGGTCAGTATCGGAGATAGTCTACGCGGACATCTTAGAGGACAGCATCATTCATTCATTCATTCACAAAACTTTATTAAGAGTCCTGAAGCCCGGTCTTTTCAGACCGAGGCGGGCCGCGTCCACGTCGGCACCGTTAGGCCGAGCCTTAGGGCGCCATCGTGAACCCTCTGGACAGCCCGTAGTTGATCCTGATACGAACAGCTGGAGATCATCTTCTGCCAGTGAAGCCATTTTTCTTCGGGGTTGGCGAGAGTCGCGGGACAGCCCGCCAGCATGTGTCTGATTTCAATGATGCCACCGCATGCGTCACATTCTTTTCTAATTTCACTTTCAGGGTGAATTTTTGTTACAAAATACGGAGTGGGGTACGTCCCAGTTTGCAGTAAACGTAGCGTGACTGCCTGAGCCCTGTTCAACTTTACGTGTGGCAGTGGGAATTGTCTACGCCCCAAGTAGTAGTATTTAGTGATCTCGTTGTAGGTTAGTAAATTATCTTTATGATCCCCGGAATGGTAGTGGGCGTCGGTTCGGTTCTGACCGGCACGGCAAGCGAGTCCTCGTGCCAGATCATTCGTCACCTCGTTGAGGTTGACCCGAGCCTCATCCACTTGTCCCATATGTGCAGGAAACCATCGGATTTCAGTTTCTATAGGTTCTACATTGCCGATAAGTTTAACAGCAGTCCCAGCGACATAGCCCTTGTCAAAGCTCTTAATTGCTGATTTGGAATCGCTATAAATGTAAGACCATTTTCGGTTCCTGATAGCTAAAGCAATCGCGGCTTGCTCCGCCACCGTTGATTCCTTAGTGAACAGGGTGACGGCGTCCCGTATCTCGCCCTGGCTGTCGACCACCACGGCCGTGTAGGCCTCTTTGCCTTTGACCCAGGCGGCGTCTACGAGGGCTGCCTCTTCACCTACCTGTTCAATTTCTTTCAATAAAGCTTTCGCTCTCGCCTTTCTCCTGCTAACATTGTGCTCCGGGTGCATGTTTCTTGGGAGAGGGGTGGTTCTGCATCCAACCTGAGTAATGGAACGTATGGAAGACGTCAGCAAGGCGTCATGCCAACTTGTGTCAACAAGAGAAAGCTTAGAATATACCATAAAATCACTGTTCTTTTAACTTTTCATGTTCAATCCTGCGAAAGCTTCGACGTAGCTCACATTAGGCACGTAACAAACTATGGCCACATCTTCCTTTGAGCTGGAGACCTCCTTGGAAAGTTCATTGAAGCCATAGCGCTGATAAAACAGAGACCACAGAAAGGGGACGGGACTTGCGCTCTTTCTGTGGTCCCTGTCTTATCAGCGCTATGGCATCAATGAACATAAACAACCAACTAGCCCAAAAATCTGTTCTCTCCTTGGAAAGCTTTTAGCCTTCACTCTGATCGCCACTTGTTTTTACAGCAAATTAGCCTGCATCATTTTTGTCTTTGACGCTGTCTCTACGAACCTGTCCATATGGACAGCTTTGTCAGGATAGGAATGAGACTTAAAATGGCTGCTGTCTGCTTAGCTGTCTACTTAGCTGACTACAGTATGTCTTCGAGCACACCCTAAGTCAGGAATCAAAGCCGTTGTGACACCACATTGACTGACTAAACTTAACAGTGCTTTGTTTCTTTGTGGCTTTTTCAAACAGTTTTCCCGCGTCAATATTATTTTTATTTTGTGGTGATATATTGTAGCATTCACTCGGGCACCTGAACTGTGAGATGTGTGTGCCTAATTTCTTTCTGCATTAAAGTTTCACTTGATAGTGCTTACTCTGTGTCACTCACCTTTAGCTTTGTCTTCACTTTCCCGGTGCTGTTGGTTGAAAGCTGAGCATTTTTCGTTGATCAGTGTGGTTGTGACTGCAGATCACCCGCAGCACCAGCTTCTTCATGGCCACACCGGTCGTGTGACTTGCCTGCTGTATCCGAACCACGTGCATTCGCGCTACGAGATTGCCCACCTGGTGTCGGGGGGTGTGGACTTCTCGGTCTGTCTGTGGGACTTGTACGCTGGCACCCTGCTGCACCGATTCTGTGTCCATGCAGGCGAGGTCACCCAGCTTCTAGTGCCTCCTAGTAACTGTAGTGTGAGTACTTCTCGTGTTTTTGTTTTTCAGATTGTTGCATGCAGTAGACTGCAGTGAAACGTTGGACATTGCTGGGAACATTGCGTGCAGTGCCACTTGCAGTGTTTGCTGCTGTAGTATTGTTGGTACAGACGATGTAAATGTGCTGTGACCAAGAATGGCAGAAAAGACAGATGGTAATATATTGTTACAGTGAAAAGAGAATGCCAGTGGGCTGAGGAAAGGAGGGCAAAGAAGACGAACATTCAGAAGTAGGAAATTGGTGACCAGTGTGGTATTTCAGTTGGCATATAGTCTCCGTTACGATACAAATATGATACTGGCTCGCAGCATGGCACCGTGTGGTATACAGTAGAACCTTCTTGATATGTTTTTGAAAAAAGCTAAATGCATGAAGCTAATGTGCTAGTATCCAGGAAAACGTACAATCTAAATTCACCAAAAGACTGCACAGTTTCACTTAGTTACAATATTGCGAACATTGCCACCAGGAAATTGCATGAAATGGGAATGTACCAACGAGGTCCTGCTGTAGTGCTCTTGTTATAATCGATGTACCAACTATTCTGCGTATATGTGTGATTAGTCGGTCAAATATAATTTCCTGAAAAAGTTGGCTATAACTTCAAATTAAATCTTTAAAAAGCCACACTTTGCCAACTATTGATGCCTTATTGCAATGTTTTATTATTTCTCTTTGTCACAGCTTTTTTTTTCTCCATATTTAGTTCTGCAGGAGTTTCCAAAAACAACATTGGCTATGGTACTTCTTTGAAGCCATAGCGCTGATAAGACAGGGACCACAGAAAGAGGACGGCGCATGTCCCGTCCTCTTTCTGTGGTCCCTGTCTTATCAGCGCTATGGCTTCAATGAACATAACAAACCAACTAGCCCAAAAGTCTGTCCTCTATGATACTTCTATATGTATTTCATGTTTGTCAAAAACTACAACCATGATTTGAAACAGTAAACTGCCATTGGCACGGCATCCTGTAATCGTAATCCAACATTTGAGAAAGTACCGTTTGGTATAGTTGGACATAAATGAGGTGCTTGTATGTGTATGATCATTTCAAGAGTTTGTGTTTGTCAAGGCATCGACAGCTTTAACTGTGCCATCCCATAATTGTATCGCACTTTCAGACACGAGTGCTGCAGAGCATCTGCAGTGTGGCCAGTGACCACTCGGTGGCGTTGGTCAGCCTGAAGGAACGCAAGTGCATCATGCTGGCCTCTCGCCACCTGTTCCCCGTCGGTGTGGTCAAGTGGCGACCCTTCGACGACTTCATGGTGGTCGGCTGCTCGGACGGCTCGGTTTACGTCTGGCAGATGGAGACCGGTGAGGATGTGTGGAAGCACATTCGTTAGCTTGGGAATGGCAGAACTAGAGTACTGGGTAGACTCTTGTCGTAGCCCAACCGATAGTACTTGCTTGCATAATGCGGAGGTCGTGGTTCCAATGGGTTTTTGTCATTGCCATTGCCATCATGTTCCGTATAAAGTACAAATCGATAACATTGCCCCACACATTGTATGTTTTATGCGTGACTAAAAGCACGCAAGCACTGGGGATGAACGCGGCTGAAGCAGAGATGAAATAAGCCAGCCATCTTTGTCGCATGAAGGGCACATGCGATAACATCACCCTGCTTACGAGATCTGTCATCGACGGCTCCTCAAGCAGAGAGGAAACGCCCCATCCGTCTTTCGTCAAGCGAGGGAACATGAAGGGATGTCGGTGGGGGGAGCGGACTGTGTTACTCAAGCAACAACTGTGTGGCCGCGAGCACTGGCACAAGCGTGCTATCTCAACAGACATTAGTAGACTTATACTAATGTCTATCCTTGTGCATGCTGTGCTTTCACTGCTTACTTTGTATTGAGACGACAGACAGCACAAAAACGGTGTTGTTCCGAGGAGCGGCTGTATTCATTTGTATAGATACGGGAGATCGGATCCAAAGGAGTGAGCTGCTAGCCTTACTTCGTATCACATTCCAATTTCTTGCTAGTATCACATTCATTGCTTTGCCCTTGCGGCAAAACTGTGACGTTCTTTTTATTCACTTTCGCTTCCCTTCATCTCGTAATTGCTAGTACACCTCACTTGAATAGTAAAAAAATTTTTGGCAGATGCTAAACTCCTGGAACACAAGAAGGCTGTATTCATGTAAGACGACAGGAGCCACAATGAGCAGTACGCATGTTTGGCATCAAAGTAGACCCTTTGGATGCCTTATGTGAGCCCCATTTCATGTCGTACATGTATTCACGTCTTCTGCTCGTTGCACCTGTCGTTCCACTGCTTGCTTCCACAGTTTGGGATCCCCTTGTCTTCAGCATCCTGCTCGTGCAGACACAGAAGCACGAGCAGCAACACTGCAGTGGCATACTTGTGTGGTCGTCTCCACGAGCCACAAGGGCATGCACGCTTCGTCACTTACCTCCCTGCCACCAACTAGCACTGCCGACAACAGCCGACGTTGCAGCAACTGTGCCTAGTTTGATGCAAAGCCGCAGCGTGCGTGTGCCCACTTTTATGTGCAAAACATGTGTTAATCTGCGCAGTAAAGCCGAGAGGAGGCGTTGGCTGGGCGTGCATATATTTTTTCACTTGCTCGCAGCTGTTTCCACATGCATTCGCGAAGGGATTTTTTTCATCATAGTGCATTTCACGTCAAGGTCACCAGCTCTCTGGGGGGGCCACCAACATAGGCATCTAAGGTTTTCGCCTTAATGCTGCCCCGTGTGTTTTTGTTTGTTTCATTAACTGATATATGGTGGTGTCTTGACAATAAGTTACACTGCGTCGTATTACCCATTTTTCCAGTGTCTTGTACTCCCATTTTTCTGCGACAACGATGAACTTAAACGCGTGTGGTTGTGCAGGCCACCTGGATCGAGTGCTGCAGGGTCTGGCAGCAGAGGAGGTTCTGAGTGCTTGTGACGAGCACACTGGGCACCCGGGAGAGCGCATGACCAACCCGGCGGTGCATCTGTTCCGGGGTCTGCGCCACCGTAACATGGCTGCCATCCGGCATGCCGCCCAGCGCGGACTGCACCACCTGCAGCAGCAACACCACGCTTCGCACCACCCCTCACCCGGACACCAGGTTGGAAATGCCTTAAAGCACATGGACTCAGGGTAAAAGAGAGGGGCAGCCAACAGTCAACCAATTGGCAACTGGTGCATTGTGGAAATAACATCTGCTTACAGGCAGACTATGCTGAGCAACCTCGTCACCTCAACGAATCTTACACGCACACAAGCGTTGCACAAATGTACAGAGCTTTGCTTTGCATAAACTCTGGCATGTGTGTTGTATTTGTTTAATTTTACAGTGTAAGTACATAAGCATGAAAACTACACTTTGTGCAGGGCAGTTTTGATTTATTTTAGCACATGACAGGACAGCAAGCTGGCATAGCACACTCGCAGTAGTAAAAGTTCATTGTGGAGTTGGTGGTGAAGCTTTGACATGACTGTGCATCACAGAAGGAAGCGACTACCTTCCCATAAAATATCATTATTGTCATCACATATTGTTTAAACATTCAGCACTGTGGTCTAAGTTCCACAAAGTTGCCTATACTTGTCAATGAAAAAAAATCTAGTACATTGGCTTCTAGTGTTCAGAGTGTTCAGGCGATGGGCATGTTCACAAACAGTGAGGGCCTAGTCTGACGAAGTGTGAAGTCGGGAGGATTACATTTGCTTGATTCACTCTCTGTGGTTATTGGCTACGATCCAGTCAGCCAAGTGCAACCTCTGCCTTGTAGGCCTGTGCGAATAGCAAATTTTAGGTTCAAAGCGAATTGTGATATGGTCGAATAACTTCGAATCGAATTCAAATAGTATATATCACATATTATAAAGAAAAGTGAGTATATTTGTCATGACCCAACTAACCTGCACAATATTTCTTTTTTAACTGAAAGAAGGCATATGCAAACGTCATTCTTTTCGGTGGCAGCAACTTTGAATAGTAGCAGGATTTGACTTTCGGTACAACGCAAGTGATAACCTGTAAAATACGTTACATTTTAAAATTTACTCTACTTAGAGCATATAAGCCAGTATAATGAGCTTTTCAACTTAAAAAGTGATGAGTCGATGTGGGGGTAATTTGTTCATTTAACCTTGAAGTGGTGCTTCGCGGCAGTACGATTTTCCCTGGAAAGGTGTATTCACGGTACAGCACCTCTGCAGTGCAGTGAAACCACCTTTACAGGGGGTTACATGCGGTGTTTATGTGTCTATTTGTTTATGCCGAATACTTCGAAATTTAGAATATTTTAAATTCACTTCTAAGCAAATTCGAGTAATGTAATATTCGTTCGAGTATTCGAACTGCTCGAATATTTGCACAAGCCTACTGCCTTGCTCTAAACTTATCTCCAAGACTTTGCGTGGAAAGTGTCTGTAAATAAATATCATTGTTTCACACTTGCTGATGCCATCCTGTGCGGGAGTTGCAAGACAAAGATAATGATGCTAGACAGGACACAACTCCTGTGTAGCTGCTAATATATTGGTGGCCTCGAGTATCGTATTTTATTGCGTATAACTCTCACAAAAAAACAGAAAATTTGTCCTAGAGTTGTGGGTTACATGCGAATTTCAGTTTGCAAAGTGGCTTTATGGCAATGCTTCCAGGCAATGCAAGAAATGTGGAAGTGTCAGCATCAGATGAGACGTACAGTAGAGAAAGGTGGGGCGGTGACGCTAGTGACTGAAACCAAGTGAAAATAAGCTTCATTTATGCCAAGGTGTAAAATTAATTGGCACGGTTCAAATGTGCGGGTAATAGGGGATTTTTCTGCAGTTTGTGGAAGGGAAGGCTATACGCAAGAAAATATGGTACCAGTGAATGAAGGCAGTCCCATCTGTTCTAATTAACTGCACTTTGAACATTCTTTAATGCAGCATGGAATGGGCCATGAAGTGGGTGACAGTGCCCATGCTCGTTCCCGTGCACACCCGCTCATGATCCAGGGGCTGAGGACCAACCCTGTGGATCAGGACAGCCACGTGCTCTTCTTTGACATTGAAGCGCTCATCGGTAGGCACCTTGCATGGCTTCCTTACATGACACGTCTAGTATAACACATATGTTATATCACACCGCAACGAAGTTTAGAGCAAACAAAGGATAATAGTCGCTATGTTCCGATTACAGTGACCTGCATTCTTATTCTTACAACTTTAACATACCTGCTGACTTAGGTACTTACTGACGGTACTCACTGACTTAGGTTACATACCTAGGTAGTACTTACTGACAACTTACGGCTGCACTGTTCTCGTTCATATTTTGTCACGTGGTCACAACTTCAGTCTACATCGTTTACTACTAAAGCAGTTAACTTTTTTTTAGAGCTGTGCGAATAGCAAAATTTTGGGTGCGAAGCGAATTCGAATAATAAATATTGAGTGCGAATCGAATCGAATAATTTCGAATAATTTTCGAATATTTCTCAAACATTTTTCGAATAATTCGAAGTGAAATTACAGAAAAAGTTGCAGAGAATCCCTAAGTATGTTCTTGTGAGATAGCAACATGAAAGTGTTTCTTTTCGCTAGGTTGATGAAGCGCTGGTGGGGTCATATTTCATAGTTGTCTTTCTTATCATGAATGAGGCAATGTAGAGGCCAAATTCTATTTATGTAGATGATTTGGTGCAACCAAAGTGTTGCCGACAACACTTTACACGTGATGGGCAAAAATGCCATTTTCTCAGCCTCTCCTCCTCTCTCAACTTCTGTGGAAGGCCAACTGGTGTGGCAGACAAGGGTGTGCTCCCTTCAAGTCCGGAGTTCCAAATCTGCCTCGTAGACGTCGATATATAAGAACATCTGAAATTTTGGATGCTAAAAAGCTTTGGCGTCCGATTTCTCGGACTTCCTGCCCAAATTTCAGGTCCAAAACAGCATTAATTGAGCCCCCAACTCTGCCAAATCTTTCATCTCCATATTGGAACCAGCGTTTTCTTGAGTTAATACATTTGCGACCGTAGCGAAGTTTGAAAGGCAGCTTTGCCGCAATACGGGGGTGTGATGAGGTGAAGCATATTGAAAATCTAGGGAGCACTTTCAATCGGACGTTGACTGTCTCTTGCCTAAATTCGACCGTAACGGAGCTTGAAAGGCAGTTTTGCCGCAATACGGGGGTGTGATGAGGTGAAGCATATTGAAAATCTAGGGACCACTTCCAACCGGACTTTGTCTCTTGGCTAAGTTCGACCGTAACGGAGCTTGAAAGGCAGCTTTGCCGCAATACGAGAGTGTAATGAGGTGAAGCATATTGAAAATCTGAAGGGGTCACTTTCAATCGGACGTTGACTGCATTTGTCTTTGGGAAGTTCGAATAGTTCGAATAGTAAAATTTCAGTGCGAATCGAATCGAATAGTAAACACTATTCGAAAAATATTCGAAATTTCGAATATTCGCACACCCCTACTTTTTTTTGCAGCCTGGTTCACTTGGAAAATAAAGGAAGAGACCTGGGCCGGCATTTTGTAGTAGTAATACCTTTTCTGATGCAAATGTCTTTTTGGCCAGTGATCAGAACAACGGTTTGACCACATTACCAACAGGATCAGTAGGCTTCGGGTAGTGGATGATAAGACTAGCATAAAGCATAAGGCATGGCTACAAAATACCAGCTGGGCTATCGCATGCCTTGTCGAATTTACTGTGCTTGTAGAATTGGCTGGCTTCGTGAGCCGATTCTACGAATTCTGTAATTCGACAGGCAGCAAACACAGGAAAAAACAATGCAGGGAAAGCAGAATGGTGGATGTTTGACAATGTGGACTATCATGAGCATTGCTTTTGTTTACTTTGTGCTTCCTTGTGTTTGTTTCTGATCTGCTTGTCATGCTCTTATAATCAAGTACAAGCTGTAGTCATGCACAACTTAAGAATGCAGAATGACCAGAGGGCTGAAGCATGGCAACCGATTGCCTCCGTGTCTAGAGAAATAGTTCCTCTCATGTTCTCCGTCACATTCTTCGACGGTGGGGTCACCGGTTGTCTGACTCATGACGTCAGTCTAGAGTGCGCACCCATTGGTGCAGGCTTGTATGCATCCAAATTTTAGGTGGAAATGCCACTACCTTCTAAAGTTATATTTGACTATATTGGCATTCCTTTCTGCCAAATATGATTGTGCTGCTAGTTGATGACTTAAGTTCTGAACTTAGCAGGAGTGGTATTCTGTGTGAGTCCATTAAGTGCGCTGTCCATTTCTGAGCACTCTGATTGGACAGAGCTAGAGAGAAGGCGAAACTGGTGCCAGTAGTCTCCACAGTTCTCCAGCACTACCCAATCAGCACGTGCCGGAATGCAGTCTACTTCGTGAACCCTTACATAAGAGTATATTCGCTGTCTGATAATTTGGGATAGAAGGGAACCACCTCAGAGTTCTGATAATAGGGAGATTGAAATACTGGAATCGGGAAATGCAATCTTTTTGAAAGAATGGCCAAAAATTTATCATGTTCTCAGGTCATCACTTCCAAGGATAAAAAAAATTGCATGTCTAGCACAAAATTCATCCACATACAGAAGCGAAGGCACTTTTGTCACAGTACACAAGAGTGCCCCGTGCATTGCATAAATTAGTTGCTTAAGGATACAAATATATGGACTAAAGAGCGCTAGCAAATTCATGTAACTCGTAGTATCAGGCTTGCGGATGTACTGAAGACCTAGGAGTGCACCACACTACCCCATATTTGAAAACAAGCATCTGCCAGGACACTTTGAAAGCCTATGCGGCAACATATTTTTTTATCTTAAAGAGCAATTGGACAATTCTTACAAGTCGATGGATCCCAGCTAAATTTCTACTATGTGTTCTCTTTGACACTCTGTTCCACTATTCTTGATGAGACATCTTTAGCTCCACTTAAATTAAATGTTAAGGATTGTTACTTCATGCTCCAAATGATGATCACCAAAAAGCTGACGCTTGCCAAGTAGTCATTTTGCAGAAGCACAGCGACCACATGAGTCAAGGAGCTATGCTGCCTGTCGTTCACTGTTCCTGCTGCGAAGGCAGTGAATGAAATGGAGTAATGCTCAAGAATGTGTGGGTACCCACCCATTGCTTGGTTATTTCTAGGTCACTGATGTTACATTTAGTAGTACTTACCTGCTGTTGGGCTAGTTGATAGGGGTCCAGTTTTTAGCACTATATCTAATAGTATCATTGAACGCACAGCATACACTGCACCATATACTGTACCATATGCTGCACTGATTACAGACAGGACGGATGCCCTTGTTGCCTAGATGTCATCTGCTTTCTGTGGTCAGGTTTTATGCACTAAATCTATTGCTCTTGAATGCTATGTATGACTGATAGACTTAGCATAAGTAGCACACAGTTAAACAAATAAAATACAGTGGGCAAAAAATGTGGATGAGCGCTTACTTATGATTGACTGTTGTGTTGTTCTTTGCCTCTGCTTTGTTGACCAGTGCCCTTTGAGTGCTTGAGAGAACCCTGCTGGCATACTGTACACTGTGTATCTAGTCCAAATAGGGCATTCAAAACACATTCATTTGGTTTAATCATAGCTTTGCTCTACAGCCCAGGGAAGGGTGCATGATTGGAAGTACTGTCACCTCCCTGCTAGAAGAATGACTGAGACCAGACAGCAATTCACTCACACAGATTCTCTAATTGATCTGGGTGTAGCTGAATGTTCAGTCTGGTGGGCCTTTTGTGTCTCCAATCTAGAGAGTTTTACCTCACTACAAACTGAATCAGAGATCAGTAGGAATCGGTTAACTGTACCATTATGTGAATGCGCAAGCACTGTGGTTCAGTCAACTGTACTATACACTCTTTGCTTAGTAAACTCTCACATCAAGGGCATTTCTTTCATCACCTATAGCATAGTATCACTCACTAGAAAAGTGTATAACAGCTCCATCTTACTGGTATGCCAGCACTCCATGCAGAGAGGCTTATGAACAGGGTTCAGCTTTAAATCGAAAACGATGCACCGAGCCATTGAAAGGAAAATGATAGGTGTAATGTTAAGGGACAAAAAGAGAGCAGAGTGGGTCTGAGATTAAATGTATGTTAAAGACAGCTTGGTCAAAATCAAGAAGAAATAGGTGGGACATTTAGAGAGAAGCAAAGATAACCGCTGGTCATTAAGGGTAACAGACTGGATATCAAGAGAAGGCAAGCACTGTGGACAGGTGAGAATAAGAAGTTTCTGGAGATAACGTGGCCGTTGCTAGCACAGGACCGGGTTAAATGAAGAAACATTGGTGATAATGTTGATAGTGCTGTCCCTAGTGTAATGCATTACTAGAACATAGCCCCTCCCCCCCTCCCCTTCCTGTGCTGTGTGTTGTTTCTAGTGCTACGGTTTCTAGTGCTGTAATACGTGCACATGCAAAGGCATCCTGTCACGTGCATGTGTGTATCATTGTTTGCCAGCATTTTGTGTTAGTCTTATCTGCTCATGTTAGTGTCACCTTGCCTGCATCTTATTGACTAAGATATTGCCGCAAGTCTTATATTTCATGAGTTGAAGCTTCACCCACAAAGACTGTGGGCAACGCGCTGCGCAGGCCTCGCCGTGATGTGTAGGAAGCTTCGCGATTGTTTTGGAACAATCCGTTAAGATTGCGCGCCGCACGAGAATGTTCCAGCTTTGTCGAGAGATAACGCCGCCAACAGCGATATCGCTGGAAAGTTCGATAGCACCTGTATAAAAGCCGACGCACTTCGCCGCTTGTTAGTTGATCGACGGACGACGCCCTGTCTGCCGCTATCATTGTACAGCGTGTATTGCTGTAGTTCTAGTTCTCATTTTCCCGGCCACAAGTTCGGCCAAATAAACAGTTTCATTCTGCAAACGCCGACTGCTTTCTTCGTCGACGTCACGACCACGTGACATCTGGTGGAGGTGCTGCTCGTTCATGTTCCGGACGCCCCCGACAAGCCTTGAACCCAGCCCACGTCGCGAAGAAGACACCGACACCATCAGCGGCAGTCGAGCCAGCCGCAGACTGGAAGGACTACCCCCACAATACGGACCCCTACCGGACAAGACCAGGATCACAACGAAGAAGACAACAGCCACAATGACAACCGCTGTGGCGCCTACAACGGTTGTCATGCATCAACCGAAGGAGCCGCCGACATTCCGCGGATCACCATGCGAGGATCCAGAAAGCTGGCTGGAGGCATACGACCGAGTCTCCACGTTCAACAACTGGGACTGCGACGAGAAGCTACGCCATGTCTACTTCGCCCTTCAAGATGGCGCAAGGACCTGGTTCGAGAATCGAGAGTCCACGCTAACATCATGGGACCTCTTCCGCACCGGATTTCTCAACACCTTCACGAGCGTCATCCGGAAAGAAAGGGCTGAAACCCTTCTCGAGACCCGTGTACAGCTCCCCAATGAGAACGTCGGACTGTACACCGAAGAAATGACTCGCCTATTCCGCCATGCCGATCCAGCCATGTCCGAAGAAAAGAAAGTTCGCTTCCTGATGCGGGGAGTGAAGGAAGAACTCTTCGCCGGACCAGTGCGCAACCCGCCAAAGACGGTCTCGGCATTCCTTTCAGAGGCCACCACAATCGAAAAGGCACTAGAAATCCGCACTAGGCAGTACAACTGCCGCATTCCTACGACGACCTACGGGGAGGTTCGGGCGCTGCAGTCTGATGACCTGCGTGACACCATCAGAGCGATTGTGCGGGAAGAGCTGCGCAAACTGTTACCTTCGCCGCAGCATCAAGTGCATTCAATCGCCGACGTTGTCCGCGAGGAAGTCCGGCAATCGCTTGGAATTCCCGAAGCACCGCAGGCTCAGCCGGAAGCAATGAGCTATGCTGCTGCAGCCCGACGCAACGCCCCACCCCTTCGCCCACGTCAAGACGCCGCGTCGCCGCAGCAGTTCCGCCGCCAGGCACCGCCGCCACCACCACCGACGCCATACCGCCCGCCGACAGGACAACGCTGCGCCCCCCGAAAGACCGACGTTTGGCGTGCCCCTGACAACCGGCCGCTCTGCTATCACTGCGGGGAAGCCGGCCACACATACCGCCGATGCCAGTGTCGACAGATGGGGCTACGCGGATTCGCCGTTAACGCGCCGCGCCCGCAACCAGGCGAACGGCCTCGCGACATCGACGACTACCTCACCGGAACACAGTGGGAAGAACGACGAGCTTCCCGCTCGCCGTCGCCCGGCCGCTACATGTCACCGCACCGCCGGCAGTACACTGGCCCAAACCGGGGCCGGTCGCCTAGCCCGTATCCGGGAAACTAAGGGCAGCAACCGATGGAGGTGCGGTTGCTGTACGACGAAATGCCGAAGATCCTCCGCGGCCGCCGACGACGACAACGCGACGAGACCTTCAGAACACGACGCAAACCGGACGGAGCCCTCACGACGAAACTTCGCGGCCCGAAGAAAACCTGACGACGCAACGTAGAAACAGCGGGACAAATCGACGAAGCCGTGATCCGACGCCACGACCTAACCGCAACGCAAGACGACGAACTAGCGACCTCGATGTCCTTATCGACGGCCACAGCATCACAGCTCTCGTCGACACCGGAGCCGACTATTCCGTCGTCAGTGGGCCATTCGCCACCAAGCTGAAGAAAGTAAAGACCGCTTGGAGTGGACCCGAAATCCGGACAGCTGGAGGCCACCTTATAACACCGATTGGTGTCTGCACGGCGAGAGTCACCATCAATAACCACACTTATCCTGCGAGCTTTGTAATCCTACAAAACTGCTCCAGGGATGTGATACTCGGAATGGACTTCCTAAGTGACCACGGCGCCGTTATCGACCTGAGGTCTGAGTCGATAACACTAACCTCAGACAAAGCGCTCCCGCCCCACCCGACGCCAGGGAACCATGCACTGAATGTGATAGAAGAGCAGGTGACCGTTCCGCCGCGCTCCAGCGTCATTATTTCAGTCGGCACTGAAAAACCTGCAAACCTTGAAGGCGTAATCGATGGCGATCAGCAACTACTCCTGAATCGTCAAATTTGCGTCGCAAGAGGTATCGCCGAGCTGCATGACGGTAAAGCAAAGGTACTGCTGACAAACTTCAGCCACGAATATAGGCACCTCAACATGGGTACGACGGTTGCCTACATCGACGAATGTGTAGCCGCCAGCGATGCTTTCGCCCTCTTCGATGCTGCCGAACCTGCTTCGACGAATAGAGGTCCCGAACCGGATTTTGACGTCAACCCGAGCCTTCCGAAGGTCAAGCAAGACCAGCTCAAAACCCTGCTCCTGCAATACAAGCACTGTTTCTCGTCGTCCTCGCGGGTCCGACAAACGCCCCTTGCTAAGCACCGCATTATAACAGAAGAAAATTCTCGACCACTCCGACAGAGCCCCTACAGAGTTTCGACGCGAGAACGTGAGGCCATAAAGAAACAAGTCGACGAAATGCTACGCGAAGATATCATCCAGCCTTCAAAGAGTCCGTGGGCGTCACCCGTGGTATTAGTGAAGAAGAAGGACGGGACACTGCGCTTCTGCGTTGATTATCGGCGCCTGAATAAAATCACGAAGAAGGACGTGTACCCCCTCCCACGGATAGACGACACCCTGGATCGACTTCACAACGCAACGTACTTTTCGTCGATGGACCTCAAGACCGGCTATTGGCAGATCGAAGTAGATGAAAGAGACCGAGAAAAGACCGCTTTTATAACACCTGACGGCCTCTTTGAGTTCAAGGTCATGCCTTTCGGTCTTTGCGCGGCACCTGCGACGTTCCAGCACGTCATGGACACCGTACTGGCTGGATTGAAGTGGCAGACGTGCCTTGTGTATTTGGACGACGTCGTCGTGTTTTCCTCGACCTTCGACGAGCATCTCCGGCGGCTTGAGGCAGTACTTCAAGCAATCAAGACCTCTGGACTGACCCTGAAGCCAGAAAAGTGCCGATTCGCATACGACGAGCTCCTGTTTCTCGGTCATGTGATCAGCAAGTCTGGAGTGCGCCCAGACCCGCGGAAAACAGCGGCCATCGCCGACTTCGCGCCTCCCACCGACAAGAAGGCCGTCCGCCGATTTCTCGGCTTATGCGCCTATTACAGACGCTTCGTCAAAAGCTTTTCACGCATCTCCGAACCACTCACGCTTCTCACGAAGACTAACGTGGAATTCAGGTGGGAACCGGAGCAAGTGCAAGCATTTTGAGGAACTTAAACGACGCCTGCAGACGCCACCCATACTTGCGCATTTCGACGATTGCACCGATACTGACATACACACCGACGCAAGCAGCGTAGGACTCGGTGCCGTCCTTGTGCAAAAGACGGACGGGCTTGAAAGGGTTATCAGTTATGCTAGCCGGTCATTATCCAAGGCAGAAGCCAACTATTCCACAACAGAAAGGGAATGCCTCGCCATCATCTGGGCTACGTCAAAGTTTCGCCCCTACCTCTATGGCAGGCCCTTCAAAGTTGTCAGTGACCATCACGCCTTATGTTGGCTAGCTAACTTGAAGGACCCTTCAGGTCGTCTCGCACGATGGAGTCTGAGGCTTCAAGAATTCGACATTACCGTCGTGTACAAGTCCGGACGAAAACACTCTGACGCCAACTGCCTCTCTCGTGCCCCCGTCGACGCGCCGCCGCAAGACGACGACGATGACTGCTTCCTCGGAACTACAAGTGCCGACGACTTCGCCGAAAGGCAACGAGCCGACGCGGAACTGGGGGGCCTTATGGAGTACCTCCAGTGCAAGACCGCCGTTGTTCCGAAGGTATTCAAGCGAGGACTGTCGTCGTTTTTCTTACGGAACGGCGTTCTCCTGAAAAAGAACTTCTCGCCACTTCGAACGGACTATCTTCTTGTCGTGCCCTCATCATTGCGACCAGAAGTCCTCCAGGCCCTACACGACGACCCGACGGCTGGACACCTCGGTGTTTCCCGCACGCTCGCCAGAATACAGGAAAAGTACTACTGGCCACGCCTTGCTGCCGACGTCGCCCACTACGTCAAGACTTGCCGAGATTGCCAGCGAAGGAAGACACCGCCGACTAGGCCAGCGGGACTTCTGCAGCCAATCGAACCACCTCACCGGCCGTTCCAGCAAATCGGGATGGACCTACTGGGGCCGTTCCCGACGTCGACTTCCGGCAACAAGTGGATCGTCGTAGCAACTGACTACCTCACCCGCTACGCCGAGACAAAGGCATTGCCCAAAGGCAGTGCCGCGGAGGTAGCCAAGTTCTTCGTGGAGAACATCGTCTTGCGTCATGGCGCCCCAGAGGTCCTCATCACAGACAGAGGTACCGCCTTTACAGCGGACCTAACTCAGGCGATCTTAAAATACAGCGAGACGAGCCACCGCTGCACCACCGCCTACCACCCGCAGACCAATGGCCTCACCGAGCGTCTAAATAAGACCATCGCCGACATGCTCGCCATGTACGTCGACGTTGAGCACAAGACGTGGGACGCCGTCCTTCCGTACGTGACCTTCGCTTACAACACGGCCGTCCAAGAAACGACGCAGATGACGCCGTACAAGTTGGTCTACGGAAGGAGCCCGGCGACGACGCTCGACGCCATGCTACCCAACGTCACCGACGAAGAAAATGTCGACGCCGCCGCTTACTTACAACGTGCCGAAGAAGCTCGACAGCTGGCCCGCCTGCGCATCAAGACCCAGCAGCACACCGACAGCCGTCGCTACAATCTTCGACGACGCTTCGTCGAGTACCAGCCCGGCGACCGTGTCTGGGTCTGGACGCCAATACGACGACGCGGACTAAGCGAGAAGCTTCTTCGACGATACTTCGGACCGTACAGGGTACTTCGACGTCTCGGCGCACTCGACTACGAGGTTGTCCCCGACGGCATCACGAACTCTCAGAGGCGCCGAGCTCGACCCGAGGTCGTGCATGTGGTGCGCCTTAAACCGTACTATGCTCGTTAACGCACCTGAGGACTCTAATGTTTGCTTTCTTTATTAGTTTTCTTTAATATTGCATGTATTCATGTTCTGTTTTTAAGCATCGGGACGATGCTTTTTCAGAGGGGGGCATTGCCGCAAGTCTTATATTTCATGAGTTGAAGCTTCACCCACAAAGACTGTGGGCAACGCGCTGCGCAGGCCTCGCCGTGATGTGTAGGAAGCTTCGCGATTGTTTTGGAACAATCCGTTAAGATTGCGCGCTGCACGAGAATGTTCCAGCTTTGTCGAGAGATAACGCCACCAACAGCGATATCGCTGGAAAGTTCGATAGCACCTGTATAAAAGCCGACGCACTTCGCCGCTTGTTAGTTGATCGACGGACGACGCCCTGTCTGCCGCTATCATTGTACAGCGTGTATTGCTGTAGTTCTAGTTCTCATTTTCCCGGCCACAAGTTCGGCCAAATAAACAGTTTCATTCTGCAAACGCCGACTGCTTTCTTCGTCGACGTCACGACCACGTGACAATATGTAGTACCCGTAAACCATTCTTAAAATGGTGCTTGGGTACCAAACAGACAATTCTGTCTAGCCCAGATCAAGGCTGTGAAAAAAATTTTAAATTAAGCTTATATATTCGTCTGTAGAACATTGCAGGAAATAAATGTAACGCAGAAAAGTGGAACATCTTTAGATTGTGGAAAATTCACTTTGCTATCATCACTGCCTTTTGTGCGATGTCGATCAAATCCCAAAGATTTTCCAGATAGTATAGTAGAAATGTTGCTAAAATGCCAACGCTGCTGCTGTACATTTAATGAAAATCATTAAAAATTTGCTCTATCAAGCAGAAAGTACGCCAGTGTGTAAACACTGCTTTTGTCTGTCAAGCTTTCTAGACTAAGTCAGAGGTATCAGAAGATTACCGGAATGTCAGCATTACGCTACTATCCTTTAAGGCAACTCTGAAAATACATTATGTAATGGAAATCGCACTAAAATGCTAGCCACACTGCTTCTGTGCCCTGTAGACGCATTCCACGAAACCTGCTGTATAGTACTGCCTCTATAGTCGGGCACAACTTTAGAAGGCAGCAGCAGCATCTCCACCTCAAAGGCAGATGCACACAAGCCTGCACCAATGAGTGCACACTCTAGGCTGATGTCATAAGCCACCTGGTCCGTGACCACACCATCAGAGAACGTCGCCAAGTACGGCCGGCCACAAAATAATAAGGACCACACGAGTGCATGGCAGTATTGCCGTCTGCTGTTGAGAGCATTGCTCTGGCCACGCACTTGCCAGAGCAGTGCTCTCAATAGCAGGTGGCTCGCCACTAGACGGCGCAGACGGCGATTTCGCCATGCGCTCATGTGGTCTGTATTATTTTGTGGCTTACTGTACATGAGCGAGACTACTTTATTAGTCGCAAAGGCAATCGGCTGCCACGTTTCGGTCATCTGGGAGGGGGTTTTGCAGGTGCGGGTTTTGCAGGCCTTTCCTGCCTTCTTAAGTTATTTCCGACTATAGTGAAATGCCCAATAGAATATAAACCCAGCCTGTGTGCCTGCTTGCATGCTGTTTTTGTTCGTCTTTCATTTCTTTACGGTGCACTGCTTCTGTTCTCTCTTGCCTGCATCATCCCGTGTGCATGTTGTGCTCGCTTCGTACCCAAGGCTCCCTGAAATCTCTGAAAGGAAAGAAATGCCGAGCTTCCTCCTTTGGTCATATGGCCACTGCTATCACTTCCCAAGATGCATACGAGCTGCTGGCTGAATTCAAAGGTGCGGGTTTTGCATGGTCTGCCGCATTTGACTTTACTGTTTGTTGTGTGTAGTTTCTTTTTGTCCTTAATTCATTGTGTTCTGCATTATGTTGCAACAATAAGTGTTTGTGTTTCGTATAGGCTAGGCTTGTGCAAATATCGTTTTTTTTTTGTTTGGAGTGAAGTCGACATGAATGGTAATCGGTATAAAATAATTTCGAAGTGAATTCGAATAGGAGCAGGATTTGCATAGTAGTGGTTATAGGTGGTAAAATACATTGCATTTTAGAATATGCCTTACATAGTCCATACAAGCCTGTTTAACACACTTTAAACTTATAAAAAAATTATTAACCGAGGTGCACATAATATGCACACCTTACCATAGAGCATTGCTTTGCGGTAGTGCAGATTTCCCCTGAAACGCACCGTCTGTGTTGTGAAAAAAGTGTGGCTTAATGGCTAAAGTGTGGCGCTGGCAAGCTCGAGGACACAAGTACGACTCCCAGCCACAGCAGCTACATTTCACTGGGGCAAAATGCAAGAGCACCCGAGTACTTAGATTTAGGTGCACGTTAAAGAACCTCAGGGATCAAAATTAATCCAAAGTCAGTTACTGTGGAGTGCTTCATAATAATATTGTGGTTTTAGCATGTAGTTGAAAAAAAACTTTTTTGGCAAAAGAGGAGACAGAAACACAAATAAACAGGACATGGGTCCGTCGTATTGATATGTTTTTTGTGTCCATGTTTAGTTCACACTGAAAAAATTTCCTTCAAATATAAATCATTACCACCTATCTCAAACCAAGGTTCTGCATCACTTTGTCTATATTTTATTGGTCAGACAAAATGAAAAGAAACTATGTTTCCGTCAAATGCTTGAAATTCACCTTTCGTGCTTAAATGCACTTTGATGCGTGTGACAGGCTTAAGTAAGCATCACTGACAAGAAAGCCAAGACAAGTGATGATTTGCAGAGGTTGCAGAAAATGGGGCTATTGTGTCCACCCAAGCATGTCCTAGTGCAGTTTGCAGTGTAGTATGCTTCTGCAAATAACTCGGAAACCTGTATCAGGCACAACCTAACAGCACTAGGTTGCATTGTTCATTTCTGAGCTGTGTATTGGGTCATTGCGGAAATAAGACTCACGGCACCCATAGTTCTAGAATGTGATTTCGTAAGCTACAAGATCCCTGTATATAGCCAACACAACTACGCATTTGTAATGGGCGCAACTATGCATGTGTAATTTGTGTATGATGCAGTGTTGCGGAGTTGACACTCCAGAATTGGAATGACTCCGGAATCATTGCACATTTTGGCGACCCCGGAATGGAATTAAATGGGAATGGAATGGGGACAACGTTTGGAGGAATGGAATGGGAATGGAATTACGCCCTTTTCCGAAAATAAAGCACATTCTAATCTTTGTCTCACGAGCAGTTTAGTAGCTGACAAACGTAAATAACCTTTGCGACAAGGAAAACATTACATACCTGTGCACAGACGAACACAGAAATTTCTCCTCACCCTATCCATGCTTGTGAGGCGCGCTTGACAAGCGTGAGTGCTGACGAGCAGTGCGGCCCGGTGTTCCGTATTCGATGCCAAGGCACAAGGTGCCCGAGCGGTGCATTGTTCCAACTAATACCAGCAGATCTAGAGGGTTTTGTTCCCCATTAACCAAATCTTAGTTTACTCCATATTCACGACCGCTCCAGACGTGTGGCAAGACTGCTTAGTCTTCTTAATAATAATATCTGGAGTTTAACATCCCAAAACCACCAGATGATTATGAGGGGCGCCGTAGTGGAGGGCTCCGGAAATTTTGACCACCTGGGGTTCTTTAACGTGCACATAAATCGAAGTACACGGGCCTCAAACATTTTTGCCTCCATCGAAAATACAGCTGCCGCGGGCGGGATTCGATCCTGCGACCTTCAGGTCAGCACTCGAGCGCCATAACCACTAGACCACCGTGGTGGGACGCTTAGTCTTCTTGAACACTACTTTTGTCAGCATCGAAATACGCTATGTCGTCATTTTAGCATTAACACATTTAAGCTTAAGCAATATTAAAACAACACCATTCGTTCAAACATGCTGACCATGCAAATACTACCAGTAGCGGGAGAGCTGCCCCTATGGGAATTAGTAGGGTGGTTGTACTACACGAGATATGTCACCAAGCTACTATTTCTTGACCTTGGTATAATGTGTTTTGCGTACTTTTGCAGTTCTTAATGCATCTGATGACATCAGCTTTATAGGGCGTTCATTCTTAACTCGATAAAACTATCAAGATGCCTTTACTACATTGATGAATTATAGAAATGGAATTGAACTGGCCGGCCATTTCAGGAGTGGGAATGGGCTAAGCTTTTTCATTCCGAGGAATTGAAAGGAATGGAATTGCGGCAAGTTCTAATTCCCCGAAATGGAATTGGAATAGAATGGAGGCGCCCATTCCGCAACACTGGTGTGATGCACCAGAAGAGGAATACAGCATGTGCAGAAATGTGCCAGTGCAGTGAGGGTCTAAGAGGAGAAGAAAAGGAAGAGGCAGGTGTGAGGCAAAGAGAGGAGAGAAGAGGAAGGGGTTTGGTGTTCGACACAGTCGGTGGCACAGTCGAGTGACTAAGCCCTAATGTGTAAGCTCCGCTACATAGTCCAAGAGTTGAAGTTAAAGGCTTTATGTGGCTTATAATGTAACTACCTCCAAAGCCTCGCTCCAATTCAGGGCTCCAATTCCACCAACAGCACTCTTGAGCCAGGGCTGATCTCTTCAAAGCCACCTCGCACTACTTGTCACCTCGCGCTGCATGTCACCTCACACTGCTTGTCATCTCACACCACTTTTTACCTCGCACTGCATGTCACACCTCACGCTGCTTGTCATCTCACACTGCTTGTCATCTCACACAAATTTTTACCTCGCACTGCTTGTCACCTCACACTGCATGTCACCTCACACTGCTCGTCATCTCACACCACTTTTTACCTCGCACTGCACGTCACCTCGCACTGCTTGTCATCTCATGTTGCTTGTCATCTCACACCACTTTTTACCTCGCACTGCATGTCACCTCACGCTGCTTGTCATCTCATGTTGCTTGTCATCTCGCACTGCTTGTCACCTCACGCTGCATGTCACCTCACTCTCCTTGTCATCTCACACCACTTTTTACATCGCACTGCTTTCACCTCACGCTGCATGTCACCTCACACTGCTTGTCATCTCACACCACTTTTTACCTCGCACTGCTTTCACCTCACGCTGCATGTCACCTCACACTGCTTGTCATCTCACACCACTTTTTACCTCGCACTGCTTGTCACCTCACGCTGCATGTCACCTCACACCACTTTTTACCTCCCACTGCCTGTCACCTCACGCTGCATGTCACCTCACACCATTTGTCACCTCACATTGCATGTCACCTCACACTGCTTGTCATCTCACACCACTTTTTACCTCGCACTGCATGCCACCTCACACTGCTTGTCATCTCATGTTGCTTGTCATCTCGCACTGCTTGTCACCTCACGCTGCATGTCACCTCACTCTCCTTGTCATCTCACACCACTTTTTACCTCGCACTGCTTTCACCTCACGCTGCATGTCACCTCACACTGCTTGTCATCTCACACCACTTTTTACCTCGCACTGCATGTCAGCTCACACTGCTTGTCACCTCACGCTGCTTGTCATCTCATGTTGCTTGTCATCTCACACCACTTTTTACCTCACACTGCTTGTCACCTCACGCTGCATGTCACCTCACACCACTTTTTACCTCACACTGCCTGTCACCTCACGCTGCATGTCACCTCACACCATTTGTCACCTCACACTGCTTGTCATCTCATGTTGCTTGTCATCTCACACCACTTTTTACCTCGCACTGCTTGTCACCTAGCACTGCATGTCACCTCACACTGCTTGTCATCTCATGTTGCTTGTCACCTCACACTGCTTGTCACCTCAAATTGCTTGCCATCTTGGAGTGTTTCTCACTTTGCACCACTTGTCACTTCGCACTCTTAGAAACCTCGCACTGTCACTTCGCATCACTAAAGTCACTTAATCCTCCACTGGGTCAGCCTATGTCAGCCCAGACTATGCTAACTAAGGTTTAGTTAGAAGAGGCCTTTACAAGCTTACTATTGCTCTTTTTGTTCTTGTACGTTTCACCCTATTACATTATATGCGTGTTTTTTTATGAGCATGAAGTGACGTTCAAAACCAGGAAAGCAGCATCGTCCCTTTGGTGGGACTGTCTGCGTTTCCAACCTGAATTACACCACTCAAAATTTGAAAATGTTCTGCCTGTGGACTCTAGTTAAAAAATAAAGTATCTCATTCATAGTGGAAAGCAGCGCGATACAACAAAGACAAAAAAGACCAAGCAGGACTAGCGCTGTCAGCACTAGTCCTGTTCGGTCTTTCTTGTCTTCATTGTTATAGCATTGTTTTCCACTATGAATATGTACCAGCAAGCTCAAGTTTGCATGCTTTTCAAGTATCTCATAAGCAACCTCTCCAGCTTAGCATGGGACACAAATTCCTAGTAAATAATTTTCTACCACTTAACTGTGAGAAACATAGCAAAAATTTAAACTACAAACCATTGTGAAATCACATGTCTGTAATGACAGAGAGAAAAACAAATACTTGTGCTACAAAAGTTGATTTTGTCCTTGCACTTGCACTGAGTCAGTAGTATTGTTTGATATCTTGCATACCTTCAATTTTTTATAAGGATTTCCTTCACCTTTCTTAAAGTTTTGTTTAACTACTATTAAATGTACATGTAATGCGAACAGTATTTTTTAGTAGTTTTTTATGAGAATTGTAATACACCTTGTGCTTTACACATCTCTGTTGCATCTGCACCAGAATAGCTGGCCTGAGTAACCTTTTATGCCATATGCTGTTGGAACAGATTGCATAACATGCTAAGCAGTTTGCAAAGATTTGTTCGGCTTTCGACAGGCTCCCTCTGCCTTTACTACACATGACTTGCGGCAAGATGAATAGATTTCCAAAATTCTGCCTTGGTCTGCAACTCAGAAGGTGTCAGGCATGTTTGATTGTTCCGTAGAATGTGTCGAGCAGTGTTGGCCTAACGGATTGTGGCTCTTGCACCGTGCAGTGCAGCTGCTCTCCGAAGAGTATTCGGGAATGTCGCCGGGCACACTGGAATCTCAGGGCCTTATCAACCAGTCCGAGTACCAGAAATACCTCACCTTGTCCTCGTCGCCCGAGACGCACAAGAAGCTCTCAGGTATGTCCCAAGGAGCTGTTCGAGAGAAGCCTTAAGGGCACACTAAAGGCAAATGTTGAGTCGATGTGCATCGTTGAAATGTCATTCCAGAAACATTACAGCCCTTGGTTCATGCAAAAAACAAATTCTTAATTTACATTAAGAGTATATTGTGAAGAGTCCATGTATGCCTAGTTCTATGCAAATCACCCACCCTGAAGAGGAGAGAAAGATGCGGCATAAGCCATCACCTCTGTTTACTGCCATGCAGGCAGCACTACTGTTTCTTACCTAAAACACATCTAAGACACATCTGAAGCACATCTAGAAACATCTAAAATGCAAAAGAGTGGCCAGAAAGCGAGCTAGTGACGTCACATAGATGTGGCATTTTCTTCTACTTGCAGTTAGAGTGAATTCCACATTCGAGAAAAGCCAGCAAATTAATCTAACAGAATGGGTTAACTAATCTAACAGAATGGGTATGCGTGAGCAACAATACTTTTCAGCCACTCAAATTGCCCATGTTGTTGTCAAGATATTGTGTCGTGTGGCAGCCATGGTTTCTTCAGCTCCCGCTATTGAGCATAGCCCTGACAGTACCTGAAAGCATGGCCTTTAAAAAAATGGTGGCTGTGATATAGAGGAAACCATTTCTGGGAATTGAATTTGTTCAAAGCCTGGGTTCACACCGTAAATATATTTTCTCCAAGAGTAGAATAGAAACATATAGCTGGCATATTATGCCATCTTACGATACGCTACAATGATCCTTTTATTTTGTGTGATAGAGTGCTAGTGAAAGAATTATACAATGAACATGCTACATCATTGGCCTGTTACTAGAATGCCCCACTGGAGTAACATTTTGTGTCCTTTGCATACTTTAACATCTCCATTACAAAAGCACTGTTGATGATAGTACAGTAATCCCTCGTTATAGCGAAATTGTTTGACTCAAAATATCGCATTATTCAAAATTTCTTCTGGTCATGACCCAAACGCATGCATGTGAAGCCACATTACTCGAAGCGCACGAAGAGCTTGACCCGCTTAGAACAAACTGGCGAGTGACGGCAACCCTTTCGCGTATGCAGTGTCAAATTAATGCCGCCACCGAACTAGTCTCATGCTGGCACTGAACAGGCCACAAAAGTATATAAACCCACGACCAATGATCGCTTAGTAACAGGTACCAAGCAAGTGTCGAGTGCTCCCTGCTGTTTACTGTGGAGAGAATGGGAGCTTTGAAATTCCATGGTACAGCATGCCCGAACTGTTAAACTCATTCATAATTGCATCACTGGTGTCCCCCGTTATGGAATCTACATGAAATAATGTTTTCCTGGCACTTTGCGACACCAGAAAACCGTGGTCTCTTGGATGCCGAAAAGTCTTTTGGATGCCGAAAGACAGCGGGCTGACTTGCGCCGTAGCATTCCATGGGGTGTGCTCGAGCAAAGTTTTAGCGAGAGCACTTCTGGTGCTGAAACACGTCATCCTAGTTTAGAGAAACGGTCCAAATGCGTGATAGGGTCATCGAATTTTCTTTCTGGACATTTGTTAACGATGTAGACGCAATGGTGTGCAAACACCAACACTTGAACTGTAGAATTAGCAGTTTCATTGACAACGAGGTGCCGAAAAACTCTTGTTTTGCATCACGGCTGCACGCCTCTGGAAAAAATTGTCCAGTGATCATGCCCACACTGCAAAACCGGTCAGTTTTCGCAACTACGCTGTGTACCCACAATGAGCGATTAATCGTTTTTGAACACAACAAAGACAACCTCAGACTCAAGCCGCGGCATTCGCGACGCTTTCCAGCGCGAAACTCTCGTAGCTTTCCATGACATCCACACCCCTCCTATAAAAGTGGCCACTGCCTTCCCCTCCTCATTTGCCCTCCAGTCTGCAAGCGGTTCGGACGCCAGTCTCTACTCTCACTCGCCTTCACATCAACTCCTCTCCTGCTTGCTGCCTGTTTCGACGTAGCTGCTCCTCCAAGCTGCCCTCCTGAGCACAACCTTCCACTAACGGGTGCCCTTCCGCGGTTCCCGCGCCTTGCACGACTCCGATTGCCTTTCTTCTGCAACACGTGAAGCCGAAGCCAAGCCCACCGTTGCAACTGTCGCCATCACCAGCGCGCACGAGAAAAGCAAGATGCCTTGACAACATTTTGAAGCTTCTGCATCGCCCTCCGCATTCAGTTACTTTGGCGCCGACGGGGCGTGCCTTTGGATCCGTGCTGCAAGCCATGTGATTTGTTATTCAGAGTGCTTCGTTAGGCGTGCCTCGCGCCTGTTTTTTGTGGTCTACAGTGATAAGTGGCTCTGTCAAGCTCCGTATGAACTTGAAACAGCCAAAGCTTGCTGCCTTTCTTGCGCCTGAATAAAGTTTTGCTTCACTGAATACATTGTGTTTTGACCCCTCACAGTTGTGGTGAAATTGAAGCTTGACTGCTTTAGCTTTTCTCAATTGGTCGCTTATATAGAAATACTACTTATAACGAACTTTTTGCCATCCCGCTGTCTTCAATATAACCAGGGATTACTTTATTCATATTTCAGATGTTCTCGAGTATTAATATGTCAATGTAGCCTAAATCATTATTTGCCTTTAGCGTCCTTTTAACAAGACAGATGCCAAAAGAAGCTTTCTTTGTGAACTATGTCAAGCTGCAGATCGATATTGTTTTTGTTTATTCTAACTGGGAAACAGAATATTGACAGCAGTTCTTGACGCTGACTTTGTGTTTGTTGTCTTGTGGTGCAGGTTTCATCGCCAAAGTGAAAGACACCGCAGAGACTGCAGCATCGAAAATCCAAGCCAAGGCAGAAAGTGTTGGCATTAAGACATCTCAAACGGATGCATCTGCAGGCGGCAAGGTACTCAGCTTGTTCTTACTCTTGCATAATTCAACATTGTACCATACCTTCTACTGGCAATGTAATATGTGAGGCAGAAATATGGAAGATAAACGAGGGAGCTTGAGAGTAAGCAAAGGACCATGCAATTAGTGATGGAGTTTAAAGGTATTGCCAGAAATCTTTTATATGTTTTTTTTTCTTGTCATGAATCTTCTAGAGCAGGAATCCATAAATCTTCTCTCCTTGAGAGAACTCCACCAGCTTTTCTGCAGAGGGGAAGAACTCTTCCTTTCTCCTGCTTTTCACTGATATGCTTATGTGCACAAGCTCATGAGTGAATTCAAAGGAAGCAAAGTTTTTTCCATCCATCCATCCATTCCTCTGCGTAATCAGTGTAGCACCTGCTTGGCCTTTGCTATTTGTAGTCTGTCTTTAAGGCCATCGCTATTCATAGGGAACTGACTGTAATGCATACAATGTATAGTGATGCCTGCTTGTTTTATCTGCAACATGTGGCAAAGTCTGTTGCGAGTATGACAAACCTTTCCAAGCACTTGGCATCGTTGAGGTGTATGCAGTCTTCTGCACCAGAGAAACCCAAGTTCCTGCTTAAAGTGGATGTTTCAGCTTGGGCATCGCTTTCTTTTGAGTGCAACACTAATTAATTCTTGGTCGAATTTTTGACATGTTTAGTTGCACACTGTCACGCCGAGTTCATGTATGAAGCCGTAAATACACTGTCTTATACTGCAGTCTATTGATTGCCATCCTTTTTAGAAGAGTGGAATAAAGTTTCTTTCATCCATCAATTTGGTCTTGGTTTGTCTTGGCAGCCAGGAGATCCAAAGAATGCAGCGGCACTGGCGGCCAAGCAGAAGCACCTGAGCTTGGCCGAGACCAACCTGACCATGGAGATTGCTCAGCTGCTGCTGTCCCTCCTGCACGCTTGGGGGCTCGACAACGATCTCGACAAGGCAAGGCTGTCAGTTTGATCTGAAGTGGTAGTCGGGGGTTCATTACAATGTAAGCTTGCTACTACATAGCTGACCTTCACATTGTTATGGTGCACACACAAAAACACATGCACGCGCAGTAAGTGGAATGGCGCACGACACTGCCTGTATTGTACCCACAACATTATGTTCCTGCATCTTATTGTACTGCTTAATAAGAAAGCATCTTATTCGGTCAATCAATCAGTTGAACAATTTTTATTGTTTCTGATACAGATAATGACAGGTTATTTGTATATGGGCAGGACCCTAGAACCCTTTGTGGCAGGAATTCGTTTTTTTAACAGAAGCAGTTGCAATTGAACTAACAACGCAAAAAAATTCAAATTTTACGTTAGCCTTGATACAAATGCATGCGGAAAATTTTTTTTTTTTTGTTATCCTGTTTACTTTTTTAAGTAATGGGGAAGGAAACCAGATGCTTATATTTAGACACCCAGTAAAGAACCTTATGTGGTCAAAATTCATCCAAAGCCCTTCATTACAGCATTTCTCATAATCCGATATTCGTTTTGGCATTAGAATTTTAATTTCAAATTTGTCAATGCCTCACGACGGTGTGGTGTGTGCAGGCATGTGAGGGAACACTGGGCCTGCTGTGCCCCATGCGTCCCATCTGCTTTGGCCTGTTGTCAAGGGGCAGCCACATGAGCCTGCTGCTTCCGACCCACACGTACCGCATACTGCCCCCATCCCAGGAGACTGCACCAATCAGGTACCAGTACTGTCAGTTCTGTTCACGCTCTGGTACTGCTGTTGAAGGCAAAGCACCTGGTACCATAACGGCACACTTACGATATGAAAGCAGTGGAATGTACAGTTGGCGTCAGAACTTTAGAAGAAAACTTTAAATTTCTCAGTAATTTGTGACTGTATTTGGTTGTCTACTTAGTACGTGCTCTTAGCACATTTTATAACAGGATGTAAATCTAAATTCAAGGCTGTTCGCCGAAGCAGCAGGAATATTCAGCTTTTTCTTGCGTCTCGTGGTCCTTAAACTCTTGACATTGACTGTACATCACAGCTCCTTAGTTATTGACTGTATGCATGCAATTCAGCAGTTCCCCGTCTTAAGCATGCTGTTGCAAGTTTAAGTGGAAATGAAATATGCATCAGGAGGCCTGGTAAGTGAGAGATGATGCAAGAACCAAAGACGAATGATGAATCAGCTTTAAATTTCTCGCATAATGTCATTGATTTTGATGTTGTCTATTCTGGTATAGTTGATAGTTTATCGAAGATGGACAGCGTGTTTTCTTGCACGAGGGGCAAGGACTGGATACAAAAAGTTCAAAAACATTTACTGAGCCACACTAATATTGACCTTTCTGTCTCGTCTGTATGCGTGCATGCGTGTGTGCATGTGTGTGTGTGCATGTGTGGACATCAATGCAGCAAGAACTATGAATCAGGGTTCTGGGATGTGCAAGTGCAGCCACAGTATGAAATGGATATGCTGGTGTTCCGGTGCAAATGAAAGTTTGACTTGCATTTTGTCTTCTAATAATGAACATGTTCCTGTTCATTACTACAAATTAGTCGTGCAATGAGCTTCTAAGATTCTTATGGTTCATTATAAAACAATAATTAAGTAAACTTTTATGCTTTTGATGCAGCGTTGGAGAAATACATAGGTAAACTTTTGCTTTCTTAAGCAGAAAACGGGCAAAGTGTTTAGGTGAGCTACAGGTATACATTTTTACTTCGAATAATTGATAACGTGAATCAACAAGCGTTTGAGGTGAATCTATAGTGGAATGTGTAGGGCATACGAGGCTATCTTATTTCAATTCTTCTACAGGTTGTAATGGGGGATGCGGGCTATGTTGAGGGGGGGGGTGTTATATGCAAGAAAATGCAGTACACTCTCACTTCAATTCTTTGTGATTGATCATAATGCCGCAGTAGCAAGGAGCGCAAGGTGGTGACCATACCCGTGCCCAAGGAGCAGATCGAAGAAGAGGAGCGGGCCCGACGCTTCTCGTCCAAAGGCCACTGGGAGTTGTCGACGGCCGTCACGACCAACCACCTGCTGTCGGTGATTGCCCTGGCCAACACCCTGATGTCCATGAACAGTGCCACCTTCGTGCCTGAGCAGGAGAAGCGCCGGAAGCTGCACAGGTGATCCCGCACCCATTGCTTCGCTCTTGACAGTTGGTGGAGAGCCTCCCGCAGTCTTCATCACGCGAATAAGATTTGCCCTAAACATAGTTCGATGTTTTGTCATCTACGGTACAGTAACAGCCATTAAAGCAGAAGTTGTACACTGTATTTGTCCAGTTTTAACATATGGGGTAGAAGCATGGAGAATAGCGAAGAAACTCGAGAAGAAGCTGAGGACCACACAGCATGCAAAGAAACAAAAAATGATAGCCACAACATGAAGAGATAGGAAGACAGCAGAGTGGATCGGAGAACAAGGTAGGGTAGCCGATTAATGCAAGGACAAATTTCAATGTAATAAAAGTTTTGTTGTAACGAGGTCGATTGCCGGTTTTATCAAATTCGATATTTAGCGGCATTACTCTTACTCATGCATATATATGCCTATACACGTCTCTTTTTTAGGGCTGTGCATTAGTTGTTGTTTTTTTTTTTCAAGCAATCTTTTGCCCTTTTGTTTTTGCCTCCTGCAGCACAGAAACGCACAACTTTTGTGATTGCTAGGTGGGAATTGAGATTGGGGAGTAAAATTGAAACGGCACCTATCACAGTTCCAATATTACACTTGAGGCTCACTCACATGTAATATTTCAGTAAATTTTTCTAGGCTTGTGCAGATATTGCTTTTTTGGTTCGAAGCGGATGTTAATCGGTATCGAATAATTCAGAAGCGAATTTGCATTGTAGGGTGCCACTTGTAGGCAATAAAACATGGTACATCTTAAATACATGGTACATCTTTGCCATGCTTAGCCATATGCTCATATTAACCGCTTTCAAACTTTTAATCGGGGTACAGGTAGTATGCATGCTTAGCCATGAAATGTGGCTTTGCGACAGGGCTGATTTCCCGTGAGTAGGCTATCAATTTATGGCGTGGCTACAGTGCAGTGAAACTACCTTCTCAAGCGGGTTACCTGTGGCAAAATATGTCTATTCGTTCATTTTGAATACTGTTGAAACTTGATTTAATGAATTGATGACAGCGCTTGAGTTATTTCGCCAAATCAGGAATTTCATCAAATCTATAAAGGGGTTTTTCAGTTCTTTGAAGTCTTAAAATTTAACATAGCGATATCCAAAAGTGTGCCATGGCAATGTTTCTGCTGATAACCCACACCTGCGTGTCTGAAAAGTCCGTGAGGACAATCCGAGGGTGGCCCGGATGTAGGAGACGCCCTATCCTGGCAATGCAGGTCATGAAAAACTATGATATTTAGTAGGACTGACAATTGGGCTAGTTAGTAAGGATTCATATTTACGAAACGGCGCTGAGAAGTAAGACGAAAACACGTGTTTTCGTCTTACTTCATGGCGCCGTTTCGTAAATATGAACACTCTGATAGTCTACAGATATGCGATGATGTGGAGAACGAACAAAGTGATTGTGCAAGTAGGCCGAGCGAGAAAGTAGGTTGGGGATTATCAATGCTATGGGCCGCATAAACCAAGAAATAGCAAAAGCAACCACCACAGCTTCTGGCACCACCCGGAACGTAAGAGCCTAGTCCTTTGTTCTGTGCATGGGTGAAGCGTGCACCCTTGTCAAAGTCATACCTGCCAAGTCTCCCGGATTACCCGGGAGACTCCCGGATTTTGAACGTTTCTCCCGGTTGTACGGGTCATAGAGAAATCTCCCGGAAATCCAGTTTTGCCCCGCGCGTCCAGTGCTTTGTCTGGCCACATAAGCAAGGTTGTCTGGCCACGTAGTAGAAAGGACTCTTCTTCTTCTTTTTAACGATGGTAGAAAGGTTCAACTCAGTTTCATTGCGCATGAAGTAGCTGTGCACTTTGCGCCGCAGTCCAGCACTTAAAAGGGTAGCCGATGTCTGTCGAGATAGCGCGTTCGCCAGCGCTCGCGACCGTCCCCGTCTCAACGGCGCCCCTTATGGTCCCTTGCCCGACGAAATAACTGGTAAGCAAGCGACGACAGGCCTCGCATGCGGAGCGATGTTATCGCATGTGCCCTTCGCGCGACGGTGACGGCCGGGTCGTTGCATCTCTGCTTCAACAGCGTTCGTCCCTAGCGCTAGTGCGCATTTACTCGCACGTGAAACAGACGATGCGTAAGCGATGTTATCGGTTTGGACTCTCTACAGATCAGCGGCGACCGCAAAATCCCGCTGTCAGTAGGCAGTTTTAGAATTGCGTACGCTAAGTTAGCGTTAGCGTTTGCGGCTCACTATTTCAGTCACTTACCGGAAGCCCGCAAGCGCTTAGCGTACGACGCATGCGCAGGCGCAGTTGCGCTAAAAGCCAGCGCAAAGCTTTGCGTACGCTGTTCTAAAACTGCCTAATGTACATATAATTGCTATCGCAGTACACCACCCCCCTCCCCCCCCCTCCCCCCACGGTCGGCATACTTTATACCTCCTCCTCCCGCGGTCGAAATATTTTATACCCCCCCCCCCCCGTTGAGTAAATCTCCCGGATTCCGTTTCTCCAAACTTGGCAGGTATGCAAAGTAAAGCTAGCACCGTAACTAGGGCATCCAATTGTTTTTAGGCCATAGCATTAGAGTGCACACTGTAAGAAAAAGCCCGCCTGTGTCTAAATTAGAAAGGAATCACCCCCTTTTTAGTTGGTTATTTTTTAAAAAAGCCTCTTTAAATCGGGTGGTGGCCACATTTGATCGTTGGTTAGGGTTGATGTCAATACTGAACCCTATGGGTATTTGCCAAGGAATGATAATTTCTTCATTAGATCGGAAACTTTGTAAAATCGGATTTCATTACATCGAGCTTCAACTGTACTTTGAAATTTCAGAAATTTTAAGTTCGAGTCAAAGCGAAATTGAATATTTTAATCTCCATTCGAATATTCGCACGGACTTACATATTTTCATAAAAGGAAAGTGGCCGTTAGAGTTGAGTAAGTACAATACGGTGTGAGAATCGAGAGCGCCCTACCCTCTGGCGCCTTGTCCTCCAACTAGCCTGTTGTGCCGGCCCCGTGCAGCTCGATCGCTGGGAACCGCTGTTAAATGGTAACACGGCGGCCATGTGCATGGACACTGGGCTTTGTTCCTGGCGCGAGCCATGTTGCCCTCTCCCCGGCGTCAAACCTGCCGTCGCACGGCACGCTAGCATACATCACTGTGCCACGCCTGTCCTCATTGGTTGCCAGTGACAGCTCCCTTTCCACCTGAGCTTGCTTTTGTCTGGCGCTTGCTTGCCACGGGCAGACGCTCCCGTGCCTGCACGAGAGGTTGACACACTGCTTTGGCAGGCGGCTTCTCATTCGTACGCTCGACTGCTCGCTTTTGCGTGATAGTCATAGCACCGCCGGCAAGTGTACTCGATTCGTCTTGCGGAGTAACCCTGGACAGCCCGTAATCCCATGGTTGTCACACTGTGCTGCATCTTGGGTTAATAAACCCGTGTTTGTTGACAACCTGCCTCGAGTGCCTTTTCTGCGCTATGTCAGAGAGTCAATGAACCCGGCCGTAGCGTCTTTGTGCGCTGCGGCAATGGAGCACATTGCATCCCTTTTCAGTCGTGCTTCTTGCATGACCTATCTCCGCAACGGTAAATTGGAGAGTGCGCTGCTGACTTGGCGTTTTATGCAGGCGCCTGAGCCGTGCGGATAGCCGTGCCTTCATGATGTCACCCGGTGAAGGAGGCGGCAGTGGTGGCAGTGTGGACAGCAGTGGCGCCCTGGCTGTGATCCAGGAAGTGCTGTCGCAGCAGCAGGCTCACATCAAGCAAGGCTGGAGCTTGCTGGCTGCGCTGCACTGCGTCCTGCTGCCTGACCTGGTGCACACGCCCGACTTCAAGAGGCCCCAAGTTGAGATGCTTGCCCGCCGGTGGCAGGACCGCTGCCTCGAGGTAGGCCCCCCAATGTTTGTTTCTTCCATAGTTTGCTTTGATAGTAATAATCTCGGTCATTGTGTCCCGTCTTTCCAGTTCTCTGGTATTTTAACAGTGGAGTTGTGTAAGCTCGACATAAGGCCGTGGAGAGTGAACAGAAACTATCATCATGATTGGCCTCTACCTTCTAGCGAGTTGTACAGCTGGCATACACTCTCTTCATCCTCTTTATCACTTTCTTAAGACCTTGCTAATTTAGGTTAACTAAGGCTAATTTTTAAATAATGCTTGCTAGTTAAGACCATGTTAATTAAGACCTTGTAATTAAGACATTGTCAATTATTAAGATATTTTAAAAAAAGACCTTACTAATTAAGACTATGCTAACGAAGACATTGCTATTTAGGATCTTGTTTATTAAGAAATCGCTAATTAATAGCAGGCTAATTATGGCATTGGTAATTAAGACTGTGCTAATGAAGAACATATGAACTCTTAGTTCACATAGCCACGACAACACTTCGCCAAGCAATATAGTTCTACACTCCACATAGCCAAGCCTTGCAATGCCTAGTCAAACCTAGAATGACTATCGCATTGAAAGCGTCTGCTTCCAATGCTGTAGGTAACGGGTTCGATTCCCAGTGCCAACCGGAAACCCACCGGTTTTTCTTAAAGGGTAGAGGAGTACACCAATCTGGCACTCGGTTGTTCTTGGGTACTCATCTTGAAAGGCGGCCCCATAAGTTTCTGTAAAGGCCCCTGGGCGCACCTCAACCAACAACAGCCTTGGTGAAGTAGTCGAGAATCCACCGCTGCTGTGGGAGGCAGAGAATTGCTGCCGCTGGGTACCTACCGGTGAAATATGTAGAAGCGCACTTCCGGCCTGGTGCTCGGCAGAATGAAGTACATGGTCTCTTGGGAGGGTGCCCACCCTGTGGGAAATTGGCGGCATGGGACCACCAGACCTAAAAATAAGGTCATCCTCCCTTTTTTTTTTAGAGATGCCTCTTGTATCAAAGGCATCTGACGTCGTCTGGGCCTGGTCCTAACATCCTGTACTGAGGAAAACCAACTGTCCCAAGCTGTTACACTTGTAGTTCGTTTGCTTATAAATTAATTAAAGTTTAATAACTTTTGGGGTTTTATGTCTCTAAACCACGATATGATTATGAGGGATGCTGTAGTGCAGGGCTCCAGCAATTTTGACCACCTGGGGTTCTTTAACGTGCACCTAAATCTAAACACAATGAAAGGGGCCCTGCAACACCTTTCCGAGTCATATTGGAATAGTCTCATTATTGACGTATGACTCTTCACGAGTCATATGCCGCAAAAATTTTTCGAATCCGTCAAGTCTAAGTGGTGTTACCAAATTATAGAAATCACGTTCCGCAGCTTTCTCCCTCTGCTCAACACCGACAGCGCGCGGAAAGCTGCGCGGGGCGTGGAGGGAGGGAGGGTGGAGGTGCGAGGAGGTGCCCAAGAGTTACGTCATCGCCGGCGGAATTTTTTTTCTTCATTTTTTCCTCTCTGGCGTCTGGGCGCAACCACGTGGTCTGTGGCGCCACTTCCGGTCGGCTTGCGTGGTTGTCGTCGAGCGGAGCCCATCGCACCGTGTATCGTGCGTGCTTGAAAACTGCGAGTCGGTTTGGTAATGTTGGGTGTGCACCTCGAACTGCCATAGTGTTTTCATCGCTCTGCCAACCATGGACGCAACCCTGCGTGCGCGTTTGGAACGAATGACAGCTGAGATGGGTTTCGACCCACACTCCGATACACCGCCTCGTCGCACTGCTCGCGCTTGAATCGTATTCAACACGGCAAAGCTGCGTGCACCCTTCTCCCAGTGGAGGTACTAGAATGACAGCATTTAAGCCGGTGGGTGGGCACTTCGATGCTGTTTGCTCTTCGAATGCGGGCGCACAGCGAGTGCGCGCTGACAACAAAGAACTAAAGACTAGAAGAAAGGATCGTGCGGCATCAGGCCGGCGCGGACCCATCCCCCGGCTGTCTGCAGCTACCCTGAAAATGCGAGTCTGCTTGGTTGCTTGGTCGCGGTTTCTCGGGAACGCGAGGCTACGGGGAGGATACGCCGAGGTACGGCTCGATGACATACTGAACAGACAGCGAACGGGACTGTATCCTAAACTAGCTGGTGCCAGCATTGTTATCGGAGAAATGCTGCACCCCTGCCTCGGTCGGTCGTGAGAACATGCCGACGATGCAGTTTCCAGCTGACGAGGCAACACTCGAACCGCTGCCACTCTCAATGACAACCGGCGATGGTCAAAAGCACAGAAATATTCACGATTTCGGCACTGCGCATGGTGAAGAAAACGCAACCACGCAACTACGAGCAGACGAGCTGTTGGTGAGACCGGAAGTGCTAATATTAATGTTTTTTCGGTGTTTTAACGGCATAACACAATATCAACATACATATTATCTACTTATTGAACTCAAAATTAACAACGAAGGTAATAATGAGGGTGTTATTGTGATTATAACATCAGCCAATGGTGGAACTGCCGACAATCGCGTCATATATTGCGGACTAATACATCATTTGTCGAGAGAAGAGGGAGTGATTTTCAGCTGACTTTGAGAATTTATTGTAAATTCCAGGCCGCTCGCTTCGCTATAGTATTTGGCTCGCGTGTTCTCGGGAGCCTCGACTACCGATTGGCAGCGCTTTTTGACCCTGCTCAAAAAGTGTTGCAGGGCCCCTTGAAGTCTAGCATTTCGCATCCATCAAAATGTGGTCGTCGCAGCCAGGATTCGATTCCGTGACCTTCGGGTCAGCACTTGAGCTCCAAAACTGCGGCTGGTCAAATTAATTTTTAAGGAAAAGCCTTAAATCTCTCATGAAAAGGGGCATGTGGAAAAAACCAGCCTGTCGTACAAAAAAAAATTACATGAATCGTAGAAAACCAACGATGTGCCTTGTGGCTTGAGGTACACGAGCTGTGTGTTCACTTCATCTTTGTGGCGTTGGTATGACTAAAATATAAAAAAGGCGGCGTTCATGCGACGTAAAGTGCACAGTAAAACAGCTGCAGTGGGTGGCTTTTACCTTCAATAACACTGATAGTTGGCCAAGTTATTAGATGTCTCATCATCTTAGATGAGTGCGTTAGATCGTGTTTGCTTTCACAATTGGTCTGTCAATTGCAGGACACTTTAGTTTGTTCATATTTTCAATACTATTTATACTAGGCACTGAAAATCAACTGATCTCGCAGTTATAGTAATTTGCAAGCAGCCTAAAGCTAGGACTAGCAGTGAAAAGCCATGAGCAAAAAACTGCATTAGCGCTTGTTTGATTGATTAACTGTAATGAAAATTGACCATCCAAGTTCACATCTGCATGAGTCACATTTGTGCATGTGAAGTAGTGACAAGTGAGGCTTACCTTTCCGCTTTATGCCTTGCTTTATTTGCATTCTCTTTTTGAATGGAATCTGCTGGTCCTGTCCCATCAACCCGTGTTCCTTGTTCAATTCATTATAGCAGTGCACTAATAGATTAATAAATCATTTTGAGCTGGCCGAATCGTAGCACTGTTATAATAGCAGTAAAGTGCAAGATATAAGTGGTAAAACATGTTTAGCTTTAAAATTCACCATGCTTAGTTCATATAATCCCATATAGCACGATTTTTATATAAAGTTAAGTTGCAGATAATACGCAAACTGAACCATGCAGTGTGGGCTTATGGCAGTGCAGATTTCCCCTCAATAGGTGGTTTCACAGCATAGTGACACCACAGTGCAGTGAAAGCACCATTTCAGGCAGGTTGCATGCAGTAAAAAATAAGTCTAGGTATTCTATCATTTTGAATTCGAAATTTTTATTTGGTAATAAATTCATGTCGAAGCGAATTCGAATACTGTAATATTCCATTGAATATTTTAAGTGCTTGAACATTCACACAGGCATAGTTTTCACAATGGCTGTGGTTGGTCACTTTCCAGGTACGTGAGGCAGCCCAGGCACTGCTGCTCGCGGAACTTCGGCGCATTGGCCCCAAGGGTCGCAAGATGGTGGTGGACGAGTGGGCTGTCTACCTGCCGAACTACGGCGAGGCCTTCCTTGCGTCGAGTGCTGGGCCCACTCCACCGACACCTCAGACGGGTCAGATGCCACAGCCGGCTTCCAGCGTGGCTGGTGGCAGTCCTAGCTCCGTCGCAATCGAGGCAAGTCTCAAACCTATGTTCTCTAATACATTGTCACGTGGTTGTGATTGTGAAGAAAACAATCGCAACCAGTAAGGATGAAACTCTTCATTCGGCGAACTTGTGCCCAGGGAAAGAATTACACTCAAAGTGCAAAGATATCGACGCATACAGTCGTCGGTTCTCAAATAATCTGATCATCGGCGGAATGCATCGTCTTTTATATGTCTTTGATTGAACCTTCCAGCGTTATGGCTGGTGCTCACGTATGCTCTCGAATAAACTTGACTAGTCTCGTCCTGCACCTTATCTTAACAGAACAATCTAAAACAATCACGAGGCTTCCCAAACATTGCTGTGCGGCCTGCGCCGAGCAGTGCTAACAGTTTTTGTGGGTGAAATCCGAATACATGAAAATAAAGAAATAAACGCATGTGTCAGTATTCTAGACAATGTTGGTCTATAGTATTGTCTGCAATATAGATATCTTGTCTGCATTTAACAATATTGGCCTGTATTGTCTACTATATTGTAGATGCTATATTGTATAGTATAACATAGCGTCTACTACACTGTCTTTTGCAGTGGCAGTTGTTACAGGCTTCTCGCAGTTTACTTAAAAGGAAAGCAATGCTGTAATGACTCTTTGTGCAGTTGAATGCCAGGAAGTAGTCCCATAATGCCATTTTTCGTTAAATTCTAGGGAGTTCTCAAAGACATGCCTCGTGAGGCAATGTAGCAAATTGGCCGTGCTGGTCTTGGCTGCACTGACCGTCATTAACATGCCTTGTCAATGGGGTTCTATTTGTCACAGTGGTTGAGCCTTCACCAAGAAAGCATGCAAAATGTTGTTGCCTTTTTTTTATTTTTTACTGCACGACAACAATTTTTTTTATTAAGTAATAAGCACTTCGTTGTGCAGGCGTGTGACAAGTAAATGGTACCGATTAATGGACCACTTCTGTTTCAAGTTTGACGTTTATTAGGAAAAGTCAGTAAGAGTACTGAAATATCTTATACAACCCAACAATGTTGTTCCCAACAAAGCTTTCCATGGGGCATGCACATTGATAGCATACAAACAGTAACCCAGTTAAACCTGGATATCACGAAGTCAGTAAAATCAGCAATTTACTTCACTATATTGAAATTTGTTATGCTGAAATTTAGCCTTTTGAGCAATGTATAGCCACCAACAGATTTTTTTTTTTTCGCTTGAGAGGTGCTGCAGGAAATGTCCGAATAGTAGGGAAACACAAAAAGAAAAGCTAATTTCAGTAACAAAAGATAATTTTTGTTGACCGCATTTACAATTTGATGCCACGCCGACAAAGTCCTCAAGACAGCGGCCACATGGTGTGCGTAAAGCCGAAACGAATGTGGGGTTTAACACACAGTGGTGATCAGTGTAATGAAACTATCATGCACATTCCCCTACTGCGGCTTGCTGTTGAAACATTGGGTGTTGCCCAGAGGGGTGGGACACTGCTCCCCAGCTAAGTCCATTCAATACACACTGTTGAAACTCGTCAAACAGTGCACTTGCATCATGTCCGAAGTATTGAGCAAGATTCTGTATAGCATTCTATATTTCAATTGCTGCGATGTGTTGGTTCGGCAGAAGTCTTGCAAGTCTATTTTATTGCAGAGCATCACCATAATTTTATGGAAACAGTAGTGTTGTGGCGGGTAACTGCAAGCAGCCAAAAAAAGGTTGGTCAGCTACTTAAAACATGCTGCAATGGTGCACTCACCGAAAAACCTCATCCGGAGAAAAGGTGCCTGTTTTTACTAATTTCACTGGAAATTTAGCCTATTCTTGAAAAAGTCAAAATTAGCTTCTTGCGACTTTAGGATCACGGAAAGCATGCCTTTTGATGTTCCAGAACAAGCCACAACATCCTTTCTCTTGTCTGATGAAGTCACCTAAAACATAGCCTTGTCAGTAACCTGTGTTTCCTGAACGATCGAAATCACTTGCAATATAATTGAGAGCTCATTGCATTTAGCACTGCCGCCTTAACGACCGGCCACTCGTGCTTGTTACTTGACGCATGGCAATAAGAAAAACACCGAATGAGGCCCCTACGCAACGTCTGGGTGGTGTGAAATAGGAAACTATGCCAGCTGTAGACTGTGCATTGTAATGCGCTAGTTTGCTCACATTCTTCCCAACACCGGTGGGGAGGAGGAGAACGTTGTTTCCCCTCGCCCTCAACTTTTTTTCTATACTGTGTATCTGTTCTTTCATGTTTTTTTTTCTTCCAGTGGCAATTATTGCATTGTTTACATGAACGCCACATGTGTGACGAGGTACCAAATGTTGGCCAGGCTGCTGTATCGCATTACCTGAAATGATGCTGTATTACTTTGAGCCGCTTTGTTACTTGAGTTCCGGTTTGCTCCTCTGTTTGTTTGCATGCTCTTTTTCTTTCTTTCTCACTTTTTTTTACTCAGGTGTGATGTAACTAGCTTGTAACCATTCCTTCTTATGGCCTGAAATACAGACCGGCAGTAATTAATTAATAACTGACTAACTGCTGCCAGGAAAGACACTGCTCATCCTTGGTGGCCACCCTTCATTGTGCAGCCTGCAAGTTGCAAAATGCACTTGCAAAACAATGTGTAACAACCGTTACACCTCTGGCACCAAGAGAAGTTTTAATTTATTCCCTCTGTTTTTTTTTCGTGGTAGCACTGAAACTTCATTATATTGAAGTCATAGATAAACATGCTTCGTTAACCTCAGGCTAAAAATGCGTCATGTTTTACAGACATGAAGTTACATGAAGTTATGAAAAGCGAAATACTTTTTTATATAAAGAATTTCATTATTCTGAAGTTTCTTATATTATGGTTTAACTGTTTTTTTTTTATATGTATAGTAAACAAAAGAGGTACAGCATTTGAAATAGGCAGAGAAGCATGAGCAGAACACAGTAGGTGCTTGGTAGGTGCTTTTGTGCCAGTCACTAATTGCTATATGAACTACTGCAGTAGTTAATCTTCATGGTGGCCTTGCCCTTAATGTCCATCTCTGACCTGCAGGGTAATGTGGCCAGCTACCAGGTAGGGAGTGCTGCCAGCAGCAGGGCCTCCTCTGGAGGAAGCACACCCTCAGGGCCCCAGCCCAAGGCTGAGACACAGTCGATAAGAACCAGCGATGGGCAGAACTCATCGGAGGAAGAAGACGAGGAGGAGAGAGAAGGTGAGAAGAAGGAAAAGGGGGAGATTTTTGAAGCAGTTTGTCCCTTCCTCGAGGTGTGGTTTTCATCGTTTTTCCAGGAAATATGTGTGTGAACAAAGTGAATATGTAGTATAGACAGCTTGAGTGACTGGGTATGCTACAGTGCTTACTTTTGCCCAAACAGCATTGGATGTGCCATCATGAGAGGAGGCACAATAAGTCTTTTATGCATTTAGATATGTATTACCTTTCTCTGTGCTTACATCTCTCAACATTCTTTCTCCTACATTGCCCTTGTTCTCGTGATGCAGACAGTTAACGGTACTGGCTATTAGGATGTGCTTGTGTCGTCTGCTTGTGCTGCTGGCTCGCTAACTAAAGCAAACTTCATGTAATATAGATTCTTATACTGCACTTGATGTGTGTTTTTTTTTTCTACATATTGTTCTGCTTTTTCAATAACAGTGACATTTCTGGGCCAACTTTGTAATGCACACAACTAATGCACCTAATTAAAGGCATCTTCTCATGCTGTTCTTGCTATACTGTATATCGCTTTATGCCATTGTAATTCTTTACATTATTAGCACCTTGAAAAAGTTTTTTACAGTGCAAGAAACACAGACAAAAGAAGACAAGAAGACAGGACGTGTGTAGACTCACAACTGAATTTTACTAGGTGAAATGTGACATAGTATACAGAGTAAAGAAAAATTACAACATCAGCTCATTGGCCATCCAAAGTCATAAAGGAATACTGGCATCACAATCTCACATCTAGGTATTGCCTCTCAGTATCAGCAAGCCTAATAAAATTCAGTTCTGGGTCTGCACATGTCCCGTCTTCCCGTCTTCTTTTGTCCATGTTTATAGCGCAGTGAAAAAGGTGAAATTCCACCAACTAGCCCAACTTGTTGCTTTACTACATTGTTAGTGTGTTCTAGTTTGCCATATTGTTTGCTACATTCTTGTTACTCACAACCCCTCCAGTGCTTTGAGAGTTTCAAAACTTTGCCTTAAAAGAAAGTAACACGTGCAAGTGGACACAAGAGAAGTGCACAAGACAATGCGAACACCATTTGTGTTGTCTCGTTCTCTTCTCTTGTATCCATGTTTGCCCACCTTACCTTCTTTTATGATGAATCCCTACCAACTATCCCAGTTCATTAGGGTGGCTTGTTGGGCAAGTTGGTACATAGTTCTTCGTAAGGAAATGCCAGCAGCACTAAAGAAACGAGAAGAAACTAAAGAAACTTCTCGTTTCTTTAGTGCTGCTGGCATTTCCTTACGAAGAACTATCCCAGGTTTCTGCCGTCAAAAATTGACTTGTGCTGTGTGTGCATGCAGGTGGGGAGGCGACCACCAAGCACGCCTGGAGCGCTGCCGAGGCCCGCCGCAAACAGTCGACGGCCATTGTTCTTCTGGGAGTGATCGGCGCAGAGTACGGTCACGAGATTGAACAGAGCAAGCGGAAGGGCACCGACGACCAGAAGAAGAAGTCCGTCGTGGATGGATTTGGGCCCACCAACTACTCTCTCGCGTGGCACACTAGTGAGTCCACACGCGCAGCCACCATTTTTACGGCGATGGCACCGCATCGCTGCATGAGAGTACAAAGTAAATGTGGAAGGAGTGCCGTATTTACTCGAATCTGAGCCGGTGTTTTTTCTAGATTCAAGTCAATGCGGTGTGTTAGGTCTCGACACCAGCCTTGGAAGTGCTCCGAGTGTGACTCATTAGTTTTGCATACTTATGGTCGGATACAACGTAACACAAAATATCGGCTCCACCTACAGCCATCGCTGACCCTCCCACAAAGAATTTGCATAAATGCTCCATCCGATTGCGCGTACTCATTTTCGTGACGCCAAGTGGTTCTAGAGTGTTTCAGATAGTTGGCTGTACCACGCGGGCATGCATTTGTATTGCTGGTTCCTGGTCGGAAACTCCTGGTAAGTTTCGTCAGGGATTCTGACAACGCTGCTCAGCCAGACGTAATGTTTTGGCGAGCAACAACGAACCTTTAACCCTTTCGTGACTGTTGACAAGTATAGAGATTTTCTAACATCATGAGATTTTCTAACAAAATGACCGATGACTACTATACTCGTCAACCAGAAAAATTGGTCCCACACGGAACCAATGAAGACTATACTCGTCATACTTGTGTTTCTTGATGCCAGATGGCCACACTTGTCCATGCTGGGACATTTGTGTCTCAACTTTCATTTTATGGCCATTTTTCATTGTATTGCCATGTGGTGAAGCCACCTTCGAGTTATCTTTTCCTACACGATTAGTGAAATAAAGGAACACCACTGAATTGAAAGAATGGTACCACTTTATTCAGAAAAGAAAGCTCTACAAATTGAGCGAAAAATAATTTATGGTAATTTTGCTGCGTTTTTCTTATTTTCTTTTGGTCACGAAAGGGTTAACTCCTAATACATGTAGTATGTATTCACATTAGCCAAGAAAAAGTACTTACAGTTTGAACAGAAACCAGCAAGCACGACTGTCTTTCACAGGTGAAGAGCAGGCACGCCATGGTTCTGTGGGCGGAGGTTATGTTTTTTCTTAGGTTGTAAAAGACTATAGTTTTAGATGCGAAGTATCTTATGGCGGAGTTCAATCCGGTGGTGGTGGTGGTGGTGTGCGGCGTGACCACCCTTACTGCGCATGCGCATACCCTCTCCACTCACCCTCTCCGATTTCCCTCTCCACTATCCCTTTCCACTTTCCCTCTCCCATCCCCCTTTCCACTCTTCCTCTGAAACGCGGGCTAGACATGCCGAAATTCTCTCCTGCGCAACGCCGCGATGAGCACCAGCGCATGTGCGTCCCCTCCCCCTCTCTCTCCTCTCCTACGCTGCCCCCCCTCTCGCACGCCTGCTGACCGCGTTCCCCGCTCGCCCTGTGAGAATTAACGGCCAGGCTAGAGGGAAGATAAGACACGCGTAGCGTTCCTCTTCGCGTTCCACGACGCGAGGTCGGTAGCATGCCCAAAGAACGCCAACGGAACGCGATCGTGCAAGTGCTCCGGCTTCGCATCGCCTCATGGTCCCCTTTAGTGGGAAATGGTGTAATTTTTTTCTTTTACAGTGCTGCTTTGCAACATAAAACATGGGAAAAGACGCAAGCAAGAGCGTGAACAAATGACTCAAGTTCCCCTGACTCAAATGACCCTGGACCTGTCTGGTTCTTTCTGTGTCCTCGTACTTTACGCACTGTTTCGAACCCATGAAGCCTTACCAACAAGCTCAAGCCCATACCCTTTTTAAGACTCAAGTTAGAATGGCTTGCATCTCAAGTTGTCAGCTCGTTAGTAAGCTTGCTGTGTGGCTGCATGCAGGCCAGGCACTGTCGTATCTGCTGCTGACACCTGCAACTCAAGCTCTACCTGCACATACGTCACTACGCCGAGCGGCCATCGACCTGATCGGTCGGGGCTTCACGGTCTGGCAAGCACACATGGACGTGTCCCGGGTGCTGCTTGGCCTGCTTGAACTATGCTGCGATTCGGACAAGCTCGTGCCCAGGTTGGTGTCTCCCCTTCTCACCACTTGACGGCACTGTTTGCTTTGCTGCATGCTTTTCAGCGTGCTTCTGCGCCATGTTCTGCACTTCTGGTAGTGCTGTTTTAATGCAAAGCATGGTAGGTAAGCTAGGATTTCAGGAGCAGTTTTTGGGTGAAAAAGAACACTACTAGTGAAGCGGACACATGAAATATCATATAAAGCTATAATGACTAGAAAATATAAATTTAAAGCTCTATTGGGAATTATTATGCATAACACAAGCACTGGCTGGTGTTCCCTAATGCAGGCTAGTGATCGCTAACAGTTGGCTTGTGTTGCTAGTGCACAGTATGAGTAGCTAATGCTTTGCATACACGTTTCCCTTTAGAAGATTCGCCATAATTTCTTTTTTATGTGCATTTCAAGCAAACTCTTGCAGATGAGTGTAGTGCAGGGCGGAGGCTATGACATTTATTGTGCTGCAGCTGGCTGACTGGATCATAGCCAGTCACAGTGCACTTTGTGTTGAGCAGACGGTTTCATACTTCACGTGGCTTCGTATCTGACCTGACTTTCTGCACTCGCTGGGACCATATATGGCCTTGTCTGAGTATTGCATAACACTTCAAGCCAGCCATCGTGGTGGATTAGTGGTTGTGGCATTGTGCTTTTAAGCACAAGGTTGTGTGTCTGACTCCAAACCACGGCAGTTGCATTTCAGTGGGGGCAAAATACAAGGACAGCTGTGTACTTATATTTCAGTGAATATCAGAAAACCCCAGGTGATCAAAAGCTCATAACCGTCTTGCAGTGTTGACATTTAAAACCAGAGACAAAGAAAAATTTCATGCCAACTTGCTAGTTTGTTTTCTGGAACGAATCTAGAGAAGCTCTGTGACTGAGAAATGATAGCAAATGCACAGCTTATGACAGCAGCCTCACTATGCATATGTTGCAGCCCTGTCTTTAAAGGTCTTGCACTGAAGTTTTTCTCTAAGTTCTGCATTGCAACGTGTCCATGAATGCAAGAAAAGAATTTTCAAGATAGACGCATGCAAACAAAAGTTATTGAACTTGCACATTAAAAAAAAAACCCGCAATTCCCCGAAGGGGAGTATGAGGAAGTGCGAAGCACGGGGTGATGCTATGAGGGGGCGCGCGCGACTAAACTGCAGAGCCGAGCGAAGGAGACGGCAGCGAGAGAGCACGCGCCAGCCGACCCACGGAGGTCTGGCCGTTTTTAAGTGCAAAGCACTTTTACTAATGATGATGATCTGTCTTCCGAACTCGTTCCAAAGAACCCGCAACGCGTTCAACTTGTTGGCGGCGTTGCGCACGCCCGAGTTGGGGCTCAGGTTGTTGTCGAACCACAGTCGATCGCACACCGCGCAGCTATATCCGAAGCTGCGGTCCAGGAAGTCTCGCTTGAAGCGCGCGTCCGGCCGATCGAATTCGAGGGCCCGCGCTCGCTCACGCATCGCGCGTCCCCGCGCCAGATCGGCTTCGGGGTGCTCGGCTCGCTTCGCACGCTTTCGTTCGGCGTCTCGCCGCCGGCCTTCATCACCACAGGCAATGCGCGGGGCGCGCGCAGCCACGGAGCGGAGGGCGGAGCGCGCGCAGTCACGTGAGGCGTGACGTCGCTGCGCCGTTGCTACAGACGCTCCTCTCCGCTCCTCGCGCCGTTGCTATGGGACGGCGGATTCAGGGTCGCTTATAAAGTGCATTCGCACTTAATATAAAAGCAGATGACAGAAATCGGCATGCCCTTTAGTATTGCGCTCACCCGTTGACATGTCAGGCTGATCCCAATCAGAACGTGGCTTACATTTTGTGGTAGCGAAACGTTTCTGCACATTGTGGCTTTCCTAATGGAAACTGCCGCTGTACTTTGTGATAGCACTGTTGTCACCACGTAGTCCATTGCGTCAACAACTGAAAAACTACGCCAACTTCAGCATATAACACGGTTGATCTGAGAGTACAGTGGAATCAGGAGTTTTGCCATAGAGAATTAAATGGTTTTGCCATGATGCAGAAATGCAATATAAGACTGCACTTTTTATAAGCCATTAAACACCACTTCCTGTGTCAGTTGTACACAGAACAAAATTCTGATGTACAAATTTGCATATTTTTGATACCTCTAACAATCATAAAACATGTTTCCATTTGTATATTTCTCGTACAGTCGAACTCGGGTACATCGAACTCGCCAAAATACGTTTATTAGTTCGATATATGGCATAATTCGATATAGGCCCGCTATAGGATTTAATGACTCAAAGGCACATACCAATAAGAAAAGTACTTTATTAATACGGTGGCTTACATGCGTGCCCTACTTTGGAACAAAATAGTCCTGGATTTTCTTCTGTTTCAACAACTTCGCTGCCTGCGACAGCACGCACGCCTCCACGTCCAACGAGTCGTAGCAGCCTTGTATATTCACGCAATAGCGCCGGACCAATGCAAGTGCACTAATCACTTCGGAGGATGTAGGCAAAGGGCCATCGTCAATTTCCTTATTGCTGTCGCTTTGGCTCGTGGTCGGCACGACGTCTGCAACGTAGTCCTCATCTTGTAGCTGGCCCATGATGGCGACATCATCGTCCGCACTGACGAACTCGTCGAATGTCGATCCGTATGCGGTTGCGACGCCGGACTTCTTCTCACCGCGCTCGACTCGATTTGTAATTTTGAGTTTCGTGGCGAACGGCAAATTCTGCCTCTTTGCACAAGCCATGACAACAGTGCGCCAAGAAAGTTTGCAGAGTGCCAACAGGCAACACCACCAGCACGGACCACGCTGAACGAGCACTCAAGGAAAAGAGGCAGCAGCAGGCACGCAAGCAAAAAGAAAGAAAAAATGGCGCTCACTTGTACCGCCTCCGCACCTCGGAGAAAGCACGACGGCCTCTGATTGGCTGTAAGCGCTGCGAGCGGGCCAGGATAATTTTTTGCAGGGGGGTGTTCGCCCGTGCACAGCCGGGTCTAAACCACTTTTTCTGGGGTGGCGCCGGCAGTTTTCCCCGCCACCGCGAGGGAAAGCCAAGTTGCTGGGGCACTTTTGAGGCACATGGAGTTTGATATATCGGTTGTCATTGCTATTTTCGTTCGATGTAACAGTAACTTTTGCTATATATTCTCAATGTAAATTTACCGTGTTTAGAAATTGTTCGATATACGGGATAATTTGATATAAACGGGTCCGATATAGTCGGGCTCGACTGTAGTAAGTACACAGCATACGCATGTGCATAAGCATTTGTATTTCCAACCACTCAACACCCTCAGTGTACTATGTCACGTCCACTGCCAGAAATTGTTGATGAACAACACTGCTGTTGGCACAGAAACCAATTCCAGGAACAAATTAAAATATCATATGCTTTGCTTTTGATGTTTCCACTGGCGCTACAGTCATCATCAAGTACCGTAGTAAGCAAATGTACGATGAAAAAGACATGCGTGGTTTGATTTGGGGTCTGTCTGTTTTGTTTGAAACTTGACCCGACGTTTTCAAGCACTTGGTACATAATCTTTCACTAAGGAAGTAAACATTCATGTGCATTTTACTTTAAGAGCATATTGGGCACACACACTCCAAACTTCCAGTGTGTGTCATGCACAGCGTGACCCCCACTTTCTCTAAACATGAAATCTCTGCCGTTCTCAGTTCTCTCAGTGAAACAAGAAAATATTGGAAGCATTTCCTACATAAATACTTCTAGACAGGCCAGAATAAAAGGTTTCAAAGTTTTCATTTCAATTGTTAACACACACCTTCAGAATAAGCCTACATATGTGCCTTTATATTTTCATGTTCTTTGCATTTCCCCAAGACATAAATATTTTAAGTGATCAAGTTTCTTCAAAAAACTGAAAACAGTCATGTAGCGTTTTTCAGCACATCTAGTTGCACTAAAAACTTCATCATAAAATAGATTACCATAAAATCCCGAGCAAGCACCCCCCCCCCCCTCCCCCCTGCGGTGAAAGATAATCCGACAAGATTTGGAGGGGAGCACTTGCTCGGTCACAGATCAAAATTCAAGATCCGCATGCTTCCAATGAAATTCGTTATTGAATAAGTATGCACTCACTGTCATTGTATGGCCCCGTAAAGCGAATAAAAACGCTTAATGAAGCAGTGAAAATGGCAGGAGGGCCGGGGGGGTGTGGCGCTTGCTTGGTCATTGGTGGATATTTCAGATCTCCAGAAAAAGAGAGGGGGCCGCTTGCTCAGGATTTTACGGTATATCCACAAGTCTTGAGTGGTTTCTTTGTGAGATTCGGTGTTGTTTGCAATAAGCAATAGAGGAGCTTAAATTGTTATGAGAGATGCAGAAAAGATGCCAGAAAACTAAAACAAGATGTGCTATTCGTGTTTCTTTGCAAGTATGTGTTGTACGTGTTTGATGTATGTGCTTGGGTTGTATTTGTATAAAAAGTCTCAGGAAAGCAGGATATTTCTGTCTCTTTTTAGTTTTCCCGTCACCTCAGAAGTGCCTGTTCTGATCTGTCTTCCAGCATGTCGTACGGGCTGCCGCTGACCCCGGCGGCAGATTCGTGCCGCACAGCGCGGCACGCGCTGTCCCTGATTGCGACGGCGCGTCCGCCAACGTTCATCACAACGCTGGCGCGCGAGGTGCACCGCTACAACACGCTCGCTCAAAATGCACAGTCGCTCAACATATCGCTGCACCAGACGGTGCTCAGCCGCGCACGCCCCGAGATCCTGCGCATCGTCGAGCTGCTCATCGACAAGATGCAGACGGAAGTTGCTGACCTGCTCGTCGAGGTGAGTTAAAATTAAATTAACTTCAAATCCTGCTGGTCTGATGTGCCAAAACCATAGTATGATTATGAGGCACGCCATAGTGAGGGACTCCCAAAAAATTTTCAATGAGGTTTCTTCAAGCTGCAGCAGTTTTTGTAGAAACTGCTGCAGCTTGAACATGTGTTGCTTGAGACATGTGTTGTTTCACTGCTTTTCGTAGAAACTGCTGGATCCTAAATAAAAACTCCCCTTCCTATGGTGAGTGTAATTAGCTCCCGATTTATTGATAAAATATAATTTACTCAAATCAGGTCACCGGTTTCATAGGAAGACCATTCTTGCATTTCACATTTACATATTTAAAAATGAACATCTGAGTTGGTGCTGAGCTTAGACCGGTTGTCTTTTTTTTTCGTGCAGTATCTTGTAATGCTCATATCCAAATTTTCATGTTATGCTTCTTTAAGTGGCGGTAACAAGTACGAACGTAGTCGAGCTTCATTGCAACAAATTCACATGTGACAGAAGAATAACTTCACTATTGCTGCATTTTTTTTTTGTAAGCACTAATTTGATACATGCTAACACCTAAAAAGAAAAAAAGATTATTTATTTCATCATTCCTGGTTTCTCATGTTGATCGTATCAGCCGTGCAGTTTGCATTTCGAAATTATTCAAGGCAATTAGTGTATCTGAGGCAAAAAAATTAATTGGATGGGATAGTCTTCAAAAACGACGATGCACTCATAAATTGAAATTATTCTACGACATACACGAACAGGGATTGATCGGATGAAATATTTGCATGGCCCTGATTATGTGTCTGCAAGAGTGGATCACGATCTAAAAGTGAAAGAAATATTCTGTAAAAGTGCTGTGTATAACAAATCATTTTTCCCCAATACAGTTAGAGCCTGGAATTGGCTACCCAGTGACATTGTGAAGATAATTTCAAATGCCGCGTTTGTGCAGGCACTCTATGATGTTGTATAGGTAAGACCATGCTGTGATGCAATAGTATAGTTATGATTATGTTGTGATGTTTACTCCATGTAACCTGTACTTTAAGTACAGGTTACATGGAGTACTTTAAGTAATTCCGCCCCGCACTGTAATGCCTATGAAGGCGCTGTGGGTATTTGATGAATAAAATAAAAAAATAAAAAATAAAAATATCGATGTCTGACTGTACTGAGAAGACAGGGCCCCGCAAATTTAAAAAATTTTCTTCTGATAAGGATGCAATGAACTTAACAGGGTGTGTATGCATGAGTGGTTGTATGCACTTTGTCTGTGCAGTGTGGAAAACATTGAAAATCTCCTTGGCTGCCAATCAAGGCATTATTCATCCGAAATGTGCATGCTTTTCGTTAATTTTATGTCCAGTGTTTGACGTGTGTTGTTTAACAATCTCAGTTTATTTTCTAAATATTGTGGTTTGTTAATGGGTCCAGCAGTCTCGCATTTCAAAGGTGAAGAATGCAGAATTGTTGATAAGTAACTACCGTATTTACTCGATTGTAGCGCGACCACGATTGTAACGCGAGGGATGACTTTTCGTTGCGTCTAGGAAGAAGATATAGTTATTTTGGTATTCGATTGTAACGCGAGGGTCGACTTTAGGTAGCAAAAATCTGGAAAAATAATTCGCGTTACATTCGAGTATATATACGGTAACCAACGAAAAGAACCCAGGTACTGACAGAAAAGACCCTTAACTTGCAACTTGCACCAAACCCAGCTGCAAGTTAATAATCATGGTGTAGCGCAAAGACACATATCAAAGACACGGAAACACACAACACAGGCGCTACTTACAAATTTAATGGAAAATTCACGAGAAACAGAATTTTTTCTGTTTGACGAGAGACAGAAACTGTTTCTCGTCCATTTTCCATTAAAATTGTAAGTAGCGCCTGTGTTGTGTGTTTCCGTGTCTTTGTTATGTGTCTTTACGCTACACCTGATTATTAGCGAGCACCAACTAGCCCAAGAACAAGTCCTTCAGCTGCAAGGTGAGTATCTTTCCTGTCAGTACTTGTGTTCTTTTCGTTGGTGTACTTATTAAGTCGAAAGCCTTAGATGCGTCATCAAACGCAAAATTGACCGGCATCCCGCGTCGTCGGCGCGGGATGCCGGTCATCATCACGATGAAAAAATCATCATCACATGATGACGTCACCATATGATGTCATCATGATGTCACAGATCGCCAAAAAGGCGAAAATGTTTGAAGCCAGTGTACTCAGATTTAGGTGCACGTTAAATAACCCCAGGTGGTAGAAATTTCCAGAGCCCTCCACTACGGCGTCCCTCATAATCGTAGCGTGGTTTTGAGACGTTAAACCTCAGATACTATTACAGATCGCCAAAATTTGTGACGTCACATGATGACATCATGATAATGTCTGAAATGTTGCACCAACTAGCTCATTGGTTAACGCTTCTACGTCTCACTTGTATTTCTACACTTGATAGCAATCCTTGGTGCATTACTGTATGCCACTCCTGAGTGAACTGTCTAACAATGCTCACATTGCCATGCTCTTTTTTGTCTTGCATTTTGCTCAGGTGATGGAGATTGTCCTGCACTGCCTTGATCCTACGCAGCTGAAAATGCGTGGGCTCAGCGAACTGTTCCCTGCCATCTGCAAGTACGTCTTCCAGCTTACTGTCCTATTTTTCAGCTTTTTGATGAGTTTGTTGGGTTTCAGTTTTTTACCGAGTTTCTCATCGTAAAACTGGTTCGAAAGCGCGTTGACGCATTTAAGCGATTTCATTACGGTTGAGTTACATATTTGTCAGGAAATCAACTAACAGTTCATTTCACGAGTGACGAAAAGTGCTGGGCGATATACTCAGGCGATCACTTTTGGTCACTTTCACGAGATTTCATGTGACCAGCACGAGACACTTCTACAAATAACGTCATTCTCAGAAAACTGCCAAGTGTACCTTCTTATCACGGTACTAGCAACACTCTTGTTGTGCAAAAGTCATGAAAAATTTTCAGAAGTACATTCAACAGCTGAGCTGTCATACAGTTGGTACCTTAGCATTATGACGCAAGTCATCCACCTTGCAATTTGCGAAAGCTTACTTCAAATTGTACCCCAAATGCAAAGAAAAAAACAGCAGAAAAAATTTAATTTTCAAAGAGTATAAGTGGGTGTCCACAGACATGAACATTAGTTGCAAACATGGCGAAAACATGCACAGTAAATACGAATTGTAGCTTTTGGGGCTTTAAATAATTTTTTAAATTGCAGTAACGCTACTTTGTATGAAAGTAAAAATTGCAAAACTTCTACAAGGTTAGTTCTGAGTCACTGCGGGAGCTGCTCATTGCCGCTTTATTTTGTTTGCATCAGAAGCTGAAGTCGACTTCTGCTGCTCACTCTTGGAGTGTGGGTAAAGGACATTCTGGGCAATAAAGGCATGAGTTTTCAACAACGCTGAGCAGTTTGCTGTTGTGTTGCTTGTTAAGAAGTCGTGTCCACGAATGTGGATGCAAGTAGCAAAGAGGTGAATACGTAAAATAACGAATCTTGGATGCACGGAACTCGCATGGCAAATCGCAAACACGGTCTTTTCAGTTTAGCGGCTTGGCTGATCCTGCCGCTTTTTTGCAGTCAACTGGATCACCTAAGCTTTACTGGGTGTCCCTTTCTTTAGCAGTAGCTGATGTGCTGTCTCAGTTGACGGCGTGATTGTGCCCATGTACGCGACAACTTAACATGTAGATGCATGGTGACCTCTAGTTATGTCACACTTTTGCCTATTCGATCCTCTTGACAATGTTTGTCATGTTTTCATTTCATTTTCTGCAGATTTCACAATGTCAGCTACTGTGGGGCAACACGCCGCATTGCTGTTGGAGCTAAGAGTGGCAACCTGACTATATACGAATTGAGGGCCTCAAAGTCACAGGCATGTCCATTATTATTTCTTTCTTCTTTTCTTTTCACTTTTGTGCACTCTTGCACTTCATCGCATAGAAGAATTTTGTGGAACTCTTATTTTACTGCTGCGCTGGTCCTCCCATATTCATACCTAATTAAAAGCTCAATGGCTGGCTGGGCATTAATACATCAAAACAGTAGCTTAATTGCTGAAGTGTCGAATGCCTTTTCATTCACTTTGACTTCCCTTTAACTTGTTATTTCTGTTGCAGTTAAGGATTAGAATGAACTCCTGTGCTCTCTCAGGCGTCACTGTCTTGTCACACCGTATGGTTGTGGCTGCACAATGTGTGTAAGAAAGAAGTTTATGGAAGAACAAAAATGCTTTGGAGTGCATACGGCAGGCATTCTTAGCCATGTTAAGTAGCTTGCTGTTATGCTTGAAAACAAAAAAATAACATAATTTGCACTATCATTGCTTTTTGTCTACCAATGATAACATATAGAACAGAAACTTGGAGCTAAACAAAAAAGACTTCATGAAAGGGAAAGTAGAGGACCACCAGTTTGCAGTACACAGCCATATGGATTTTCTTAGAAAGAAAGCTTCTTAGTTGACGAAAAATTCATCCTAGTACAGGAATGGAACCTGGGACCAACGCCTTTCCTGGGCAGCTGCTCTACCAATTGAGCCAACCAGTAAGCTAGTGATCGGCAGCGCGAAGGCAAATTCAATCAACGCTTTGCTGAAATCCAAATATAAAGCTAATGTTAGAAGCTTTTTTCAGTGCACCCCCTTTGTGAATAACTATTACTTGTGCTAGTAGCTGCATTTTGCGAGGGAGCACTCCAGTTGACAGTGAAACATTAAAAATGTATAATACAGCAGGAGCGAGAAGGTCTATGACATACTTAACCGGTCTGATTTCTAAATCATCCCTATCTCTGCTGTGGCCAATGATAAAAATGTGTCAGTCGTCACTTCAGAAATGCTATTAGGCTGTGGGAATAGAGACTCTCTTAATGAAGCTGCATGCATTCTATCCTGAATGCTGTGATCTACGCGTCCTACTTTCACAAAGAAATTATTAAAGTAGTCCACAAGTTCTGTGCCACCTACAAGAGTACCATCGATTTTCAGTGGTATCTATTCGTTTACAGTAAAAGTTCATTTGACCCCTGTTAATTTGGAAAATTGGATAACTCGGATGTGTCCTCTTGTTCCGGAAAGCATATGTATTGTTTGATGGCATGAAACTCTGGTTAGTTCAGTCGTATTTGGCCGCAACCCATTAATTTGGATGATCCTCGAAGCTCACCAAGCACAAACCACCACAAATGTGCGACGCAAAGGAGCGAAAACAGGGTTCACGAACGACCGAAACGGCCGAGGCTCTTCAGAAGGCCTGGTCACCATTCACAATGTTTTGGAGGGGGGGGGGGAGGCATAACACATGCAGGATTTGCCCACCAGTTAAGGCAAAAGGAGGACTTAAACCTTCTGACTTAGCGGATCTTGCCACAATTGCCTTGTTGGCGACCAAGACTTCAGCAGCTGTGGCAAACTTGTTTCATTTTCGATTTACTCAGCGCACGTGAACTGCATGGGTGCTATCTATGATCGCATTGATAGCGACTATGTGGTCAAAGCTTAGCTGTGACAAGCAGTAGTTTCGTTTTTGCTGCGTGCCTTCAGAACCACGTAGTGGCCATCCATGATTGTGCATTAGAGAGCTAGGCTGATGCAGTACTCAGCAGTTTCATTTCTACTCTGGATGTAGGCCGCATGCGTGCCTTAAGAACTGCGTAAACGCTATAACCATGTCTTTAACGACCACGGTATCATCCACAGCGGATGCAACTCTCGGTAGCTTCGTTTCGACTGTGGGAAATGTGCACGTAATGTCACAAAACTCAAATATGGTGGAAGCTCTTGAAGAGCTTCAGCCGCGGTCCGCATGCTGGCATAAAACTCGCTTGCTACATTCTGATCGGTGAATGATCTGTTGCTAGCCATTTTTCCGGCTGGGATGACAAAAATTGTGGCTTTGACACTGCTTTTATGCAAAATAAGTACTGGATTAACAAATTCATCGAGAAAATGAAAATGCATTGATGTAACAGATACTTATTTATATTGTTCTCTCGATACTTTTGATAATTTAACATTGGCTTAATTCTGACATTTCTTCTTGTCCCATCAAATCCGAATTAATGAGCTCTTACTTTAGTGAGTGGCCTGCAATTTAGAATATTCTTTGTTTTGTGCGATACTTTGTTACTTCTATACATGCAATCATTGTTAAATACACGAGTGTATTTGTCATCTTTTACCTTTTATTTTTCTTTGTTCAATTTCTTAGCTGTTTTATTTTTTCACTTTGATTAGTCTGGTGACCCGACGAAAGATAAGTACAGTTTTTTTTTATTTGTCTTTGGAGTTCTTTCGAGATCCACGGCCTCTACGATGTCTTTTTTACTCTTGTAGCATTCAATCTGAAATGATTTAAAGTAAACATTTTTAGTTTGATCATAGAATTATCATATGACTCATTGGCATCTTCAGTGTTAAATATATCAGTGTGTAGTCTGTTTCGTGCACAGCTTTTCTGTATTTATCGAGCGGTTGAGCCGATATATTGTAGTGTGTTATCTTTCCAGTATGCTCACTTTTAATCAGTTTTAAGAGCGAAGTTTTTTAAGCTATCGTTAAAATGTGTGTGTTTCACGAAAAGCCAGCCTTCTGCCGCTCGATCAGATGCAGCCATGGGATACGTGGTAGCGATAACCACAGAGCTGCTATCGCTAAGCCACACCCAGCAACAGAGACACCTCGCGCAACCAAGTTCCGCTGTGCTTGCACCTCTCGATCAGATACAGCCATGGGATGTGCAAAGAAAGTACGTACTCTCGAAGAAGAAATCGCGCATCGTGAAGCAAGGCTTGTGTCGCTATGCAAGAACGGCAACGGTAGCGACGGGCAGATGCAAAATGCGTGGCCAAGGAAAGGGAGAAGAGGAGACGACGAGATGATACTGCTGATCACCATGAGTGGAATGCAGCGCATATGCATAGATTTAATCTATGTGAACTTTTATCCTGCCTGCACAAGCGAGTTGTGCAAGCCGTTGGCAGTCTACCACAGTGATAACAAGGCTCTGATGGTGAAGATGCCGGTCAAGCTTGCCTGGGTGTCCCGACCTGGTGTATCCCTTGATAACAGCAAATACCTCTATGCGGCGATAAGCATCTAGAGACTAGGCTACGAAGTGGTAACACCGCTTCTGGATTCTCTCTTGGCAAAGCTTTTGCTTAGTCAGAGAAAACAACCAGAGCAGCGGCCACAGCAACAACTGGTAGAGCAAGAACATCGGGAAGAATTGATTTGGTAGAAGTCTTCAATGGTGGTGATGACCCAGAAGAATACCCAACGACGAGTTTGCAAGAGAATTTTGACGATTATCGTGGTTTTGGGACGTTAAACCCCAGATATTATTATTATTTAATTTTGACGATGAGGATGGTGGTAGCTACAATGATGACTGCTAGATACTAATATTTCTCTCACTCAGACGAGAACTCTCCATCTCTCTTAAAAAATTCACAGCATATCCACGGGTGAATGACGAAGAGCTTGGGCGAAGCTCCTGAAGCAATCATGGTTACACTGTGAAATATTCAGTGGTTTCGCCCAGCAGTAATCAAAGCGATAGCCCAGTACATCATCAAAGACATGACAAACACTGTATATATTTATACAAGAAATTTTATTAATCGTAAGTGGTAGCTGGACGTGGCTTCTGTTCCCCCTTCATTATAACGGCTTTATGGTCGGTGAAGTAATGGATCGGTGATGGATCGTAGTGGGATGTTTGCAAAGACGAAGTAGTGGGCAGTTTGCAAAGGTGGTTACGCCAGACAACGGAGACGTGACAAGGTTAGACTAAGAGGAGCTTCGCCCCTAAAATGCGAAAGCTTGCACTCAGCCGCGCAAGTCTTGAGACACAGCAAAGCTGACCGATTTGATGGTGTCATAATAAGCTAAGAAAGACCTACCATTGCTAAGCTCCACCTAGTTACAGCCAAGTTCAGACCTAGCTACAACCAAGTTCAACCTAGTACAGTCACATTCAGACATAGCTACATCCAAGTTTAAACCTCGAGTCTGCCAAGTTCAACCTAGTGCCAGCCATGAAATGCTATTAAATCGGCCAGCTTTGCTGTGTCCCAAGCCTTGCGTGGCCGAGTTCAAGCTTTCGCTTTTTTTTTTATTAAAGGTGCCATGACACCCAATTTTCTGTCATAATCTGTGTTATTTGGGTTAATCCTTGACAGTTCACAAACAAGCTGGTGAAATTTTAGCACATTTGGTCGAGAACTTAATTTATAATTGAGTATTTTTATAATGCATGAGCGGCCTGAGAGTCGGGCAATACTGCCGCACTCGCGAGCCGTGATGTAACGAGCTGCATGCTGCGCGAGCATCTGCATTCCGGCAAACGATTTTGTTCAGTGGTCAGCTGCGTATTCAGTCGAGCCATTTCAGCTTTCTTCAGCTTGACATTGGAATTAAACGATTTGCAACCGCTGAAACTTTGGTAGAAGACGACGGCTCCACTTCATGCAGCACTTGCCGTCACACACTCCATGGCAAAATCGTGGTCGCCGGCCGTAGGCGGAGTTGATAGCTGGCGACTTCTAGGGCTTATTTTGCACTGAGATATTCTTTTACAGTTAATTTTTTTATATATGTACAGGCACAATAGACCCTCTACTCCTATTTTTCACTGAAAACCGCAAATTGTTGGGTGACCATGTCATCGCCGCTTTAACAGACAACCCGAATTAATCGACAACTCGAAGCCTGTGGACACTGAATGTTGCACATCAGTTCTGCGAAATCCCACGAGCTGGTGGAAGGGTTATGAAAGGAAAAATTGACGACCACCTGTTTTGCAGCACAAAGTTGTCGGTCCTGGGTTCGATCCCCGGACCAGGACGAATTTTTTGTCAACTAGGAAGCTTTCTTTCTGAGAAATCTTTATGGATGTCCTCGTAGTTTTGTTCTACAAAACAGCTGGTTGTAAGTTTTCTCTTTCATAATTCGTCCATCACCTTGCAGAATTCCGCAGCACTGATTTGAACAAAGGAACTTTAATATAAAGTATGCTAAAGGGGCCCTTGAAAACTTTTTAAGCCGCCGTTATTTATTTGCAGGTAATGTAGACTAATTGCTTGAGATGCCTTTAGTGCAGGTAAGAAACATCGATGTTGAAATATTTGGTATTTCAATTACCCAGAGAAATTGCTACACCGCTGCTGACAGCATCAGCATGAAGCGGCGCTCACCAGAAGTATTTCTAATTGCAGTGTTGTCACCAAGCGTTCATCCATGATTGGTTAAGAAGAAAAGTTTCACTCACTCGCAGATAATCGCTTTACTACCAAGAAATCTCGCTTGAGATTTGTTTTGTTTTGTTTGCTGTACTTTTCAAGCGAAGCTTGTATTGACTGACCTGTGTAGCTGGTGGTGTTCCAAAAAACCCTCCTCACCCACAGCTGTCACGCACTCCAAATAAATAATAAATGCAACAAAATTAATGTTCTTTCTGGGGTTGGGGCTTGAACCTAGGTCCCCGTGGTAGGAAAGCAAGTGCATTGAACACTACGCCACATGCCCATGCTTGCCCAATGTGAACTGAACTGAATCATATGAATGCATTCTACCTATGATGCAAAAAACAGTTGAGAAGCAGTACACTTGCTGTGGGCAATTCATTCATATTTCGTGTTGGCGGACTAAAAGCGATCTGCTGGACAGTGCGTAAGGTCGATATCGGGAATTGCACATTTCGGAAAAATTCTGACTTCAACAAAATTGAATTCTTAAACCATGTTTCCATGATCACACGATGGTCCTTTCGTTTGGCCATTCTAAAGGCTGGCGAATGCTGGAAAGAACACGAAAGACGCCACGTCGACTGAGCCCGAAAACATCGTTCCGGGGATGGCTGCTAGCTATAAAGAAAGAAAGAAGAGCAGTAGGTCAAGCATGCCCACTTCAAGTTTCACTTGCCCCCATTTCCCGGATTAGGGAAGGGCTCCTGAATTTTTTATTTTCACGGAAACAGATGCTGCGGTAAAAAAAAAAGTTCTGCAACTACAAAACACAGTATGGGTGCTTTTTATCCTGTGGCCTCCAAGCATAGAGAAATGCACATGCAAGGTTTGCCCCTATGCAAAAGCTTCTCTTCTCCATAAGTGGCCAGTTGATAGTGCAGTCATTATTTGTTTGCATTGCTTGTGCTGTAATGCAATGATTTTAGTAAAGAAGGAAGACTCACTTTTTATTCCGCCTCTTCTCTACAATGTCGTCGTTGGGTCTTAAACATGAGTGCCTGACATGAACATTTTTCGTGCATTGTTCACATTGTCGTATGACTATTGTAGTAAACAAGAAGGAAGAAGTGTTTTTCTCTTCCTCTTCACTACAATGTCTTCATCAAATCTTGAGCATGAGCATATGATTGTTTTCATTATCATTTCTTGTGTGCGTCGTTCTCGTCTTAAACGTGAGAATATGACAAACATTTTTTATGTGCATTGTTCATGTTGTTGTTGCATCTTAAGCATGAATGTTTGACAGGAATCTGTCTGGTTGACCAAGGGGCAATTAAAATTCTGCACCGTGATTAGAAAGGAAAAGATACTTGAATATATTTCTACTTCAAATCTTTTTATTCTCCTTGTTTCTCCTTCATCACTGAGTTTGCTTCTCTTTCTGCAGATAATACCGGCCCACTCAACAAGCGTTGTTGCCTGCACATTCTCTCCTGATGGCAAATACCTGGCCACCTATTCCAGTGGGGAGAACAAGCTCTGCTTCTGGCAGGTAATGACTGCCAACCCGTAAACAAAAACTACCAAGAAGCTTCGATGTAAATAGAACACTGCACAGCAGATGCCAGTCAGTCAAGGAAAGTTTTGCATTGGGAATTAAACTGGGGAGGTAGCTAGTCGGGCTATCCATGCTTAAGGGGCCCTGCAACACTTTTTGAGCATGGTCAGAAAATGCTGCCGATCAATAATCAAGGCTCCTGAGAACACGCGAGCCAAACATAGTGCAGCAAGAGACCTGGAATTTACATTTAATTCTCAAAGTTGGCTGGAAATCGCTCGCTCTTCTCTCGAAAAATGATGCCATAAACCTAGATGACCACGCCATAAATCCAAAGTCCAGGGCCATTGGCTGATTTGAGCATCGTGAGCTGCATACTAGTTACCACGGCCGCCGCGGGATGCCACGACGTGTGCGCTCGCTCGCAATCACACTGAAAGTAAACCGCGCATTCGAAGAAAAAAATATAAGCGCTCAAGGTCATGACGTGCACTGACATGGACAAGGGGGCTTCTTGCCCCCTCGTCATCCACCCCCCACCCCCTGCATAGCTTTCAGCGTGCTCACTGGTACGAAAGGAGAGAGAGAGAGAGTGCTTAAAGCGTGCAGCCAACCCCTGTAACTCCGCTCACACTTGACAGATTCTAAAAATATTTGCGGCAGTCAATATGTGTGGAAGCCATTGGATGATTACTTGGAAAAGTGTTGCAGGGCCCCTTTAAGTGTGGTGTTAGTTCTCAAAACGTAATACCTGTAGACAGGCTTTTTAACGATCATTGCACCAGTCTGACTTTGTATTGGTTCCTGCTTGAGAGTCCCTCATTCCTGTCTTTCTTTGCCCCAAATGCACAGCTATATTGTTTGCTGATGGTGTATCGACAGCGTTTACTTCTTTTTTTGCTCCCACAGACTGCAGCCGGTCTGTTTGGGCTGGGCAACGCGCAGACGCGCTGTGTGCGCACCTACCCGACGCCTCCACTGCCGGACAGCGTGCGTGCCAACTCGCTCAAGATGGCGTGGCTAGTCTGGATCACCAGTCGCACCGTCAGCCTCATGCTGGCAGATGGCTCCGAGCACCGATTCACCCTCAGTTAATCCACTTTATTCCTCTTCGCGGGAAATACATACCGCCTCCGCCGTTTGTTACAATTATGGCTGCGTCGGCGTCGCAGCCTGAAGGTCAGGGGTGCCTCAGCGCATCATGATGTGCTTGTCAGTCATGTGCTGCCAGTGTGTGTCTATTACTAGCGAAAAAAGGTGTCAGATGTGGAAGTCTTAACCGGGAATCTCTACGCCTCCTCCCCCACCCTCCAAAGCACTCATTGCTGTGTATTCCCACAAATTGACACTTCCCAGCTTGCAATTTGTACCTTTTAGGTGCCTGTAGTTTGATTTCTGGAACGAATCAAAGAAAACTGTGCAGCATGAAATGCATTGTATATCGTTGCTTGTTAAAAAAAAAGCGTGGGTCTGTCTCTCTTGTCTGCAAATTGACGGAAGAGGCCTATAGGTTATTATTTGTCTCAATGGTATATGATGACATAAGGTAGCATCTCATAGTCTGGAAATGAAAAACTGCGCAGTCAGTTTGCCTGCAATGTGCTGCGTCATTGTATGGACATAATATAGGATCCGTTGAATTACGATCAAGAATGCCCAGAGTGATGCTTTTTCTCGCAGCTGTTTAGAACTCTTCCTGTGTATAGAGGTGCCGTAATGATGCTGCTCAGAGCAGGCCACTACTGTGTGGATCAGAAATGCTCGGTCTTGTCGAAATTAAGGAAAATGTGTAACTTATTACTACTTGCTGTGGAAGTAGTTGTTCACCCTTCTTACAGTGGCAAAAAAAAAATGCAAAAGAAGCAAAAAAAGAACCAGACAAGGAGGAATGAAACCTTCTTTCCTACTGTTTTCTTACTTGCTTCTGTGCCTTTCCACCTAAATGATATAAGATTTTATGGCTTCACTGCACTCCATCCGTATGCAAAATATGGTGGCTCAGGGCAGCTTTCTGGGCCATGCGCATTTGTGCCTATTTATAATGCAATGAACGGCATGAATGACAGGACGAGGGCCGTGTCGTATTTATTTAGGCAAAAGCCTTAGATGCCACATCAAACGTGAAAAGTGACCAGTGGCGGTGTCAACACAAGCTATGCAAGAAGTCACGTGATCAGAGATTAAAACGTCACAGATCACCAAAATTTGTGACGTCATTATGACGGCGCTATGACAACACATAACATGACGTCATATGATGACTAAGTCATCACATGGTCATAGGTGGGGTGATCCTGGAGGCAGCGCAAAACTAGCCGAGGTGCAGAAAGCTTGCAATGCCTCCGATTCTGGATTCAACGCAGAACCATGTAGATGCAGAAAGCTTTTGGAATGGGTGGGGGGGATCAAGACATCAATTGACAAGAAAAAGATTAAGATGGTGGCTTTCGCCTTCGAGTCGTCTTAGGCATATGCATAAGAGACCCTTTGAGCCTACACCTTTTCTTCATAGCTTCGGCAGGGAATGCAATTCTTGCACCGGTCAGGCATAACGGTGGTTACCCGCTAAAACTACAGACGATGTCGCATTCACATAATCTTGTACATTCATTAATATGGCTGTTACTTTTCACTCTCCATCAACCTTAGCTTTTGATCTGATTTGTGTTGTCACTGGAGGTTATTACCTCATCGTCGCATTCCCAAAGATGGTTGCACGTGTTGTTCAGTATGCAAGCAACTTAAAATAATTTTAGCAATGGTATCAATAGATTCTGAGCATCCTATGTTCAAAATTTTGGGCTCAGTGAAATGTCTTTCATTCCCGCAAACTTTTTCACCTCGATAGTTGGGGTACATGTCACAGGTTGAAAGCATAGAAGACGAAGACAGACTGTTGTAAGTCAGTGCTCGTGTGTGTCAAGCCTCTTCTCTGTATTCGTCTTCTGAGCTTTCAACCTGTGTCATGCCAAACGAACAAGCCCAAACAGTTACCCTAGGGGTGCATGTCTTGCGTGAGTAAATGTGGTACACCCAAGAGATACATGCATTATTTCATCATCTGCGCTGTTAGCAATATTGAACACTAACCCACTAGCCAAGCTACAAGCTCTCTTCAAAAAGGCACCTCAGATTCCTTACTTTATTTGCAGATCTGTTTCCTTTATGCCCCGAGAAATCATTTTATTATTGATGCTTTATGAGCATGATAATGCTACCATATTTAAAACTGCCTTCTGATGATGCCATCTTTTAGTGTGGCTCCTCTCTACTAGTTTCAAGCAACTTTTCTTTTTTTCAATATGATATTGCACCTCTGCAGATGTTATCAGAAATCAGTTAATCACAATTGACTCCTCAGATTAGCTACTTCCTAGTGCTCATTATAAGATGTTCTTATCACCTGACGCCGTCAATAAGAGTGACTAGCACTCCTATTGCTATTTACTGGCTTTTAAGCCAAAGCCCAGAATAAGCTATTTTCAGAAACGATTGTTCTTGGGCAAGTTGGTTGATCCTTGCAGAAGTAATCATGCGCAAATAAAGTGCATGCAAAAGACAGAAGACAAAAGAGGGGCAGCAGAACTTTTCTTAACATTCTTTTTGTGCTCTTCTGTTATCTTTTCTTTACATTCTCAGCTCTATTGGCATTTTGCCGAATTCCTCGAGCATTCATTTTTCATACAGTACTGGCCTGCTTTACGGATGGCATGATGAACCTTAGCACAAACATAAGCAACGCCCGCAAACTCTGGGTTGATGTGTCGTAAGCCAATTTAGCAGCTCCAAGAGAGAGTGCCTGCTAGGAGGCATCTTGGTGTCACTGGCAATTGAAGGAACACTGAAGCGAAAAATGATAATAGTAAATTAATGTCTCGCAATACCAAAGGTGCCACTCTTGCCGCAAGAAGGCACTTGGCGAGTGCAATAAAAGAAAATGCAGGTGATGCCGCCGATTTGATCTCTGTGTGACATCACAGACTTAAAGTAGCAAGCTTCAGGAAATTTTATTTATCCACTTTGCCCAAAATACAAAAGAAAAGACTCTTGAAACCCATGACGTCACACTGACATTCTGTTTGCTGAAGTTTCTGCGCAAAGCTCAACACGAAAACTTGGACCTGCATTTTTTCTTCTAATAATGAACCTATGGTGGCAAAATTAGAGCAAGATTCTCAAAGAATAATTCATTGTTATAAACTGATGTAGCGCTTCGCTTTAGTGACCTTTTGAAACCTTGTCCTGGGTTCATCTTTTTCAGTGATATCATAACTAGTGCATGTTAATCAGCTAAACCAATGGTCAAGAACACACATTGCTCAGCTAAGTGTGGTGCCAGATGCGATGTCACATGTCAGCGAAGGTGTGCCTAAGAATGATAGCGTGAGTGTTTAATCCTAGAACTTACAGTCTCGTGAGGATGGCTTGCAGGCACACAATGTTTTCACACTGCCTCTTCTGGAAGAAAGCTTTGTACAAGCGATGCCTTGCTGTTCTCTCATTAATGCATTTGTAAGCTCTCAGTCTATGACAAATGACCTGCCGTTTAAGAGGCTCTGCCTGAATGCTTAAGTGAACCCTTTTTTCACATCCTGCTCTGAATTGCGGCAGATGTTGTGTGCTTGAAGATTGGAGCAATAGGGCAGTTTGCTGTAAAGTTAGTTGAGCCAGAATGACCAGCTGAAAATTAAAATCTGTTCGCAGCGCGTAAGTGTAGATTTTTAACTACAAAGCTTGAAAATAAGAATATTTATCGATGTCTAGCCTTTCTTTTGACGTAAAGCAGTCGATTGTGCCGATAGCTTTGACTCCCTGGGCTTTCTTTGTATTGCCTAATGATGAGCTTTTTTTTGGTTGTCTTTTTTTATTCCCTTGAAGCTGTTGAAGATGTCATGTGGCAGTTGCATGAATTAATCACACCTGTGCCCTGACACTGTACAGCTTTGTATGTTCCTTGCAATGTAATGTTTAAAGTCTCGTGCACAAATGGAATGTTGTACGATTCCCTTTATATATTATAGGCACTTTTTACTGATAATTGTGCTTGTGTTGTCTGCAAACACTTCCTAGCATAGGTTTATTTTTTTCGGTACAGATATTGTTTTCTAATGTTTGTATACGTTGCTAGAGGAGCAAAGGTATACATTGTAAATTATGTCAAACTATTCTCGTCCACTTCGGTAATACCAGCCAGTTTTAAATGCTGCTTTTGTGATGATGTTATGCTTCTACTGTACAGCCTTGTTTCGCTGAACATATAAGCTTACGTTGCGACCTGAGCAAGTGCTCTTTTTTTTGAACGGTGTGCAGTAAACGGGTGGTAGCTGATGTATAGCTTTAGGAAATTTGCATGTGTAGGACAGAAAAAAAGAATTAATGCTTTAGACTTGTCTTTTCTTTGCTGGCTTATTGACATGTAAATGTGTATGTTCTTTTTGCATGCTACTTTGTGGATATTTGAAGTGTACTCTAGTGCATGTCACCAGGGAACGTATCCACTCCCTATTATTACTTTGCATGTGTGGCAGTTTGCATGATAAGCCAAAGGCAGCCTTAATTCTGCATCAACTTATGTGGAAATTTCTGTGACATTCCCAGTCTGCGGGGCGCCCATGAAATTGAGTCAAGCATCTAGTATATCACACAGGCACAGAAAAAAAAAGTGAAATCCCAGTGACCATCTTGTGCTCCGAAGAGCAAATTGCGGATATTTATGGAACTTCAGTAGCGAAAGAGATGGGCATTTAGAACTGGGCAAGAGGCCTATACTAGACAGAGCAGACAACTCTTGATAAAATAAAGTGTTGTTTTGTTTTTTCACTATGAACCCCAAGCTAGCAGTCTATTGTGAAACATCTTGACTGGTAGACATGCATGAAAATTTTAAATAGGACAAATTGGTCACAGCCTGCTTGGACAAAGATTTTCGTTTGACGATTCCATCTTGCTTTTTTTACACTCTTGATGGTCCTTGTCCTTTAAAACTATGGTGGTCTGCCCCTTTTATCTTTGTTGTCGTTGGCTGTCCTTTTCACATCTTCTGGGCCTGAAAACTCTTGCGTCTTCTTTATTTGCTCTCACCGATATTGTATTTGAATTGAGATGCTATTCTAGATTCATGATTTCTGGGAAATACTGCTTTCAACTTTCGTCAGCATAATCACCTAAGTTTGCCACCTCATTGGACTGGAAGACATCTCGTCTATTGGCTCAGCCAGTTTGATTCTCGCTAATGGCGGTACTTGCAAAAATGACTGATTAGGAATATGACCTCTGTCGTTGTTTTGTATGTGCAACTAGAGATAGCCCAGAATTCTGCCAACTGCTCTTTCTTTTCCATCTTTTTCCTCCCAGTCACATACATTTTACTTGTTCTCTATACTCGAGTAGGCAGGTATTATGTTCGAGTAGGCAGGTGCGTATATTCTGCAACAGCCTGCATCTCAAGTGTCAGTGTCTCAAGAACGCTGAGAGTCCACTTCATTTTTCACATTCTTCATGTCGCTTTCATTTTTTTTGCTTTCTTGTCCTGACTACCCAAGATTTGCTGAAGATGCTGCACGCATTAATGGCTGAAGTCAGTGCATTGAAAAGACATGCTAAGCAATTCAAAATGACAAACTGAAGAGTGCTATTGCCTCGATTACTGGATGATGAAATGTTAAATGAATGTTATGAAGAGAGCAGGTAAACGTGGAAGGTGGTCAAGGTCGTTTCCGGACGTGTCAGAAGGGAAAGGAACGAGACAGATAAAGGTTGTGCACATTCTTGACTCCGTCTCTGTGCTTATCCTACAGTATCACCATTCTTCAATGAAACATTTGCCACAGCTTCTGATCGAAAATTTTCACACATCTTCACCAGCTAGCTATGAAGCTAATTTTTCAATTAAGCAGCTAAGCACCTTAAACAGCTCCATTTTCACATTACAGCTGCAAGCAATGACCCCTTGGATTTAATCGCGCACTCAGCATTGCCTCTTGCCTCGAATGGGATGGACTTTAACAGCCAAGCTGTTGTTGAGGGGGTGAGAGAATGCTGGAATAGCATGGAAGCGTTAATGTCAATGCCACATATGTTAATGTGGAAAGCTTTTCTTCTCCCCATGTTACGCTGCTCTTCATCCTATTTCAGCACAATGTGAACGCAGAAAGTCTCAGCACCAACACGTTAAATTGATGGCACTAAAGGTTAGGCTAATTGCTTTACACGACTGAAAATGTAAAAGTAACGATGCAGACAAAGGTATAAAGGACAGACGCTGCTTGTTGGGAAAAATGGTAGTGCTTGTTTGTGAGGCATCAGCTTGAGGAATTTGTTTCATTCCCCTGCTGAAATGTGTGTTATATATTCTATTTATGTGTGTTTTTGGCTCACATTTCTACAACTTTTATGGATACATTTCTTAGCATATTCTATTTGTGCTGAGCTCAAGGAACCGGTTTGGAGCTTAGTTGCAACTTATGCTTGCCTTTTCTTTTTAGTTCTTTATGAGCAAAATATCTGTTGAGAACTTCAGAAAAAGGCAGGAAGTGAAAATTATGTAAGAACTCTTAATTAAATATGCTGCTCCTGCATGCCGCGTTTTCTTTTTCTGATACTGTATTTGAGTAATTAATAGTTGCTCTCATCTAAGGTAGCGCAAGATTATTTTTCTTTTTCACTATGATCACATGTTAGTTCGGCTATTCATTTATGCAAATGCAAAAGAGAGCGAAATGTTGAGCTTGATTCTTTAGGTAGCATTCAATGAACTGTGTAGAAATTGTGCACGAAAAATGTCCCTCCGGGTCCTTTTTGGTGTGCAAGCATGTATGTATAGTATGGCTTATTAAGATGTCTGTATAGATTTAAGACTGTTGTCCTAGGTTTAACCAAACTCTACAACTGTTACTTGTTTTGAAGAATGCCCTGATGAAAATGTGTGTTTTCCTGTAACTAAAATGCAGTGACTATGAAATGACTGGAAAGCTGAGCATGCGTGTAAAATGTAGGTTGCTGTTCGTAAGAGCCATTAATACTTTCGATATCTCCTTAGTGTAGATGTGGAGAGCTATTTGAACTGTTTGATAAAGCTCTTTCGGTTCTTGTATTCATTTGTGCTGCATTTGTGCAACTTTTTTTTGTACCTACTTGATGTTAGGCGACATTGTAGGAATTCATGGAACAAAAAGGCAGGCCTTGAAGACATTGACACGAGTAGAATAAGTTGTACAGTACATACTTCCCATTCTATTTGTGTCTACATTTAACATGTCTGCCTCTCAATGCCGCATTCTCCTTTAATACGGCAGTGAACTCCGTAATAAAGAAAGAAAATTATGGAATTCTTTTTTGTAAATTTTGTTGTTATAAAAATTTCCCCTGTATAGTAAAATAAGACAAGATTGTTCGTGTTAATTATTGTAAAAAGTTTTCCTAGATGTTTTATTCTAGTCTGCCAGAAGCCTTTTTTTTTTTCCTAAAATTTTATCTTGTAACTTTGGTCCAGCTTTGTCTGTCTCTTCAATTTATGCTATATAAACCACGTCATACATTCCAAATCTTTTTTTGCATGCCAGTATTTAACAGTCTTGTGACTTTGTAACAGACTTCCCTCCAAGCTATTTTCACAATATCACTACCTTGCTTATTGGATATTTTACATAAAAATTTGGGAAGTTGGATTATGTAGTGTGTACTAGCTTCCAGTTTGTATTCACGGATGTCATCTCCAAATGAAGAACATAAAGTTCACAAGAACTATGTATTATACAGGAATAAAACCCACTATTTGATTCAGCACACCATGATATGTATGGGGTGTGAGTTTCATCACATTATATAAACAAAAACAAAGTTGAACAAATGAGGATTCACTCAGCACAATTTATACTGTAGGGATCCTTCTTTCAAATAATTTTGACATTTTTATATGGAAGCGCTTGGCAAAGTTCCAAACATAGCGCCTAAATATGTTTGCATTCCTTTATTCAGGAAAGTTAGCGTATTCAGGATATGTTTACGTTCCTTTAGGTGCCCCACATCCAGTGACAAAATTGGAAAGGTAGCATGTTTTCACATTTAAGCACCTGACGTGTGTGGCAGAGTTTGAAGTACGGCGTTTGAATAAGTAAATTTCGAGTGGCCAATAAAAAATCTCGGTACGAATAAAAAAAGTTCTAAAACTACTAATAGCATGTCGGTCTTTTTCCATTGTGTTCCATATTATTTTCTCTCACTCTTTGTCTTTCAGGATCACAATCTCTATGTGCTAACTTCTTAATGGGCTGCTGCTTCAGAGAACCTTCTGACCTTGCATGACACGCAAAGGCAATCTTTTGTTTGACCGACAAATACTTCTCAAGTCTGCTACCCGCCGCGCCTTCACAAGAGCACCACGAAGAACCGACTGTGAAGACAAAAGTTCGTGAAAGGTTTCTCGATATCCTGCTCCCTCGCAGCTTGCAACCCGCTGACAAAAATGTGATAGGTGCCTTGTGTTGCGAAATGTGCTGATCAGTGGCCCAGGCAAAGCGTGTGGACGTGCAAACACCTTTGCATATCTAGTCTGATATTGTGGGAGTGTGCCCCTGTTCACCCTTGAACTATCGTTGAAAGACTCGAGGGAACGTTGCTCAGCATTGTGCTTTTTGCGTCCAGGATAAGGAATTCTTGATAAGCGTTGTTTCTGTAACTACGCAGGACGTGTCGAGGTTTATCCAAGGATACTGTGTGTATTATTTGAATTCTGCACAATATCTGTTATGTTATGATGCTACATGTGTATACATAAGTGAATAAATGTGTTGATTCAATGTGTACAGAGGCTCCTCTTACTGCGTCAAATATGCGCAAATACTTATCAGTTGTGTAGGTGAACGGTCTTGAAGTCTGTAATTGACATGATGTTAAATGTTCTCCTCTTTCTTTTAAATGTCTGATAACCATTAAGCCTTTCTAAACTGTGAGACTAAACTTGTCAATCATTTCGCTGATAGTGAAAGCCCAAGCCACTTGACAAACGACCTGTATTTCAACTGTGCAACTTGACTCTTAGAGGGGCACTAAAGACAAATAATGAGTTGCCGTGGTTTGTTGAAATAGCATTCCAGAAATCTCATAGTGTGTGTTTCATGCCATGGAAATGCTTAGTGAAAGAAAATCACTATTTAGTAGGCTTGTGCGAATAGTAAATTTTAGGTTCGAAGCGAATAGTGATTTTGGTCGAATAATTTCGAATCGAATTCGAATAATATATATCACATATTCTAAAGAAAAATGAGCATATTTGTCATGACCCAACCAACCTGCACAACGTTTTTTTTTTTTTTAATTGTAACAAGGCATGTCCAAATGTCATTCTTTTTGGTTCTAAGGAAGTGTAAGCAACTTTGAATAGTAGCAGGATTTGGCTTCCGGTAGAATGAAAATGATAACCTGTAAAATATGTTATGTTTTAAAATTTACTATACTTGGAGCATGTAAGCCGGTATAACAAGTTTTTAAACTTAAGAAATGATGAATCGATGTGAGGTTAATATGTTCATTTAACCTTGAAGCAGGGCTTCGCGGCAATGCGGATTTTCCTAGAAAGGTGTATTCACGGTAGAGCACCCCTCCACCGCAGTGAAACCACCTCTACAGGGGGGTTATAAGCGGACTAATATACACCTATTCGTTCATTTCGAATACTTCGAAATTTTCAATAATTTAAATTCGAATCGAAGCGAATTCGAATACTGTATTATTCGTTCGAATATCCGAACTGCTCGAATATTCGCACAAGCCTACGATTTAGTTGTCCGCATACGGTTGTAGCACACTTCAAACCACCCGCTTTGAGAGGAGCGTGTGACTTGGCATTCGTCATGCCTGTCCTTTACTGCTTGACTGCTGGTGCCGTGGTTTCTTGCTGCTTGTTTTTTCTTTGCTGAAGCTGCTGTTGATCATGCGGCGTACATTATTTGGGTATCTGACATCACGTGAAAGCAGAATCTTGTCGAACTTGCAGTTTGCGCGAATTTCATGAACAAGCAAAGCACACACAACAGTTCGCAATAACAAAACTACCACTCGGACGCGACCATGCTAGCATAGCGCAGCCCGGCAAAAACAGAGCTTTTGGACCACCCATGTCGTTCTTGAGGGTAACATCAAGAAGTTTTTTTTTTTTCCAACAGTAGAACAGAAATGCACAAGTTGCACTTTATTCCATCTTGTAATCCACTGCAGGGGCGTAGTCAAGGGAGGGGGGGTTGGGGGGGTTCAAACCCCCCCCGCAATTTTTCAGTTTTGCTTGCGTATATATACACGTGCACATACAAACGCACGCACGAACATACATAAAGTATGGTTGAACCCCCCCCCCCCCCCCGAAAAAAATTTGGCTACGCTCCTGATGCACTGCAATGATCTTTTTATCATGGGTAGCTTGATGACGAGCGACTAGTTGTACTGAGGGCCTACTACATTGTGAGGCTGGTACCAGAATGTCCCACAGGTGGCACAAATCGTATCCTACATTTACCTTACTTTCTCGATTACTAAAACGCTGCTGAACGTAATATTGGCGTCTTAGACATTCTCGAGCAGTGACCTTTCACCCTGACATATTTTAATTTGCCTTTAGTGTCCATGTAAATATGTAGACGAACGCGCAGAGCCATTTAAGTGAAATTTTGCATTCAAGTAAGAAAGTTATTGGAAGCTTCACCAGCTGCTTATTAAGTGAGGCATACAAAATATCTCAGCGACTCAATGTAGTGGTAAAAATTTCAACACTGTTGTAACATTTGTGGCCTTGTGTGGGGAGAGCGAGGGGGAGTACCCCTGCCAAGTCGCACAGGAATGATAGTGGGGGCAGCTGCACCCCCACCCCCCACCTGCATTGGCCCCAGTCATAGGTCGGCAAACTCACTCATGAGTCGACTCACTCAGACTCACTTAGACTCAGTTGGGCCGTAAGTCTGAGTCAGAGTGAGTCCGGGTGAGTACTATTTTGTTGAGTTTGAGCCCGAGTGAGTCAGGCTGAGGAAAATTTTAGTGAGTCTGAGTCCGAGTGAGTTCGCTTGATGAATATATTGGTGAGTCTGAGTCGGAGTGAGCCCTAAGAGCAAAATATATTTCTTGAGTGTGTCTGAGTGAGCTCCATCTGTTATTGCCGACCTATGGTCCTACTAAGCATTACTACCAGCCTTATATAGGCTTAAGTTTATATTCAAGTCTACTCAGATATATCTCAACGCACTAGCGTTCATGCACCATCTCAATATGCATTGATCAGAGGCGTGAATTGGGGGTGGGGAGGGGGTGCCATGACTTGCCCCGCAAACCTTCTACGGGAAGTTCATGATATAAATATCTCGTGTGAGTCGCGTATTTAATAAAAATGTCCTTAGTGGATTGAAACCACTTATAACTCGTATAAGACGTTACAAGGTCAAATGGCGTATCGTAGAGCATTGATTATGTGAGATATTGGCATTAAAAAGCATTGACACTGTGATCGAAGCAGCAAATTTTACCCTAACAGACTCACGAGTCGACTCACTCAGGCTCACCCAGACTCAGGTCAAGCCGCGAGTCTCAGTTGAGTGAGTCCGGCTGAGTAATGTACCAGTGAGTTTGAGCCCGAGTGAGCCCGGTTGAGAAAACGTTTAGTGAGTGTGAGTTAGTCCAGTTGAGTAAATTTTTGGTCAGTCTGAGTCCGAGTAAGCCCCTAGAGCAAAATATATTTCTTGAGTGAGTCTGAGTGAGCTCCAATCTTTTTGCCGACCTACAGGGGGGTTGTCTCGAACAGTGGAACCCAGATATAGAGAATCTGAAGGGGATCACAAAAAAGTTGTGTACATAGGTAATTCGATATACAAAATATTTTATCTATCGAAAGTATATTCAAGGGGATTTTGCAACTCTGATATACGCAATAATTCGTCAAATATGGGTTCAATATGAGAGTTCAACTATATTTCTCTTCCTAGTATGCCCACTGGCTTGGCATAAATGGTAAATAATAATTATGCGATAACCTGCATTTGATACTGGCTTCCTCTCTGCCATCAAAGGCACATGTTGGTACACTGGGAGCTACGATGTTTTCTCAATAACTGGCTCCTACTTACAAAGGAGATTGGGTTCACTGCAGACTAATAACGGAACTACATAAAGAACTACAGGGAACAAGACTGGTCTAAAAAAATAAACCTTACATGCATTATTCACAGCAAAATCTGATACGACTCATTCAGCAATAAGTCAACAAAAAAATTACGAAGAGATACATCCTACGGTCAGCAACACTAACAGGGTAATCTGTTAAACGATTTAGTAAACTCTCGTAGAGCAGTTGACATAGAGTCTTGGATTGTAACTGATGAGTGCCAAATGACAAAGGGTTTGATGCTCAAATTGAGCCAAGATTACAAGCCAGGATTATGAGAAATATTCTGTAAGGGAGCAGCATTGGTGGCATGACAGAAGAAAATGATCAAGTGTTTCTGGCTCATTACAAAATGAACTGAGGTTAGTTAATAAGAAATTGAATTTACGAAGGTAAGAATTTATACGTGGAATGTAGTAGTCTCCTCTCCTCACAGAGAGCGTTCATGGAACTCGAGATGTCACACTGAGTGTAGGTGTATTTCAATATGGACACTTTGGACTGCCCATCGCAGGTCCGACTTCCCCAATTAGAAGTGGCATTTACATGAAATGTGACGAGTGGTATATTTTAACTGTTGGAATGTGCTACGATGGCAAACCGCATAGATGGTCTTAGTGGAAGTGTGTGGACAGACCATGCAATTCGATTCATATTGAATTCAAGAATTTCTCTTCCAAGTTGTTGAATATTGTTTCTTTTTAATATATAAAGCATAGAATTGATTCTTGGAGGCCTCGGCAACAGGACAATGAAGGTGGCGTCACTTCTGAACTTCAGAATGATTCTTTTGCAGGACAACAACAATTGTTATGCAGGACTATTAACAAACAGAACACGCAGTGCAGGAAAGTTTCACCGAGTAATTTTCTAATGATTCAGTAAGAGTGGATTGCATTTTGGCATGCAGTCTACATGCAAATTTGTTGCTATCAATTATTTGACACATCTCCATGCTTGTGTTCCATAAAGAGAAATATGGTTTTTCTCGTGTTAGTAAGTTACCCCTTCACAATGCCAAAATCACCATTGTTGCAGCCAGAAGATGCTCAGCAGGTGAGAGAGAGAGAGAGAAACAACTTTATTATCAGCAGGTGAGAAAACATGTGAAACTACAGCCTACCTATTTCTTTATTGATGCAAATTAATGACGTCTTCTGAGGGAGCTTAAGATCTAGTGAGTTCCAGCTAATTTTATTGAGCCCATGTGAACAAGATACCAAAAAAGCGAAATTTGTGAGATTTAAGTGCTGAAGTTCCAGCATGAAATTCAGAAATTAAACGTGATTTTCTTGTCTAATAACATACCTCAAAGAATATCAGTCTAAATTGATTTCACTTCATTAACTGACTTTCACTTCAGTATCTCTTTAAAAAAACAGACTCAGTTTCGCCGCAAGGGCGAAGCAATGAATGCGATAGCACCCAATTAGAATGTCACACGAAGAACGGCAAGCAGCTTGATACTTGCAATACGCTGCTCAAGCGCAAAGGACGAACGAAAAGAACACACACAGGGCAAACGCGAACTAACAGCGGTCACAACTCGACACTTGCAGAGTGCTGTTCAAACACAAGGAAGGACACTCGAAAAGAAGGCACAAGTATACACGGTACGAGTGCGAACTAACAACTGTCACCGTTGTTACTCTTTTGTGTTTGAGCAGCGCGCTATAACCCAGCGTTCTTAGATACTTTTTCATCTTGAAAACTGCCGCGCGTGGAGTGACCCCTCCGCGTCTCCTGCCGCGTGGTGGCGTTCGACGTAGTGTTTACCCAATGTTCCACATCGCGAGTGGGTACAGGAATGGGCCACTTTTTAGTGTGTGTCTCAAGGGCACTTTTCAAACTAAAGCAAAATCTAGGAGTGTTGCTTCAAAGCGTGCCCTTCGGGCAATCTCGTGGGTGAACTGCACATGCTGAAGTGCCTCTGAGCTCTGCGTACCGCCATCAGTAAATGGTGTGTATAAATAGCTTGCCGTTAGCATACAAAACAATGAATGCCGTGTGGCCCAGTTGTCTAACACGGCATGCTGCAGAGCAAGGGGTAGCAGGTTCAAATCCCGGTGGTGAGTTTCAAATATTTTTTTTTGTCTGACTTATTTTTCTTTGTGGCTTTTATTTATATATACACACATATACATATAAGGGACATGACGGCGACGGCAAAAAGCCGCCGAGAGTGTCCATGTAATTGCTATTGCAGTAATAGGTACATCTGGCAAAGTCTTGACAATGTCAATTTGGCCTATGATTTAAAGCGTTTATCATGTACAAGCTCCTCAGTTATTCAGGTTTCTAAATGTGAACAGAATTACACTGGTGTCACATGGACACTTGACTGAGATCGGGCCTGATCCAGATTGATTCCGGATCATGATTTGCCCCTTTACACAAGCTGCAGAAGGGAGCCAATCACTGCAAAGAAATTTGATTCTGATCAGGCTCAATCACGATAAGCAGCACACGGCGTCAAACTGGCATTGTACACACGTCAGTATGTATTTTCTTGTGTATAAGCTACACCCCCAACCAATGCTCTTATATTTTAGAAATCCAAGAGCTTTGCCTCCAACTACAGCCTGCAAGAAAAAAAAAAAAAAAAATTCCTGCTCATTGTCGTGCAGCCGTCTTCCTTGCATTGTTGCATTACTGTGAAGCCACCTTGTGCACCGAAACTCTTGTATAACTTGTGTGCAGACTTAAATAATAATATCTGGGGTTTAACGTCCCAAAACCACGATATGATTATGAGAGACGCCGTAGTGGAGGGCTCCGGAAATTTCGACCACCTGGGGTTCTTTAACGTGCACCTAAATCTAAGTACACGGGCCTCAAACATTTTCGCCTCCATCGAAAATGCAGCCGCCGCGGCCGGGATTCGATCCCGCGACCTTCGGGTCAGCAGTCGAGCGCCATAACCACTAGACCACCGTGGCGGGGCGTGTGCAGACTTCAGCTACAAATGTTAATTTGCATACTTTCTGAGCAGGTCATATACATGAACATACAGCTTGCCTGAATTTTTTTTCTTACATTAAGCACTCTGTGCAAACTTCATTTTTCATCTCTCTCTATTCAATTCACTTTTTGAAACCTTTTTTTTTCTCTAGAATGTTCATACTGAATTCTATTCACAGCTTTGTAACTGCAAGCCAGTTAATGTATTGCATGCAGACAGCAAAAAAGTAAATAAATAGCAGATAAGTATGTAGGGACTTCATAATCTCCTAGGATCCACTCCCACACAGTACATTAGCTTACTTTGAAGGCTGCCCAAAAGGGCCAACCTACTGGATGTTCGGGCACCCACAAATTCTTTGTGCTTTTGGTCGGCACTGCAATGACTGTTGAGCTCAAATTTTGCTAACACAGTATTGCCTCTAAATTCACCAATTAAAACAAGCATGTGTGTTCAGTGTCAGCCTTTTGGAGTTTGTGGTCTTGACTTATTTCTTGTGTCGGTATTTGCACTACCCATCTTTAAAAAATAATTGTCAGCAATGTTTTGCATGATGCCACAACATACCCAGCACACTACAGATGAGACATGTGAAAATGTGCTTGAAGTTTCAGGAATCCAAGACAGGTGGATTTAATTGGAATTCCAAGGCAACATAATACAGTCTGTAAACGCTTTCTTTTTTCTGGGGTTTAACGTCCCAAAACCACAATAAGATTATGAGGGACGGCATAGTGGAGGGCTCCGGGAATTTCGACCACCTGGGGTTATGTAACGTGCACCTAAATCTAAGTACACGGGCCTCAAACATTTTCGCCTCCATCGAAAATGCAGCCCCTGCGGCCGGGATTCGAACCCGTGACCTTCGGCTCAGCGATAGAGCGCCACAACCACTACACCACTGTGGTGGGGCGGTCTGCAAAAGCTACGAACCTATATTTGTGTGGCTGCATACAAATGCGTCACTGATCATGACATTTTTCATAAGTAAACCAGTGACACAAATCTAAGTTTTTTTTTCAGCCGTGCATGGGCTATTTGAGAATTCAGATATACGCTGCACTTGCAGAATAAGAAAAACAAAAATGTCGCCAAGAAACGGGTTTATTTGTTATAGAACAAATAGCTGGAAGAAATGAAGGAAACAACAAAAAGGATGTGTGTTGCATGCACAAGGAAATAGACTCGCGAAACTGTGAAAGCCACGAAACAGTTGCACAATGTGAAAGAGTGAATGAAAGAAAATGACGATACAGAAGGCAATTTGCATTTTTTGAACGTTTTTGGCAGTTTATACACTTTTTTTTACATTTTTTGAAGTTTATGAGCAAGGAATTACATGTCCAGCTAGTCTAGCACAGGAAGAAGCTAGTCCCACAAGCGAGGTAGTGTATTTTTTTTCCCGAACAGTGCATACATGCTTGCTATCTTTGCAATCTAGAAGGCTAACTTATGCCCTAAAACACTGCGTTGGTCCCAAACGAACATCTACATTACGCCTTATAGAACAATTACGTGTCGAACATCGATGACACATTCTTTACTAGAAAGAAAGAAGTTCAACGGAATCACGCCGCCATGCCTAGGTCACGTTGGGAGCTAAACAGGTAACGAAATTCTTGGTTTAACGAACTACTAAACACTCGCTTGTGGTTTCTAAGCTCTAAGTTTAACGCGCGGTCTCTGAAAATGCCCTCCCCGAACAACATCCCAATTGTGAATTTGCCGCCCAACCCAAGAGAATTTGGCCCCCGCAACTTTGAAGCCCCTTTTCTTGTTGCTAATGCTTGAACACTCAAAAGGTTACACGCTTTGGATCTCCTCCCCGAAAGAGTTGCAGAAAAAGGAACAAAACGAAGAAACTGTTGGTGCAGCAGTAGAGCCAGGAAGGATGCCGGGTTACTGATGGCCTCCCACGTCTCACTCAATGGCGTATGCCATGTAGAGGAGCCCTTCAGAAGTTGACTGCGGCACGAGCGGATGCCCCGGGGCCAGTGCGGTGAAGCCCAGGAACATGAACGTGCGCACGATGCCAGCTGCAGGAATTGAAAGGCACTGTTAGGCAACCGAAGTAGAAACGTACCGCCGTGCAGAGACTGCTTGGCGCAAGAAGCGATTGCAATGCAAGACCAAACACCGTGATCTGGTTCCATGCAATGCATAGGAGAAAGACGCGCTGACAAAACTGCACATTTCGAACCTACTGCTCAGTTTGGGGATTGAGACTCTCGCGAAACGTTAGCAACAAGGCCGAAGTAAAGCTTAGGAGAGATTATTTAAGGGGGGATGTGGCTTTGGAAAACAGACTTTCTTATAACTTGACAGATGTTGATGAAAATTGGTACAGATATTCAGCATGTCTCCCTGCTGCTTCTAAAAAGTTTCAGAGTAATATCTTCAGAACTTTTTATTCAATTAAATTTTTACTTCTTGCATTCCTTTACACTTTGCGCAATGCCTGGAGAGTTTAAAAAAAGGACTAGAAGGCTAGGTGAATATTTGTTGCTTAGCTAAATGCACGCCGAGTGTCATTTGCTTTATTTTTTTTTGCAACACAATATTCTTGCATTGCGATTCTTTTTGATACCTTCAAATCGGGCACACTCTTGGGGTGAACAAGTAGTCACTTCGTAAAATTACAAAGTGTCAAAGTAAGAAAGAAAGAATGTCACGACATGCATTGCAGTCTAAGAAACATGACAAAAGAAACGGAGCCAAAATAGGCCAAACGGTTACGAAGAAAATGGCTGCGCAAACTTGGCAGGCAGGCAAAAAGGCACTTTTGAGAAAACGGCTCTCGAAGTTTCACCTTGCGTCCAGTGATCTGAATGCACCAGGATCGTAGTTTTTGGTGTCCTTGGTGATGCGAGGTCTCTTGAGCATTTGGTGCTTGCTTTGGTGCACTTTTGATGCCTTTTTTTCCCGTATGGCATCCTTCTCTGCGGCTCTTTGAATGGAGTGCTTTTCAGGCTTCTGGCCAAGTGATGCACAAAACTCTCTATAAGCATGGAGAGTGCTAGTATTGTACTTGCAGACTGCCTCATTGACAGCTGTTTCGGCGGCAATCAGTGAAGTGTTTATCTCTTCTGGTAGAATTGACCAAACTACCGAATGAAGACTCTCGGCCGCATTTTGACTTTTTATTTTGTTTTGGCAACAGCCGAGCAACTGAAGGTGGTCAGGTTTTTAGTAGATTGGCAGCAATGCAGTGCTGCCAATTTATACGTGTGTGGTGGTGGAGCCTTGCCTTCAGCTTCTGCAGCACGGTACCTGCACCAGCTCAGGGACCCAAGTGGGCAGAATTCATGGCGTGGCTCTTCATCTCTCGAGGTGACATGACAGAACGTTGCCATTATGGCCTTTTGCATGTCATCAATGTCAACATTGTCACGGATAGCCATACCATAACCAGTCAGTCTTTTAAATTAATCAGGTCTGAGTCAGGCCGGCCCATCCTCCAAGTGGTTGATCTTTTTTGCTTCTTCATACAGGTGTTGGCAGAGCTGTACCCATACTCTTTTTGACATGATTTATACAGTCTTCTTTAGCCAATGGAATAAATCCGCATGTTCTTCAGAAAGAGTCAGGGAAGTATCACTGTCTCTATCACAAACATTGGATGTGTGTTGGAGTTCATTCTTTCCAGTGAGCTTCTGAATAAAATTAAGGTGGGGGTCGTGGCATTCAGTACCAACTTTCTTATTCCTTCGTAGGTTTTCATGAAAATTGGCACACTCATTGCAAACATTTCTGGTATGAAATATATGAGCAGTTTATTCAATAACGCGAGTTGGTCAGACATAAATTCAACTCCCTGCTTCACACACGCCACGCTCATTTGCAAACCTCGCCTGTGATGCGTTTCATCATCCACTCGGTCGCGGAAACTGCAATTTGCGAGGCTTTCGTTATTTTAGAAGATTCATCAGAGCTAGCGGCGATACCAAGCACGAATCCAAGCGTGCCTAAATTGCATCACCAGCGCCTTCTTTCATGCCGATGTACTCGGCCGCGGGGTCCGGGAAGTCGCGCACTATATGCTGGCTGGCGGCATTCGGCGACAATACGCAGTGCTCAGCCGCGGCGACGAAAAATCGGCGCGCGTAACGTACTTGGTCTCTCATTTTGCGGCGCCGACGCGCGAAATTGCTAGCCGCTGCTCGGAGCAGTCAATGTACGATGGGCTTGACCGGGAGTCCGCTGCCGATGCGTAAAGTGCCCATCCGCACTTTCGAGTAGCCAGCGGACGATGCGATTTGTTGCTTGCGACGAAGCACAGTGCGGCTTGTCTGCTAGCGCGATGTCCGTGCCCGCAAAGTTCGGATTCGTCTCGTAAACCAGCGCCGTAAGCGGAGTTAGGCCTAGCCACGACTCCGAGCAGTAAGCTCGGTCGCGGTGTGTGTGGCCGCGATGCCCGATGTTTCAAAGCACGTTATGTTAGATCGCGAGTACAAAGAGTAGTCCCGCGAAGTTCTTCGTCACGGAGGACGAAGTGCTGACAAGCTGAACTACCCGAGACGCGCATCTGCGATGTTCGCGACGAGCGCGGCACGCTACCGTCTATCGTACGATGATTACAGCGCTTCCGCTTGCGGCTGTCAAACTACAGGGTAATCATATTCTAAATTATCGTCGACCCGTGTACACAGAACGAGAACAGGTAACATCGCGACGCGTAAGCAGCAGACAACTGTCCTCTGGAAGCGAGCATCGGACCAATGGCGAGGCGTGCTGGAGCAACATGGCGGACGCGGCCAATCGGAGGCCTCGAAACGACCTTCAGAGATTTGCTTTTTGTGCGCTTGTTTTTAAAGGGAGGAGCCAGCTGAGGCGGGGAATTTGAAAAGGAAGAAATGCCCTTTACAACGAGCTCAAAATGGCGGCGCCCGGTTGTACCGTTGCGGAGCAAGAATTTTTTGAAAAGCACTGTTTTTTTGCGATCTCCACAATAATTTTCGACACCTCGGCCCGCGCAACTAATTTTTTAAAGCACTTCTAGGTGGTTTTCAGTGAAGATATTTTGGAATCAGATAGAAAAAAGGCTACAGAAACTGAAAATGTGATTTTCAAAAAATCGATTTTTTTGCCATTTTGCGCGATACGAAAGCCGCGTCCCCCCTTAAGCAACTAAATACCAGATCTGAACAGAGAACTTGCTCTAGACATCAAACCAACTAAATCTGCAGTGTAATCCACTTGATATTTTCATGCCAGTGCAAAGCACAGCAAAAGTACTGTTGCATCAAACAGTTGTAACTAAATACTGTCACTGGAAATAGGGCATAAAAATTAAATTACAAGAATTTTATGCGCCATAAAGCGTGATACGATAACGAGGCATGCTGTGTTGGGGTTACAAGAGATTATTTTAATGTACACCTACATATAAATTCATTGGAGTTCTTTTTTTCCCCTTTTTTTTGCATTTCACTACCATCGGTATGCAGCCGCTAAGCCACTATAGATTCCGAGAAAGGGTTGTGGTAAGGACCTCTGTCGGTGCGGTCCTTGTTGAAGAAGACCAGGACATGGGTGCAACCCAGCTGCTCCTCGGCAAACTCGAGCAGTGTGACAAAGGCCTCGCGAGAGCCATCGGGCAGCACACAGGACGGCAGCTGCACGTACAGCCGGCCCTGGCACAGCACCGTCTCCCAGTTGACCTCGGTCTGCTCCGTCAGACGGCAGCGGAACGTCAGTCGCACCGCTTCCTCGCTCCACTGCCGCGAAAACAGCTCTCCTCCCTTCTGCAATAGAAGGTACACTTCAGTCACTCTACAAAAATGCGTTTGGGTTAGTTGGTGTCTGATACATAATGCTTTGTCTTGCGCAAAATCAAAGTGAACAAGACCACAGATGAAATGTGCACAAACATGCATTGCACCTGCGCATGTTTCTTCCTTGCGTTCTTGTTAACTTTGACGTTGCAAACACGCAGACAAAAAAAAAAATGTTATGGTTCACGCTACAAGTGTTGCACTACAGTGGCAAATTGAACAAGTGCACTCCAATGTTCTCAAGAGTCCATGAAGCCTGTTGCAGCAAATGTTAAAGGGATACTGAACAAAAATTTGAAAAAGCTACGAAAACACTTGCATTCGACTCGGACGACACGACTGTTCCTGTAAACAGCGTTTATTTCACGTAATTTCGAGCAGTTGGCCGTATTTTTAGTGGATTGTGAGAGCGCGGCGGCTGCACGCCAGTGCGCTTGTCGACGGCCGTGACGTCAAATGCTCCAGCAAGAGGGGCACAACCGGCACGCTCTCTCCTGCCCAGCCACTTCCCTTTCCCCACCTCTTCTCTCAAGAACACCTTCCCGACCGCGAGAACAAGTTTTGAGAGAGACGCGCGGCAGCGGGTGGCGGCTTGCGATGTCGATTGGTAAGCGATTTTGCAGCGAGCACGGTTGGCGAGTCAGTATCCGCCGAGTTTCGCCTCACTTCCTCTTTAGTTCGCGGCGCGGCCGCTAGACGCGCCAATTTGCGAAAAATGCATCAAATTCATTATTTTTTGCTAGTCTCCGGCTGAAATGAAGGTCGTTTCAACAAATTTCAGCACCCAATCTTTCAATTGGGCCATTTATCTCGGCGGTGAAAATTTTGTTCAGTATCCCTTTAAGGAACACCAAGCTACTATGCAGCACAGGCGAAAGCCATTAACGCACAACCTGACCCCTCCAACAAAACTTGTGGGAAAATGTCAATTGCCATCCCACCGTGATGCTATGAGGCTGCTCTGGAAATTCAGTAAATTCAGGGATACCATTCACGATGGGCTCTGGAGTTGCACAACCTTGACCCCGGACCAAAAAAAAAAAAAAAAAAAAAAAAAGCTCCGCAAATGGCAGCATTTACAAAATTACCTTTCACAGGAAAAAAAGAAAAGCCAACTGGTCTGTTATTAGGTATTTTTCAGCATATACAGTTGCAACACTTAACCCTGGATTTCTCAGCCATTATGTGCTGCACAATGTACTATTTCACAGGTTCCAATTTAATTATTTTGAGGTCAAATTAACCTGCAACTCCCCGCACCAATGACAACACACGACAAAGTATGCATACAAAGAGATCACCGAGTGCATTCAACTTCAGTTAATGTGTTCTTTTAACGAGAAAAGTATTTGCTCTTTTTGACAGTATGAATGGCACGGGCAATTAAAAGCTAATGAGACTAAGCATGCTGTTCCACAGGAACACTGTCAGAGCGAGGTCACATTTAACACAAAAATACCTTTACACTGGCAAATTATATATTTTATCTCTACGTCGCCACATGCTTAATGTCAAAGGCTGGCAATGAACGCAAAGTAGGATCCACTACACATCTTGGTGTTCATCTTACTCGAACATGGGAGTTGTCCACAGGGGGCGCTTTCAGAGACCCCACGCCGCTGCCTCCTGTGCTTGACAGCGACACGTCGGCGGCATGGGGCGCATCAGGAGCACCACAGAGGCCCAGCACCCAGAGAGATACAGTAGTGGCGCAGCAGCGTCCTGCAAATTATCATAAGCAATAACTTAGTGCATTATTTGCACAGTGGTACATGCCTAGGCATTGTCTGTTCCCTCGTATCCAATTGTTAGGAGCTAAACACACGCAAGCAAAAAGCCCATGGCGCTGATGACAGACTAGCATGCATCACGTATTGATACATTACTGCAACCTGTTAAAATAATGTAGCAAATTTTAAATGCGGAGCACTTAAGAACCTGGCTTGTCGTCCATACCTGCATCTCATGTGGCATGATCACGCTCAGAGTAAAGCGCTTGACATGGACCATAATGAGGCTAGCAATGCACAAAACCTGGTTAAAATGAAGGAACAAGAATAATTAACAGAAATAACCAAGAAGTAATCCCAATAATTAACCTAAAGAGGTAATGAAACTATTTTTCGAAACGAGTTTACCCCGCCATAGCAACCTCCTGTATAGAGACAGCTCTGAGCAAGTGTGAAGCTCAGCAAATGCTGATGTATTATTTTGATATTACAGTCAATTTTCCCCATGGCACACCTACCGACATCGGCACTAGCTTGAAGTCAGGCTACAGTACTAATTCTGGTGACTTCACACTGCTGTCTGGCTAGATGTGATGACATCAGGTACCAGACCTCCCAAAATGGCTGCTTGTGGTGTGCATCACCAATGGAGCCACGGTGCGAAGTGACCGTCGAAACATTGCAATATCTTGCGATCTTGTGCGAGCACGCGAAGAGAAGCTCATACCGTGTTGTGACGTCAGGCTACAGTAGGAACCAACACTAATTTTTAAAAACTTACTGCAATTACTTTATCAAGGTGCACTCATGCTTAGCAGTGCATTTTCTAGGCTCTTGAGGGCTTTGCCTTTCATTTGAAGCAAGACAACGACAAATGAAAGTTTTCGTGGCAAAATCCCTTAAAATCGCTAAAAGCGTTTCAGAAACGTGCGACTGACTCCGGAGCCACACAAGAGCGGGCGCCACTGCCTCGCCGAGCAAATGCCCCTCCACCTGCGCTCCGCAGGCGCTGCGCCGCTACATTCCATTGGGGGGGGGGGGGGGGGGGGCTCGCTGCAGACGACGTGTATATCAACTGCCGTAACAAGAGGGAAGTCGATAAAGTGCAGCAAAAAGTAGCGCACTTGTCGGACACAGAGTTTGCGAATTCCCTCACATGAGTCTACTCGTGCCGGGCAAGCCCTACATGCTTACCTCAAACATTGACGTCATCGACCCTTTCGTAAACAGAACAGTGGGAGCTCTACGAACGGGAATCGCTGGCTGCCTGTGCTATGCACTTCCTCCGGTTTCACAGTAGTGGAACTGCCACACTTTTTTTTTTTTAACAAGATAGGACCTGCGCCAGCTCCAGGTGCACACCACACCGCAGGTCTTCCAACAGGCTGCTCTGGAGCTACCTCCGCAATATCAAATTAAAACTTGCGAAAAGTCAGCTGCTTATTGTTACAGCCGCTAAAGGCTGAATCCTATCATATGAACGCTTTTGCACAAATAGAAGTAGTGTTACGAGATGAAGTCGTATTTGTATACGTAAGAAATAAGCCTCTACAGTCAGACCCAATATCGCTAAAGCCAAATTTTTTAAAAATATCTAATATTGAAGTAGACTCCAGCGTAAAATTAAGCAAGGTCAGTGCCGCCTGCATATATGTATATATATATATATATATATATATATATATATATATATGACGCTGCAAGTCATCGTTTCAAGGCCGTGAAGTGAACTGGAATTGTTTTGCAACCACAGCGAAAGCTGCTATGGAAGCGATATATATATATATACACACACACACACACACACACACACACACACACACACAAAACAATTCCAGTTCACTTCACGGCCTTGAAACGATGACTTGCAGCGTCGCCTTCTCACCGCGCCACTAATCCGTAAATGATCTTTAAATGTCGCCTTCCTTCCACCAAACAATGTGATTACGCCAGAACACCTGTAATACGACAACATCCACAATACTCCGAGCGCTAGGGTAAGCGGTAAACAATGAACGAAATATAACGAGAATAGAGGGGAGGGGGAGAGGGCCACGATCAAACCCTCATCTCCCACGTAACAGAATGGTGGAGGCCTCTTGTTGTCCACCACTTTCTATAAAGAAACCTAAACATGCAACGATACACCTCACGCTACAGGCGCGGGGTCACTTGTGCGAAGAAGAGTCAAGACTGGTTATTGACGAACGGCACACATTGCGCCACAATTTTGTTTTCACCACTGAACCGAAAGTTAATTTCTGCGAGCGATGTTGGTATTGCTTGCTATCGGACGGTTTTGCAGCGACGAGGCTAAACTAGGTCACCACATCAGTACGCAGTCGAATGCGACATCAGAAATAAAGGAGGTGGCGGGAGAGGGCAGAGTTGCTCCGATATGGCAGCCGACGGGAAGTTTCTGGGTGGTTCGGCGGTCACGGGACAACAAAAGGCACGCGATAAATATCTCCAAGGGCCGCTCATTAAAACGGCACAGCGTTCGCAACGGCATCCTGTCTACGTGCCAGCGGAAGGCGCCTGGGTTTCGGAGCGAAAGGAAGTCGCGATTTACAGCGCAAAAATTAATCGCACGTCCCATTTCGGAGCGCCGCGAATCCGGAACGACGAGCCACAAAACGTAAGAACACGGAGCAAGAAATGGCGGGCAGACGGCCCTAAAGCATGCACGAGGCTAATCCCAGCATAAGAAACACGCCTCCCTCATCGAAGATAAGCAGGGCGACAAAAAAAACGGCGAGTGGGATAATGTAGAGGTTCGTCACGCTCGGCAGTTAGGCTTAGCCTGGCGAAACGAGGAACAAGTTCACCGTAAACACGTCGCGGTCGAAACCGGCAGCCGACGCAAGAGCAGAAAAAGAAACTTCGTGACCCCTACCTCATGGTGTTGTCCGGACAGCTACTACTAAAATTACTACTAACACCTGGCATGGCGAACTCTTTACTACTTAAACTTGATAAGGCTATCTCAGCCGTACGATTCATACCGCCCCAAAGGGTGGCGTGGATGCAAACTACGCTCTCCCCTTCGGCGACCTCCGCTTTAATACCGCCGCAAGAGTGACGTCACTGGTAGCGCGCGCCGCCTGGTGGTGAGCCGGATCGTTGGTGCGACGAATGCAGTTTCGTTTTCGGCGCTTCTTCCGCGCAGCTGAGGGCGGTTTTTTTTTTTCATTCTTTTTTTTTCTTTGTTCCCCGGTGTTCGTCCCGTTTTCGGCGGTGCATCGCTCTAGGGCAAGGTTGGGCAATGCCGATCTCGTTCGTTGACCGGAACGCTGGTCGAGGAAAGAGAGCGCGCTCGTCTCTTCCCCGCAAGGACGAAGAAAGCGGCCCAAGTAAACAAACACACTCGCGGGTCAATGCAGAACAAAGCGCGGCTGTTACGCTGGCTAGGTCAAGAGCCTTCTGTGTCTCTTCTCGAGTGGTTGTGTAACGACACTCGCAGCAAAGGCTTCAGATGCTTTGAGTAGCATCTGTTCCGTCGAGTGGCACGCTGCATACGCTGCTGCCGGTTGTGTAGTAGTAGTAGAAGTCGAACTATTCTGGTTTCGTCTCCTACTTGGGGCAAGTTGTTTTTACGTACACTTTCATTCATTTTCCTTTGTTTTATAATTACTACATCAATTAAAAACTTCAACAAATGCCCCCTAAACATCTCTTGGCTTCACTATTCATTAGTTCGTGCCTAACAAATTCGCCCCTCTATCATTTTCCTTCTTTCGTTTACTACTACTACTACTACTACTACTACTACTACCACCACCACCGCTGCTACTGCTGCCGTTGCCATTACTATAACTACCACCTACTATACCGTACTTCGGGTGGATATATTGCTGGCTGCTGCAAACATGACGAGAACAATTATTCCTTAATAATCAAAAACGTCACATTTAGTGACTCATCCATATTTTACCTGCGTGCTATAGCATTCCCGAGCAAGGTTCGAGTAACATTAGTAACCAGCGCTATGGTGAATGGCCTTCAATGTTTTACTACAAAAATTGCCGGAAATCAATACGTTAACTTAGAAGAACAATAAATGTTTAAACATGCTTGACTCTGCAACAAAAACATATTTCGCTGCTCTCTAGGCTGCGTCTGCATAAGGCGCGCATCTCGTACGTGCAAATATGTCATGGCGACTCCAGATATTTCAGAGAGCTAGTGCAGCTTATAGAACTGTGATGTCCCATGTTTTCCCCCGAAGGATAATTTTATGCTTCGTGTATCACTCATTTTGTTTACGCCACTTTCAACGATTCTTTCAATCAACGTATTACCTATATAAAATACGTGCTCTCTGTAGACACGCCTGGAACCTTTTCTTTTGTAATGTAACGTAGGCACCAAACTTGGCTCAGCTGTTTCGGAGTAATCTAATTTCTCCGGCCGTTCCAGTGCGTTGAGATAAGAGTTTGCTGGGATATTTCGCTCCCTTTCTCCTATCGATCCACGCCATTTTAGTAGCACTTCAGGCCTGCCGTAGGCTAAACTCTCTCGATACCATTAGACCTTTCCCTCTCTCTCCCGCTGAGGTAAAACTTCTCCATAAGGCACCATTATATCTCCATTATGCGTTTCACTTATCGGTGACCTCGCAAGCAAGCGGTGACATCATGAATTCGTGAGTACAGCATTAATTGCACCTCAAAGGGAGCATGTATGCATGCGCTAGCCAGGCATGAATCCAGCTTTTCTTTCAGGAGACTGACTTTGATAAGGTGATTCATTAGGATGATGACTGCAGGTATGTTTTCTATTAATATTGGTAACATTCAATTCATTCGCGTCACACTAAGTGTTGTAGCGAAACATTTTTGTTAAAGAAGAATTACGGGCAGTGAAGAGTGGCGTTTTATTTTATTGGCCCCTACGCAATACAGGCATACGGAGACAGCCATTTTCGATGGAGGCGAAAATGCCTGAGGCCCGTCTACTTAGATTTAGGTGCACGGTAGCGATCCTCTTTTCCCGCTCGTTGTGCTTTTGCTGGTGAAGGCACCCCAACGCCACAAAAACTTTTTTCAAAAATTACTGTGGGGTTGTCACGCCTCATTGTTGCTTGCCAGCCTACGCATTGTTAACGAGGCAACTGCCGTTCGGGGGGGGGGGGGGGGGGGGGAGCACTGTCACTGGAACTGGGAGCGGGTCAAGCACAACGAGCGGGAGAGGAGGAGCGTTACGGTACTGCCTTACCTAACTGCAACTTGCTAATAGACTCTATTTTCATGGAATGCACTGATACCCACCTCATGCATCCTATATATATAGTGGTGAAGAATCTTTTCTTTCGTATAGCATCTTCCCAGAGCCCACACCCAATTGAGTGAGAAGAGACGTCGGCGAGAGCATTGACGGGACTCAGGGCATTGATGGGTCGGCGCGGACGAGAGCACTGACGGACTCGGCATTCAGGAAACGGAGGTTCACAAGGGCGCAAGATTACACGCACCGAAATATCTCGGCATGCAGCGCCCTTCTCTCGATCCGGTGGCGGGCGAACCAGCACCGCGTACGGCCAAACACTATGCTTTCCATCAAATACGTCTTCCCATCAGAACCTTACTCATAATGCCGTTAAAAAACTCCCAAGCTCCATTATGCATTCACCTGAGTCGACTCGAAGGCGAAAACCATCATCTTGTTTTAAGAGCTGAGCTCTTCAGGCTTTTCGTTGCGCCGGGTAGTGCGATCAGAAACTATCATCACCATGAATCGGCACGCGCTATCTTCGTCCTCTTCTTCCTCTCAGTCCTCTTCTTCATCTTCCGCTTCGCTCCCAAAACACGTGCGCCGATGTCTCCGGCGCGGGAGGCAATAATTATGGTGGGCGACAGAACGAGCACAGAGACAGAGAACAGGAGAGAGAGAGAGAGAGAGAGAGAAAGAGATAGAAATACAGAGAAACAGTGAAATTCCTGGCGAGGAAGAATTCGAACCCGCGTACCCTCGATTAGGAGGCGAGCGCCGTAACCACTCGGCTATCCAGGCGCGCTAGCACTGCATAGCATAGCCTTGTACAGTATACTGTAGCAAGGGGGCGGGAAAGGAAAGTGAGTGTGAGGAGGACGGAAAGGAGGAGGAGATGGAGTAAAGCGAGGCATAGAAAGAAATAGAAAGAGAAATAGAGAGAAAGAAAGGGAAGAAAGACCGAAAGAGGAAGTAAGAGAGAAAGAGAGAGAATGGCAAGGAAAAGGTAGAAAGAAAGAGGAAGCAAGATATATAGGGGGAGAGAAAGAAGGGCAAGAAAGAGAAAGATAGAAAGACCGAGAAAGACAAAGAAATACATAGAGAGAGAAATAGAAATAAACAGAGACAAAAAAGACAGAAAAAAACGGAGATAAGAGAAAAAGAAAGAAACGAAGGAAAAAAGAAAGCGAAAAATAAAGAGAAACAAGGAAGGCCGCCCAGCTCAGCATTTCCTTCAGGCTTGGCACCACTAGTGCGAAGCTGCCTTTAATTTTTTTTTTCTTCTCAGTAGATGTACTGATCGTCCCCCGCCTCCCTCCGAAAGCTTTCTGCACCTAAAGTGGTTTTGCACTGCCTCCGTGATCGGCCCACCTTTGACCAAGTGAAGATGTCATGTTATGACGTCACCATGTGACGTAATGATGGCGTCACAAATTATAGTAACCTGTGACGTCATATAGTGACGTCACCACGCGATGATGATTTTTAGCAACATTCGTGCTGACGCCGACGCCGCGGGACGCTGAAGCCGCCGACGGCCAATTTTCGCGTTTGATGAGGCATCTAAGGTTTTCGCCAATCGTTTCTTTGAGTCTAACGTTATGGAACAACACTCCAGCGTTATGAGGGCCTCCGGTTCGGGGAGCTCCGAAATTATAATTCGACCGCCACTTCTATAACGCGCAGCTAAGTACACGAGCCTTCTGGCATTTTGTCCTCGTCGAAATGCTGTCGCCGTGGCCGGAAGTTGAATCGTGCATACCAAACACATTTAAAGTGTACACACACATGTGCTGCCAGCTGTCTTTCCCGTCTCAACTGCTGGCAATTTTGACTGCTCATGCGTGGCTGTTTTGCGACCACGGCGTGCCACGGCTGATGAGCAAGTGTAACATTTTCCTATGCCTGTCGGTGGCGTTCGTTATAACGTGGAAAATAATTTTGAAGTGCGGTAGGATAAAGCGCAGGTGCGTCACTTTCTTTCTAAGGGAGGCGTGCGAGGAACCGCGCTCACACTGATTCGCTTTTACTTTTCGCGGACTAGCGAATAACAGAATGCGCTCTTGCCACGCTTTGGCTATGACGTCATTTATAGAAACACACAGACGTTTCCATTTTTTACAAGCATCCTGTGGAAACTGAGACGCCTGTCATCAAGCTTCGACGAGTAGACCATAGAAATGTGCAGAATGTAGGCTTTTCAGCACTGTCGTCGGAGGTGATCATATCTTTTTTTTTTATTCTCTCTCTTTTTTTTTTTTCGCGACATGAACGAACCTCTGCTTTACGTCATGGCTCAAAGAGTCAATGCCTCCTCTTGCCCAGGAGATGTTCCTTCGCTTCGGTAATCGCAGGTACCCGGTTATTTACTGTACATCACACTTAAAAAAAAATGGCGGTATATTCGCTAACTAAAGACTAACCATTTACTAGTCGCAAAAAGCACTAACCTAGCTCTTAGTAAGGAAAGGTCGTAAAATGCGGCTTGACGGTTATTTATGCGCGTATTCTTTGAGTTAGCGCACATTGTACCGGTTAGCCGGCATGGAAGTTAGAGAAATAGTCGATGTTTTATACCCAGTATCTTGTACCCTATACTGTCTGCATATGTGTATCCATCACGTAGCTCGAAGCTGTTATTCCAGCATAATCAAGGCAATTAAATTTTGCATAAGAATATCACAATTACGGCATAATATATACTTCAGCATCTATATATATATATATATATATATATATATATATATATATATATATATATATATATATATATATATATATATATATATATATATATATGAATCATCTGACAACATAGATGGCTTAATGAAAACCTGCAGATAATGAAGCTCCTGGTTTTCACGAAGGTTGTGTGAAACAAAGAAACGAGCCCTCGAAAATTCCCTTCATTCATAGCGAGCGTCTCGTTCCGGCACTGTTGATGCCTTCAAATAGCATGCGAGGATTTATCGGTCAGCTGTCCGCTCGTTAAAGGTTCACGTGCTACGTGACGCCATTTGGCAAAAAGAAAGAGTGTTCCGCACTCGCTCTCATGGCTAAGAGCGGCGCTGACTTACATCTAACACTTCCAGGGTTTGCATGCACATAAATACCCGATAAGTGGACGAGGGGACGATCGCCGCAGTAGCTCAGTTGAGAGCATCGGGCGCGTAATCCGAAGGTCGCCGGTTCGGTCCCTGCCATCGGCAAGTTGTCTTTTCGTCCACTTTACTTTATTCACATCTTTATAATACATTTACTACAATACTATTAAGGCAGTAGAATTAACGTTCCCTATACCCTCCTTGGATTCATAATCTTCTAGCTTTCATTAGGCTTGAACTTATTAGGAATTGGCGTGACTCTTGGCTAATGTCCCTAAGTGGCAACAAATGTTCACTCGCAAATATTCCAGTTCAGACTTTTCCTGCTGTGCACGAATGTCCAGTATCCGCGTGGAAACACCATATCATGCGCACTGTCGTGTGGCGAGCCTATACGTTGCATTGCTTCAAACAAATAATGTGCAAATGTGATATCGCACATTATTCTTTTTGAGGAAGGATTGGACTTGCCCCACCGATTTTCGATGCAGGTTGTTTCAAGATTCTTGTTCTACGTGACCAGTGTGTGTGACCCATCATTAAAGACGTTCCTTCGAATTATGTTTGCACGAGATTTAGATGAGCTCCGTTATGGTGTCAGTGGCTTTCTGCGAGAAGTTGTATATGCTTTTCGCTTTCTCAATGACAGGTTTAGTTTGGAACGTCTGTTTAATGTCACTCGTAAACGTTTCACGAGAGATTTGACTGAAAGTGTTTTTCCCGTGCCACTGTATCGATCTATGTATAGTGGAAGCCAAGGAGAAAAGGCTCTGAGGAGTGTTAAAGGACCCCTGACACCAAAATTGAAACCTCGAGATATTTATGTTGATTGGCTTTGTCGATAGAACATGTCTTTATGATTGCTGGGACTCATTTCTATTCCAGGATCTTCTACAAAAACACCACATGGATCTGATTCTTAGCCGTAGAGCCAGAAGGAACCTTTAGGGTATAACGTAATTTTATTGTTGTTGTTGTTTTCGCTTTGACCTGCACGGCACATGGCGAATCCGCATGGCAGTTGGGAACTGTGATTTAGACGATCGGCTCGTCTGCATTTATCAAACCTTTGATAGCCTGTATCACCCCCCCCCCCCCCCCCCGTTTCTGTAAAGGCCTCACCAGGTACTCCTCCGCCTCTTCACCAAAACTGTATACTGCGCCCGGCAGTACTTAAGCGCTTCAATTTTGCTTTCTCGGACCCGTGCTTGCACTCTGAGGAGTTTTCTGAGATCTATCACATTGTGTGGGCGTGCTTCTCCAATCCTAACTTTCCACCGAAGCCCCACTCCACCCGAGAGGGCTGTCCTACTCGGCTGCTTCGACCTCCAAGCCTAACAGGCATTGGAGGCTAGAACCCGGGCCGCCGCGGAAGCTACTGGGATCTCAGACTAGGGATCTGTCTCTCAGTGGAGGACACCACAGCCATCCCACTCAGGGGAAAGATAGAGGAAGAGAGAGAGAAGGAAAGGTGAGCTGTGAAGCAGCAAGAGCTGCATCATCGTTGTGGCTGGGAGGACTGCGTAAAGGTACTGAGTTGAAAACTTTCAGTGGTCATTCTTTCGCATCAAGTGAAAGGTCAAGCCTTCCAGAGCCTAGAAAATACGCTGGTAAGGGGTGAGTGCGCGCTGAGAAATTCGTTACAACATGTTTATAAAAAGTGGTTTTGGTTCCTACTGTATCCTAACGTCACGACACGGTAGGAGCTTCTCGCCACGCACGTGCTCGTGCAAGATATCGTGACGTGTCCACGGCCGCTCCGCTCCGTGACTCCGTTGGCGACGCACAAGCGGCTGTCATGCAACTTTTGGTACCTGACGCACTCATACTGATGCGAGAATTTACCAGAACTGATACCGTTGCTTGAAGTCACGCTATAGTGCTGTTGTCAGCAGCTGCACGATGCGATAGTTGACTTCAGTTTCAAAATGAAATATTTTGTCAGCACTTCCTATGCTTCACACTTATTCAGAGCCGCCTCTGAGCAAGTATGGAGCATCGTATGACGCAATAAGCTCAGCACCGAAAACTGACGTTAGTACCCGTTAAAGGCGCTCGGCAGGGTTTGCGTAGTCGATAGTCGAGCACCGTGCGAAGAGTGAGCTGAAGATATTGGTTAATGCCCGAAGGATTGAAAGTTTCGGCCAGCGTTGAGCAGGGGCTTATTTCCTGTAAGCTTGCATGAGTCCTTGCCTGAGAGGAGAGCACAACGCCAACAGAGAAAGATATTGCAGCATTTGCTCCTCGTTCACACATTTATAAATTAAAGGTAAGAATGTAATTGTATATTTAAAGGTAAGGAGGCAATGGTACAGAAGGGAATACTTATCGTTGCTCTCGAACTCAGACGCTGTTTTCACAAATACTCGACGTTCGTCAGCGCCCAGTATGGCCCCACAGAATTCGCATCCCGCGGCCACCGAAACGCGAGTTTGCATGAAACTTTCGCGAACTATATATTTTCCTGACGTACACAATCATCTACGTTGGCTTTACATAATCTCCTAGACAAAACTTTTAAATGAGTAAGCATTTCTATGCCGACTCGACGAGAAAACTCTCCGCACGTCCATACCTCTCTCACACAGATGATCATCGCTACAAGAAATATAAAACAAAATAAAATTTATTGGCATCGCTGCTTGAACCCAGGCTTTGAACTCAAGAAGTGCCATTTCATAGTGCTATTCAATGTTCCACTACACTCCAGCAACTCTCCTTGTCCCTTGAATTTCTGTCTTTGGCGTTACATCATATGCTGTTTATCGTGTGACCATTCATTAGCACAAATTATACTTAGTATTCGACAAAGTAACTACGATTTGTCAAAACATTTTCAATTCTTCATGTGTATCTCTCTCTCTCTCTCTCTCTCTCTCTCTCTCTCTCTCTCTCTCTATATATATATATATATATATATATATATATATATATATATATATATATATATATATATATATATATATATATATATATATACATATATATATATATAAGCACACGCACGGGCATATATTTCAAGTGTTGTCGAAGCACCTCCCCACCTAAAAAAATTTATGGCTATGCCCCTGATAGACTGTACATAACTACAGACTGCTTTAGCCTTTTTGGAAGCGCCCGCCGAAAGGGACGATTAATTGATTAATCGATAAAAAAACTCCGACCGATTGGGGTTCTCCGACTAAGGGCTAAGGTGTCAAAGGGTTTGCTGTTAATCAATTAAAATATTGTCAACCATTCGTAATCACAGTCGGGGCTCTTCCTCAGCACTCCGGAATTTTCACGTCACTTCTTTCACTGTATGTAAGTCGAATAATTAAAAAGGTTTAATCGATAAGTCGATTAAACAAAATGCGGACATCGATGACGATCAATCGTTTTGCGAACACTTTTTATCGATTAATCATTTACCGATATTACCATGCTTACGCAGATACTTCAAAGGTCTCGTTTGAGAGATTAGACAAAAATAGAGCGTTCCGCGAAAAACGGGATACATTGCACGCGTGCCTTTGAAAATAAAATCATAGTTGAAAGTCAACGTATTTTATCATTGTTGCATCCACAGTGGCGCGCTCTTTTATAACGAATTTCTAATATGTCTAAGGAAGCAGTCATTTTACAAGACAAACAGCGGGTTTGTCAGCTGGATTTGCCTTGTGCATCCGTCCGTACTACATTCTGTTACGCATGACGACGACCGTTGCAGTCACCGACGTATTTTTGTGGTCGCCAAGGCGCGCATCGCCATGCACAGCTTTACTGTCAGCTCAATGCGAAGAAAAATTAAACTTTATCCCGAGTCACCAGCACTGGGATTCGAAATCACGTCTCCCTGTCAGTGCACTCCCAGGGATTTAAAACAAAACGCACATAAATACCCAACAAAAAAGTGGACGAGGGAGCGCCCTCCGTTGTAGATCAAAAGGTAGAACATCTGAAGCGTAATTCGAATGTTGTGAGTTCGGATCCCACCGACGGAAAGCGTGCTTTTTCGACCACATGAATTTCTTTCAATATAAGGGATAATGATTACGCTACACCTAAAGAAACGACAAATAATGTCCCTGATGCCTTCCTTGGCTTAACTGTTCGTCGATTTCATCGATTGCGTGTAACAAAGAAACGAGCGCATGGAACAATTTCTCTTTTTAAGGAAGAAAACGATTCGACAGCATCGGCGGCGTCATTAAAAACACGACATCGCAATGATTATGAATAAGCAAACTGTTCCATAACAGCTTACTGAATTCTCAGTCGCGAAGCTGTGCCTGAGTACACAGAGAGAGAGAGAGAGAGAAAAAAAACTTTATTTTAAAAAATCAGTCAATCACGCCATGCATTGCCCGTCGCCCCTAGCCGTCCGCCGGAATCCCTTCAGACACAGCAGCAGCAAGGGCTTGACTGATGATGTCCCGCTGGACGTTGGTGTCTGGGCTGCGGAGCAGGGTCTCCCAGGATTCTAGAGTGTGGGAACCATCGCTCTGACTCGGACATGTCCACACCATGTGAACCAAGTTCGCTGCCTCATCACAACAACAACAAAAAAAAAACACTTTAGCCTAAACCTTGTAGGCGGCGCTGCGTGATTTCATATTGTGGCAGAATTATAATTTAAGTATGAAAAGAAATATTTTATTATGTTCTCTGACTTTTTACTCAGAACTGTAGCATCCTCACCTCAATTAAGAGGCTTCGTAAGCAGCAACCTCTTGCCCAGCCTTATGGACTGTAGGACGAATGCTGTTACATTAGAAAACCTAGGCAAGTGTTGAGTTCTACGCCGTGGAAACATTTTGCTCTCGCAGAAATGAGTTCAGAGCCGAATGAATTGCTGAAGTCTGCAGCTGTTAGCAGCGGAGCTGTTTAATGCGGCCGTTAGTCCGTGAGCTGCGAACAGAAATGATCATCATCATGAACCAGCATCATCATCATGAACCGGCTCTTCCCCTTCTTCATCTTCTGCTTCGCTCCCACAACACGTGCGCCGATTTGTACGGCGCGGGGTAGAAAAACTCTGAAGGCCGAGAGAGCGAGTACAGAGAGAGAGAGAGAGAGAGAAAGAAAGAGATAAAGAAAAAACTGAAGATTATTGGCGAAAAAATTTCTTGGCGAGGCGGAATTCGAACCCGTGTAGCCACAATCTGAAGGCGAGCGTGTTAACCACTCGGCTATCTAGGCACGCTAACAGAGTATAGTATAGCATAGCAGGGGGGTGTGAAAGGTAAGACAATAAAGAGACACTACACAAAAATAGAGACAAAACGGAAAAAGAAGGACATAGACGAATAAAGAAAGAGAAATGTTGAAAAACATAGCAAGACAGCAACAGCCGGGACTACCTAGGTGACCGTCGACTCCGCTCTCTCTTTAGCATTGTGCCTCCAGTGCAAGTTACGCCAATTTTCTTTTTTTTTTAACAGGGAAGCTTCTTAGCAAATCGTTCCTTGAGAGTGGATCGCAGAAAACTATCATCATCTTAAAGGGCATGTGCCACTGTGCGGCTACCTGAGAACGAGTACAGAGAGAGACAGAAAGAAAGAGAGAAACAAACAAACAGAGAGACGGAAAGAAAGATATAAAGAAAGAGAAAGAGAAAAATTTTTGCCGAAAAGAATTCTTCACGAGGCGGGATTCGAACCGGCGTACCCTCGATCCGAAGGCGAGCGTGTTAACTACTGGGCTATCCAGGCACGCTCGCAGAGCACAGCATAGCCTTGTATTGTATATTGTAGCAAGGGGGTGAGAAAGGGAGGTGAGCGTGAGGAGAGATGTGATGGTGAAGAGGAGGGAAAGGAGGAGGGGAGAGAGTAAAGCGTTGCACAGAAAAGAATGAGAAAGAGGAAAATAGAGATAAAGAAATGCAGAAAGGAAAAGAAAGAGAGACATAGAGAACATCAACGAAGAGGGGAAAGAAGGAGAACTTGTAGCTAATTTATGCGGCACTGATGCTATTGATGCAATTAGTTCTTGGATATGTCGTTGCTCTTTGTGCATCTTTTGTTACTCTGCTAATATATTATTTGGACCTATAATATTGTTGTGCATTTAAAGTATTCTTTGTTATTTTCGGCTTCAAAGTGTTCATCGGGCACTATGTTTTACATCTTTTAATTAATTGTGTTATTGTTCAACTTTAGTGTTCGTTTCATTTTCTTTTTTTATATCTGTTTACATTGTACTCTTCTGTCCCTCCTGCTTGGACCCTTACTGGGTCTGCAGTATGTTGCAAATAAAAGAAGTAGACAGAGAAAAAAAAAGATAGAAATAAAGAGGAAGCAAGCGTCGTGTCGCTAGATAGCGCACCACCTACTGCGCACCATCTGGGCAGTAGCTAAGCCATGCCAACCGACGAAGACATCGCGCGCAACCTACGCTCTATAGTGCATAGCCCGGCTGCATACTCCCGAGGAGGAAGCCGCGCATCTCGAAGCTAGACGTGTCGGTCGACGTGGATCGAGTACGAGCTGCGACGGGTTCGTGCTTCGCTGTCCCAGCTTTGCCCGACTTAGTGCAAACTGCCCGCGAACTTTTTGTGTGTTATTAATAACTAATAGTGTAGTCGTTATTAGCTATATGATAAAACTAGTTGCGCGCGTGTGTTTAACGATAGAGGCTGTTGTGCGTAGTAACCTTGACAGATTATAATGAGTGACCATGGCCGTGTCGATACGACCTCGGCCCACTGGGCAATCGGGACGTCCAGTAAATACCCTCTTCTATGGGACGAGTCCTCTCCTTCGTTTGACATGTGTATTACAGCTTTCTTCTTCTTTTTTTTTTTTTCACTCGCTTCAGATATCACAGAAAAGCACAATATCCATTAAAACTAGGAATTCGTGCACGCACATCGGACATACACCATTATTATCAAGCATAACATTATAAAAAATAAAATAAAACAAATAAAAACGCACAGAAATACTGAGATGTACAAATGAAAGGATTCAGTCATAATAGCATTGTAAGCCCAATGCGAACTAATCGGTGAACTCCGTTTCTGTTGGTTTTCTGCGATTTGCAAGCATCTGTCGCATGTGTTTTATATAGAGGAAGAGTTTGTTTAACCCCTTGGATGCATTAGTGTCTGTACTTCGTGACCCAAAAGGTGGATTCATTCAAGCTATCCTGGCAAGTTATAGTTAATTTAACTCAATTTCATCTCCTTTACAGTCGCGTACGAACAGTTAACGCACGAATGAATGAGCCGTTGTTCCTTGATAGAGAACGAATGCATTTCACGTAGCATATAGGTAGCCTCAACCCCTTCGTGAAATGCCCTGCGAGTCACAGCACAGTACTAGAGTTACTGTATATATACTGAAGGTAGCATATATACTGTAACTCTAGACAGTACTAGTACTAAGACCCCCTAGCTGTATGAGCCGCAAGCTCTCGCGTACTTTTGTACTCTCCTTACATTCTTCTGTTCACCAGACGGAGTATAGAAGAGAACTAAAGAGTATGGGAACTCTACCGCTCTACCAATACTCTATTATGCTACGCGGAGTTTCATGTACCTCAATATGCCGATTTAAACACAGAAAACTTAACTAAAAGCCGATAACACCGTTCCTGAGGCGCTGGATTTAAAGAAATCCTATGTAACTCAGAGTTCAAAGGCGAAAGAGTTGTTTCTTTCACCCATTCACTACCCTTCCTACGTGCGCTGTCTCCTCCTCGCCGCTAATTTCTCCTAAAACACGTGGACAATGCCAGCACTAAGTGCTGAGCCTATCAGGATTTCGCGCTTTTCGGCTACACGCTGCTATCTCCGCTTGCGCAGTCGGAAACGCACAAAAGGAAGTGAAATCAATTGATTGCTCACGATAGTCATGCGAGACAAGGCAGAAGGGGCGTGCGACTGCATGGCAAAGCAGCGCAGGAGACAATTCACAACTGACCTCCCTCGAATATGAACCAATCGAGAGCTTATTTCCTCATGACGTCACGTAAACAGACTGCTGGCGTCACAAATTGCGCCGAAAAGACGGTGCTCTTGGTAATTTCAGGGGTTGTTTCGGGGCCCTTCAAAGGGCTCCTATACAACTCCGTGCTCGAAGGCGAAAGAGTGGTTTCTTTCTCGCGCTAACTTGCCCCCCCCCCCCCCCCCCCAAAGGCACTATCTCTTCCACGTCGATAATTTTCTTTAGAAGACACGTGGACAATGGCAGTACTGAGCGTCGTGCCTGTCAGGACTTTGCGCTTTCCGGCTACATGTTGTTATCTTTTGCTCTCGCAACAGACAACCCACAACACGAATCGAAGTAAGCTTATCGAGCACGAGAGTCAGGCGAGACAGCGAGGACGAACGGGCGTGCAACTGCGTGGCAGTGCATGGCAGTGCGTGGTAGCAGTCAACTCGCAACTGATATTCCTCGTACATGCATGGACCATTCGAGAGATTCTACTGTAATACGTCACGTTATTCATCCTGCTGGCACCAAGAAGTGCGGCGAAAACACTGGAAACGACAGAAGAGAAGAACGCGGTAGATTTTTTCCAAATATTTACACTGTAGAGTTTTTGAGAGTCTTCTTTAGTTTTGCAGGTGTAAATTTAATTGTTGCATGTAGTCAAGTCTCGATATATATATATATATATATATATATATATGTATATATATATATATATATATATATATATATATATATATATATATATATATATATATATATATATATATATATATATATATATATATATATATATATATATATATATATATATATATTATGCGGTCTTGGTTGGGCAGACGTTTATTTGGCCTCAAGACCCGGCAGCCGACAGACACGGTGAACCCACACTAATGATGATGATGCCCGACGAAGATGAGGATGCATAACCAAATACATTATGATGATGCTAATGTACAGATGAGGAAGATGTGCATAATAAATGCGCACACTAATTCCCCCCACGTGAAAGCGGCCAGCCTGGCCGCTGCAGGTCAAGGGGACGAGGAACGTCGCATGAAAGGCTTGATGCGGGAGACGTGGACAACCTCGGTAGTACGGTAACGGCGGTCTGCTGGGGTTACAAGTGGCGTCACGCGATAATTCACGGGTGAAGTCTGCTCCAGAACTGTGTACGGCCCGATAAACCGTGGCTGAAACTTCTCACACAAACCAGCTGTGCGAAGAGGCGTCAAGAGCAGTACCTCGTCACCGGGTCGGAAGGAGACAACACGATGCGCTTCATCATAAACAATCTTCCTGTCCTGGGGGATTCGTGGCGAACGCTCGAAGCGATCGGACGCACTGCACATCGCCTCCCGAGTCTTTCGGCTTTTTCGCTGCGACGAATGCTTACCGACCAATAATTTATGTACGAGTGGGTGCATGAAGTTATTAGGAACGCGCGGATACCACACTCGACGCTGGATTTCTCAAGATTCTCCCAGGAGAGTTTGTTTACCCGGCCAACGCCGCTCGCCGCCCTGAGCCTAGCTGGCTCAGCGCGCGTTCGGCTCCTTGTCGAGGCCTCGCGCCGCACCTGTCGCTACTCCCGCCGTCGTGCCCCTGCCGCCCACCGGCATGCAGTGCGTCGTAGAAGGTCATACTATCTCTGAAGAGGAGTGGTCGGACGACTCGTGGCAGTCGCCCGGCTATCGTGCCCAGGAACGACGCCGACGGGAACTTCAAAACCAAGGCAAGCCCGATCTTCAACTGAGTGCGTCGGACAATGCCCGCGCCGCTGTGCCGGAACGCCAACACCAGATTAAGCCCCGTCCGCCTCCATTACGCCGGCGTGCACCACTTCCCCGATTGCCGCAAGACACCATCCATATAGTAGGACGGCCAAGAACACCCATCGACTTGACGAAAGTGCCACCGTGGCAATTGCATGACGCCCTGCTAAAGGCAGCGTCGCTGCCGGATCAGCCACCCGCAAGTCGGGATCGTCTTCGGACGCACCCCACCAATAATACCTTTACACTGAGTGTTATCGACTCACAACGCGCCCAGGCCTACCTCCGCGTGAAGACTATTAACGTGGGCACTGATACCATCGAGCTCCATGTCTACGCACCCCCTCCGGATGACGCCGTACGAGGCATAATGTTCCATGCATACGATGACTTCTCGGACAACGAAATACTGGCGGACCTACAAGCCAGCAACCCCGACATGCCTATTGTGAGTGGAAGACGCATGGGCCAAACTAGACACATTGTGGTCGCACTCACGACGAAGACTCTTCCCAAGTGGATATTCTACCACGGCACCGACATCAGGCTCTATCCGTTCTACAACAGGGTGGAAGCATGTTTCAACTGCCGCAAGGTCGGTCACCGCACCGATGTTTGCCCGCTGCCACGCAAGCAGCGGTGCCGTCGCTGCGGCGAGGAACACCCTCCACCGGGAGAAGGCGAGAAACCCAAGTGCACGTCGCGCTGCATCGTCTGCTGTGGTGCACACAACACCGGCAGCTCAAACTGCAAGTATCGCTTTGTCAAGAAAGCGCCACCCACCCCGCAATGGAAGCAAGAAGCCCAAGAACCTACATCGAACACCCAAGGCAACCCGTCCCACAGCGGCCCCTCAAGCAGCCGCTCACCATCCCCTCGAGACCATTCTCCATCTTTTCCACCACCCGAAACCAGCAGCAGCCAGCACAAAGGCCCAGAGCGCAGGTCCCGATCCCAGACCCGGCGCGTGAGGTCCCGCTCAGCCCAACGCCGACACAGCAAATCTCGATCTCGCTCACAGCGCCCGACGTCCCACTCAGCCAGACGCACCCCTTCGACGTCCCGGTCATCCAGTAGACGACCCGGAGAAGCGCCAAAGTCGCTGGCCTGGCAGCGGGGCCCCCCGGCGTCGCTACTATCATCCGATGCACAGGTGAGGGAGTTGGCAAAGGAGAATTCTGCACTTAAGGCACAAATTTCGGCCCAGCAGTCCCAGATAGCTAAGTTGACTAGCTACATAAAGTCTCTAGAAGCCAAAATTGACAGAGCACTCAACTTCAACAAACAAACAGCTACACCCACACCATCCCAAACGCAAGAAACACACCCTAACTCACTCACAACCAACAACACGGCGTCAGCGCCAGCACCTCAACCTCCAGATGCCAATAAACGCAAGGCAGCTACGCCCACCGCTTCACTCCACGCAGAGGTGGACATAACCGCAACAGTAACGATGGCAGGTACGGCAGCCATCTCCACCCTACGATCCGATTTAACAGCCCAACTAGAAACACGCTTTAATGCAATCCACCAAATCATCCTAGAAACAAACAATTCGTTCGCCGTGCTCAAGAGCTCGACCGAAGCCGCACTGGCCGACTTCAGCGTACAGTTGGCCATACACCACACACCATCAAACAGCCGGCAACCGCCGGCCACCGCACCAATAACTACTTAGTCATGGCTGCACGCCAAACGCTCACCGTCTGGCAATGGAACTGCAGGGGCTACCGCAAAAAGAGGGGCCACCTGCAGCAACATACCCAGCATATTCAGAACCACGCACAAGATGGAGAACGTACCCCGGACATCATAGTGTTGCAAGAAACTAACAGTCCCGCTAACCTGCCCGGATACGTACCATATAATCAGAAAACAGACCTCTCCGTAAGCGCACAGTGCCACACTGCCATTTTAGTACATCAAAACCTCACAGCTATTCAACATGAAATTGAAGGCACGAGCATCCATCACACACTGGTGGAAATCGTACCAAAACGAAGAGGAGACAAGCCACTCCTCATTCTAAATATATACAGTCCACCGAGAGACAGAGGTGCGGATCTTCCTTACATCTTTCGGAAGGCATCGCTTCTGGCCAAGGACGCAAAGCTGCTGGTACTAGGCGATTTCAACGCGAAACATCCCGAATGGGGATATCCCAAATCGGATCCCAAGGGTCTCCGATTATGGAACATCATACACGACCTAGGTTTCAGTATCCTCAACGACCCACAGCAACCAACGCGAGTCGGAAACAGCGTCTGTAGGGACACCACGCCGGATCTCTCCCTATGCAGAAACACACAGGGTGCCCGGTGGCAAAACACGGGTCACACAGTAGGAAGTGACCATTGCATTCTAGCGATAACCATTGAGGTGACCGCTAGCAATGCAAAAAAGCGAGCCGCAGCTCACATTACTGACTGGGATAAATTCCGCCAACTGCGCAAAGAAACGGCGCCCGAATCCATATCAGACCTTAACGAATGGATACATTCGTTACGTCGAGATGTGGACACTACAACGTATCAAACAGGCGTAACTCAAGAACAGCCATCAACTGACTCCCGCCTTCTACATATGTGGGAGGCGCATGAAAGCCTCATGCGTAGATGGCGGCGCCAGCGTCACAATAACAGGCTCCGCCGCCGCACTGCGAGGCTCGAACGCGAACTTGAAGCCCACACTGCTGCGCTAGAACGCCAGCAGTGGGGCCAAATTTGCAACAGCCTCAATGGCCAGATGGGCTGCAAAAAAACATGGCATCTGCTGCGGCACATGCTTGACCCCGGCAGCTCCAAGTCGGCGGCACGCAAACAGCTTGCGCGCATTATCCACCAATACCCGGGCACCGACGAGGAGCTGCTGGACGAGCTCATCACACGCTACTTCAACACCTCCCAAAAACAAAGCAGCACAGCGCAGTTGCCCCATTACACAGGAACCCCGAACGAACAGTTGGACGCCGACATTTCGGAAGCTGAAGTTTGCGTAGCATTACACAAACTGCGCACAACATCGGCGCCCGGCCCTGACGGGGTCACAAACAAGACGCTGCGCAACCTCGATCCAAAGTCGGTGGTGGCCATTGCCGAATATATGAATGAGTGCTGCAGGAGACTGGAAACACGCAAGGGTCGCCTTTATACCAAAACCGGGCAAGAAACTCAACCTGAAAAATCTTCGCCCCATCTCGCTTACCTCCTGCCTGGGCAAACTAATGGAGCACGTTGTGCTCTGCCGCCTGCAAAATTTCGCGGAAGAGCACAGCTTACTTCCCCCAACAATGCTGGGCTTCAGGGCCCATCTATCTACTCAGGATGCACTCATCCAGTTGCACCACGATCTTCTACGTCCTGGGAGTGGCACTAGTACCAAGGCTTTGCTCGGTCTGGACCTTCACAAAGCATTTGACAACGTCAAGCACACTACCATTCTAGGCAGTCTATCCGAACTACAACCCGGAGAACGCATATTTAACTACATCCGTGCTTTCTTAACCGACCGAACAGTAGAACTCTCGGTGGGCGACCTCCGTTCCAAGCTAATAACTCTTGGTGATCGCGGCACTCCGCAAGGAGCCGTTTTATCCCCTTTTCTATTCAACCTCTCTATGAGGTCACTACCCTCCAAGCTCGACAAGATACCCGGCCTGCGATACACCCTATACGCAGATGATATCACGCTCTGGACGACTGTGGGATCCGATGGTCAAATCGAAGAGACCCTTCAAAGGGCTACGGACACAGTCGTCCAGCACGTGACGGATGCGGGTTTAGAGTGCTCGCAGAGCAAATCGGAGCTACTAATACTCCGACCTCCAGACCGACGCAAAATTAAGACTCCACTCCCGAGTATCAACGTTTATGTGAACGACACGCCAATACCACAGGTGGGCCACATGAGAGTGCTCGGACTCATTGTACAAACAAACCACCACAACAACATCACATTGGACCGCCTCACCGTAACGGTGAACCAGACAGCCCATCTCATATCTCGAGTGAGCGCGCGCAGTCGAGGCATGAAGGAGAAAGAATTACTCCAGATAATTCAGGCCTTCGTTTTGTCGCGCTTCACGTACGCCCTCCCTTACTTGCACCTCCTTCAGTCTGAGCGAGCCCAACTAAATCGCCTTATACGTAAAGCTTATAAGGTGGCACTGGGGCTCCCCCGAAACACCTCGACCGAGCGCCTTCTCAATCTTGGGCTACATAACACTTTAGAAGAACTTCTCGAAGCGCATCGTACGGCGCAAATTTACCGATTACAAGGAAGCAGGACGGGCCGATGGATCCTTGATAAAATTGGGCACGAGGTTTCTCCAACGGGTAACGATCCTGCCATAATCCCCCCCAATATCAGAAGAAAATTCCTCATAAAACCGCTGCCAAAGAACATGTTGGCCAACCACCACGACGGCAGAAGGAAAGCGAGGGCCAAATCCTTGCACAAAAAGTACGCGTCCAACCCTGAAGTGGCGTACGTTGACGCCGCCCAATACCGAGACTTGACCAATGCATACGCAATAAGTGTAATCACTCTTCCTGTCGTCAATGCAGATTCACCCCGAGTAAAAACGGCTGGTTCCGTCCGCGCACTTAACACGACAGAAGCCGAGGAAGCGGCCATAGCCTTAGCAGTAGCAGCCGGATTCACCATTATATTAAGCGACTCAAAGGCCGCTATTTCCAACTTTGCACGTGGCATTGTGGCCCCCACAACACTGCGTTTACTCCGCCCCATTCTGCTTACTGATCCTGAGGAAGAAACATTATGCTCCATTGAGCTGATATGGGTCCCGGCTCACGCGGGGAACCCGGGAAACGAGGCGGCCCACCAATATGCTCGAGAATTCGTCAGCCGAGTGGTGGGACCCGCCTCTGATCCGGTGGACCCTGGTGAAGCCTTGACATCATATCACGACATTACGCAATATTACCGCCTATCGAGGCAGTTAAAACCACCCCCGCACCACAAGTTAACTAAGCGCCAGGAGGTTGTCTGGCGACGACTGCAAACGCATTCATTCCCGTGTCCATATATTTATGCACGTATATACCCCGACACGATTGACCCGCATTGCTCGTATTGTGGGTCAATAGCCACACTTCATCACATTCTCTGGGACTGCAGGGAATACCCCCCCCCCTCTCCCGATCTCCTGGCCACTCCCTCGCCCGAAGGGTGGGAGGAGGTTTTGACCTCCACCAGCCTGGGAGTTCAGCTACAGGCCATACAGAGAGCAGAGGAGGTGGCCACCAGGTTCAGCCTGGCGGATCACCTACCTCCATAAAGTCTGACGACAATAAAGTTGTGTTCTCTCTCTCTTCCTGTCCTGCTGTCTGGCTTCTGTGTTCAGGCGAGCCCGCTGGCGACACTGGGCGAGTCGTGAAACGTATTCCTCGGCAGAGGATGGCGACGGATTTACGTTGGTGGTAAAGATTTACGTTGGTGGTGCGAGAGGTACGGGGATCGATACCCCGCACCTCCACCACGTATGAGGTCTTGGTTGGGCAGACGTTTATTTGGCCTCAAGACCCGGCAGCCAACAGGAACGGTGAACCCACACTAATGATGATGATAATGTACAGATGAGGAAGATGTGCATAATAAATGCCCACAATATATATATATATATATATATATATATATATATATATATATATATATATATATATATATATATATATATATATATATATATATATATTGTGGGCAATATTTAAAAAAAAGATATTACCTTTTGTTAAACATCACCATCATACAGAAACTCCTCAAAATAAGTTATCGCATGCATCCCTGTGTACTGTTGTTCCTTACCACCACGTAATAAAAAAAGGTTAGGATTTCTTTCCGTTTATTTTACATTACTAGATTTACGCACTCATATTTTCACGGCGTCGCGGGAGAAGTTTCAGCAGTGGCAGCAATAATTGCTTTTGCACGTGCTGTTGAGCCAAGACTGCTGCCTTATCGTCCACGGCCGGTTGCTGCTGGTTATCTGAACGCAGTGGCGGCGAGACGGCCGTCGTTCCTTGTTCTGGCACGGTACCAATTTCCTGTTACTGAAAAGCTCGCGTTAGACATAGCTGAGGCGGGAGTAATGCCAAGTGCGGTCACCGGGAATCGAACCCGAGTCCTTGAGATTAGCAACGCAATATAGCCTCTAACCTACCGCGGCAGGTCGTAGCAAAGACAGAAGTACTACATAATAAGGCCCTCGGGACCAGATGATTAAAGAATAATAGGTTATAGACACATATAAGTATAATTTAACATTTATTTGGAGTCTTTTTGGACAGCCACGTGTTCATGCAGCAACGCTAAAGTTCAAACGAAGGAAGGACGCAGTGATTATGGTCGGCGCGAACGTCTAATCAGGTCGGCTTTCACGGGCGAGCACTTACGAATGCAAATTTCCCTTTGCGAGACTGGACGGTTCCAGTGCCACGTCTAGCGACATCAGGTACCAGGCCCAAGCTCGCTAACATCGCGCAGTATACAAGAGCTCTGTCAACCTGCCAACCGTATACCGATTAGCCTTTGACCGGGGGAAGCCGCCTTTGGTGCCACCGGCTCGCACGACCGGCTGTGGCAGGTGTGCCGGGCCCGCTAAAAATGTCGGCTAGGAGGTCTCCCGGGCGTCTAGATGCTCCACCATATTTAAATAGATTACTTAAATAAAGTTTCATCCATCCGTTCATCCACCGTTCACTGCTCTTCGAAACTCAAGGGGAGGTATTGAACTAAGATGTGCTCTCGCACATGTATAGTTGCTTGTTGCGGTATGTGTACTGTCCCTAAATAAAGTTCTTCGTAGAACCTTTGTTGCCATGTTCTTGCCACTTTAACACTTTCTCCGGGATCAACACACATTTTATTTATTACGTCACGGACGGAGGGACACACGATTTTTCGACTTGTGTAGCTCTATTCAAAATTTCAGAAGCACAGCTCCAGCCTCGTGAATGGGGTTCATAATTACTAACACTAAAGGGGTTCCCACAAGAACCGCTCCGGCGCGAGCTTTGGACAGTGTATGCGCATCTAACTTGGCATACGCGCTATCGCGCTCAATCGTACCTCGCGGATGTTTTAAGTGCAGATAATAAACCGACCGAGAAGTGTTGCGACAACATCCGCGGTAAGACACGTTAACGCGGTCACAAAGATACAGCTCCAAAGTTTTTTTACGCTTCTCTTTTGTGTGCTTTGAATATGCGCACGTCTTTTTTGCCCCCGTTCCTTTGCATATGCGCTATCACAGAAAGAATTTTGCACATGAAGGCCTAGATTGCTGGATGTGGATGCAGGTGCACATTTTGTTCTTTCTATGTGGGATTTTGTAGATGGCCATCTACAATGATTGTCAGAGTTATGCGAGAACCTGATAGCTGTTTTCACGACAAGGGAAAGAAAGAGAGAGACCAGATAAAGAAAACACAGGAAGGGCTACCAGACGCGCTTCCGGTTCGCTACCACATTCATGAGAAATGAGGTTAAACCCGGGAGTGCACGTCGAATACGCAGTTCGTCACTGAGCTCTTTAGCAGTCGATTCCCCAGCTTGAGATATTGGTTTCTGGCATGGGGGCTGCACGACATGAGGAATACATGTGAGGTCTGTACAAACGCGTACGTTTGTCAATTGTCGCAGCTGATCGTTGTCGCAGCTGATAATTTGTCGACGTCGACGATAAGAGATCGGCGGGGTTGTTTTCGAACAATGTTTGACAGCTTCGTGGTCAGACGACTGGCCCGTCACCACCAATCATCTAACATGGCCGTTTCTTCTTGGAATGCGGAGTCATTTAGCGGAAGCGACATCGTTGCGGCCTGAAACTGTTAGGGCACTTCAGAGTGATAGCTTTGCAGCTGTCAGAGCTGTGAGTGGCGGAGCAGCAGGGGCACGCCGTATCGCGCTTGTGCGGACACTAAAACTGCAAAGGCGTTCAGGGGCACTTTTCTATGCGCCGCAATAAATGCGAGCGCCCACCATATTTTGATAACTGAGTTTGCACTGTGAGCCCGGGCAGCGTTATCGCCCGATTGCAAAGGCCGCCGAAATGTAGCGTGTAAGCTGTTTCTCCATTCATTATTCCTGTATGTACACAAAGATAAACACCAATGCAAATTCAAGTGCTCTTCGGTGTCGGTCACTGAAGAAGTGTGAAGATTTCTTGATGATGCATACTCGGCTACTGTGTTAAGTGTTGCTTTGAGAAGATCGCTCGCTGATAGACTCGTTCGCTGACAGACACCGTGTTTTACTATGCCTAACGGCGAGCTATCGAAATTTAAAAAAAAAGAAGCAAACGAAGCCCATGGCGCTTGCGCGTTTTTTTAATGCGAACTGTTCGTTCTGAACCACAGGTCGGGTCTCAGAAGTTATAACGATGCCTCTCCAAGCCTCACCTAATCTTCACTTTACCTTAAAAAAAAAGAAAAGAAAATAAGAAGAAGCATTCTAAGCGTAACAATCGAATAGGCGTATTCTTTAATAACTGTTGGGGTCTTGCGTCCCAAAACAACGATATGATTATGAGTAACGATAATAATAATATTTGGGGTTTAGCGTCCCAAAACCACGATATCATAATGAGAGACGTCGTAGTTGAGGACTCCTGAAATTTTGACCCTCTGGTGTCTTTAACATGTACCTAAATCTAAGCAAACGGGCATCCAGCATTCCGCCTCCATCGAAATAGCAATTTTAAAATTGTTGTCCGTCCAGTAGGACTGACGCTATTCGTTGTTATTTCCGCTATGTGCTTGATGATGTAATTCGTGTCTGGAAACAGGCAATAAAGCAAAAAAAAAAGGAAGAAAACTAGACCACCGTGGCTGGTTAGGCGTATCTCTTCACGCACCTACACTGTATACAGGTGCGTGAAGGTAAACTCCGTAGGTGAACTTGTTGCTGCCTCCTCTGCACGACTGCGCAGTAAAACGACGCACCGTATCTAAATATCCTCACCACGGCACATATACATGCTTTCGCAACAAAAAGAAGTGCGAGCAGTGCGGCACCTACGCGCTCTGCCGTTGGCATTTAATTGTTTTGATCGCCCGGTACGTGATAAAGAGAACAGTGTCTATAATAAAGCAAGCCCCTTTGTGCCTGCTTTCTCGGGACTTGCAGTTTGGTGAGTCATCTTGGTCGGTGTCTCACCACATAAGTGCAGTTCAGTATTACATTATCCTTAGGGTCGGCCCACTTTTGCGAGCGCATCATTTTAGCCGTTACCGGAGCCGTTAGAGGTCTGTCCCGATATGTGACCGCCCCATATGCATGCCTGTCCCCATATGCCTGGTGGTAGAAAATAATCCCAAAACGTTAACTCCACCCATCAGTCAGACGAACTTGGGGCTTCTAGGAGCCCACCGAGGGCGGTGCAGGGAGCCACAGGCTCCGCTTCTCAGGCCCCCTGGACGGCCCTGAATCGGTCGAACGAGGCAGTGCTAGAGATGCATTGGCAAAAGTCTGCCTCGGTGACGTGGTGTCCTTTTGTCGCGTAAGCGGGCGCACCACCACATAAGGTGCTGGAATGCATGTAGCCAATCGGCCGCAGTTGGGGAAAATATCTGTATACAAGGCCACGTAGGCCGGTGATGGGAACGTCTCCGTTTGAATTGAGCGAAGGGCGATTTCTTAACCTCTGGTTAGATCCCTGTGCGGAGCTGGTACTGATCTCCTGCCCAAACGGGCAGTGAGAAGTAATCTCATGGAAGGTGGTCAACGGGTCCCCGCCGGCCACGTCGACAACTCCTATACTCCGCCCATAACCACTAAACTATTTCGCCTCGGAATAGGCGCCCACTTGACAACCGACCGCCAGCTGGGCACGCCTCGCTGTGTCGTGTTGCACCTGTTTGCGTGATACATGCAACAATAAACTATGAACGTAACATATAGGGACAAAAGAAAGTGCGGTTTAGAGGGAGCAAACTACCTTAGCCGATATCTTTGCCGATATTAACATCAAGAAACGGAGCTTAACAAGTCCTGTAATGTTTATGACAGGTAACCGGCGGTGCGTTTATGTTACAGGTGGGGTGCGAAGGGACGGAAAACGCTGCAGAGGGCAGGTGCGATGAAATAAGAAAGTTTCCAGGCCGGTGTCAGCTGACGGAATGCGGGGACAATTGAAGATAAAAGGACGGTCGGGGTTGGCCCGTAGTGGGCATCAAGCAGGCAGGTGATAATGATGACGACGCCTTACATAAGCGTGTTTGAAAATAAAATCCGTAGGAAGTTCACGCTCGAGTTGTCTGTTTATCGTCTACATGTCTCTCTCCAATTACAGCATGTCGCGCATGAACATGCAGATACCCCCTGTCGCAATGTTTGCTAATTTCTTAGCTGAAGAGTTTGCGAAAGCACACGACCGTTCTCTCAAGTGCAGTATCCTGGCAGCGGCGAAATGTGGACTCGTAGAATGGGTCCTCGCTCTTACTGTCCACAGAAAGAGCGGCCATGGCCTTATCTGAGTGTCCGCCATAAGGCCCCTGTTTTCACGTACAGCGTACTACGGAGCTCGAAACGTTACGCCGTTTCACTGGCTCGCGAAGGCCGTGCGGGTAAGAAAAGGGACAATAAAAAAAAACAACAAAACAAGGCTGCCGAGTCGTAAACGTTCCAGCACTGACGCACAAAAGTTAGTCTGCGAATGTCACCAACACTCGCAGGCTCTTTCACTTGACGCGGTTCGCAACAGCGGCAAGACGATAAGGAGCGCTTGCATACTACATACACACACGCGGCCGAGTCGACGCAAGGTTGTCCTGATAGCTAGCGATAGTGGATGGCTCTTGGCGCAGAACGCCAAGTCGGGGTTTACACGGCGGCGGTGGCTCGCACACGGCACGCAAAGCAGCTCGCTGTGCCTTGGCAATCCTGTCAAAACTGCCACTTCGAGCGATAACGTAAACAACTGCACGAAAACATAGATACGCGGAAACCGCATGATCACTTTGTTTGCACGTACTGCTATCTAATTACTGCAGAAGGGGATAAGGGTACACGCAGCCGAAAACTGTTAACGAAGAATAAGCGGTCAGGCGGTTGCTTCCCATTCATCCCTTGACACTCGGTGTAAAGTGCAGGCAGAAGTTCCACAGCTATGGAAAGTACGAGTGTGACGAGGAAAACCTGGAAAGGAGCCGACACATCAAGGCGGGAGAACCAATCAGTCCCAATCAGAAACCAATCCAGGGGGGAGGGCACACCAGGCCCCTGCTCCCCCCCCCCCCCAAATTTTAATTTTCTTGTCTGCCATTGGATAAATGACACTCGACCACACTTACCTGCCCCCCCCCCCCCCCCCCCCCCGAAACAAATTTCTGCCTACGCCACTGGAGACTGGAGTAGGGTTCCCGGTTAAGAATCATCGTGGAAAAATTTACAGTCCCTTCAGCTAACGCAAAGTAAAACACAGGCGAGAGCCTATACTCCTACGAAACGCTCATTTAGTTGCGTTGACGTTCCTCAGTCGATGGCATTCTGTTACTTGTTCTCATCACTACTGACTCTTCGTGCTGTGGCTTCGTCGCCGTGGTCTTAATTCGAATTGTATTCACCTTCAATTCGAGATCTTATTCACTTGCCTATACTTACTGCTTGAAATCCCTTTAATTCACCTTAATTTACATTTGATTAACCTTACGCAATAATTCTCAGTTCTAAAGGCTTGGCGGCATACTCTTACTGCATTAAGCCCACCTCCACCTCTAAATCCCCCAACCCCCTCCCCATTGTCTTCAGTGAGGCCTCTGATCACTGGAATTCGGAAACACAATTCGTGCGTACTCAGAAGTGTAGACAGTCAGCAATGATCGGCGAAAGCTAATTGAAAGGCTTAGTACGATTGCGTGTAGAAGTAGACGGAAGGACTGACGGTCACCAGCAACATCATTTGCGTCTACAGGATGATATCGCCTGAATGTCCATTGCTGGACATATATAGTGAAGAGATGGAGGTCAAGTGGCTGCTTTGTCTTAGCCTCTGTCCTGTTCATCTCAGTATTATCAAGGTCACAGTGTGTCACAGCGTATGCTCCTCTGACCTTGCCATAACATAACACTGCACATCAGCACATCAGCACCGCATTGACGATGGTAATGAAATGAGACCTCGACCACCCGCAATGACTTCTGCGAGTGGGAGTGTTATAATTGCGCACAAAAATATTTCCAAATGCGAATCACCTCGTGTAAGAATGTGAAGGGCTAAACGACATTGCGGAACAGTTACTGGCATAAGGACGTCCGCTAAGAACAGCAATGCCTATATACGGATCAGCGTCAAAGAGGCCACATGATGTCTGTAATCTGAAGTTGCCGTGACCAGGAACCCTTGGCTCCCTTGCCTGCTTCCATTACTAGGTTTCCAGCTATTATCATTGCATGTCCTTTTTTTCCCTATCTGAGCGTATGACAGAGCAGAGGGCGTCATCGCTGCTTAGCTGAACCATGAGACACGGTTGCTGAAGCACGCCACCGACAGCAGCATCCGAAACTTCGGACACCACAAAGCTCGCGCGCTCATCTGGTGCGCATGCGCTTTTGTGCGCACGTAATACGAGAAGTGACGCACATGCCAATAGTATCGTATAAAAAACCTGCTGGAAAGAGAGATCTATATAGTGTGTTGGACTTTACAGTTACAACATGCGGCTGTTGTGTTGAAGAGGAGGAATAACCTTATTGAATGGGTGTCACGGGATGTCCGGGTGGAGTGCTCAGTCCAGGGATCCACTGGATTTTGAGGCTCGCTGAGCTTGGTCTAGGAGGGCCAATCGGCTCTCCTGGTCGTCGCTTGCGAGCAGCGCCTTCCACTGCCGTGCGAACTCGTGTCCCTTAGAAGGGATGAATTAATTTTGCGTGATGTGTCCGTGCATTGCCACGTCATATGGGCCAGCGTGGCCTTTGCTCCCCACCACGTGCAGGTGTCTGTGTACAGTGCCGGTGCATCTATAGTGTAAAAGCGTTAGGTGTAGGTATGAACTGGTTTGTAAGCGACGCCAGTAAGAACGAAGTTTGATCTCGCTGTCAAACGCTTGATTATTTTTTAAGTGCGCATTGGTGATTCGTCTAGACAGCAGCCGCCGCCTCCGCCCTCAAAATTCTGTAAGGTTTGCCGAGAAAGTTTCGCTCTAGAAGAAGGCTGGTGTTCGATATAGCACACTCGATATCCACCGCGTGGGTTCATGTCAACAGTCGTGGTTGTACTCGTTCAAAGTACACATAGCCTCCTGATATGCGGCTGACGCCGCTAATCTCGGAGGTTCTTCAGCTGCCCTTCATTGCGGCGCGTTCGTCGGCACGCTGACCTCGAAGCGGGGGGCAACAGCTTGCATGTTTTCGCTCGCGTATGCTAAGTTGCTGGAACGCCGGTATCCCGACGAGGATGTGCTAACATGCCGGCTGCCAGGCTTTAATAAGGTTCCAAGTGGGAGATCTCTTGCACCGAGAAAGAAAGTTATGTCATTAAGTTATTACAGCCGTCTGTTCAATGCCCCATATACATATATTGTACAGATTCCGTACCTCAGTAAACATTCTGCCGGACCGAAATGCGATGGGAAGCAAAATTTTCTTTAGCAAACAAACGAATTATATTTCTCTTCCGTCTTCATAAGCGCTAATTTGCTCGCATTTTTTTAACGTGCGGCGCGCGAGTTGACGCATATGTGAATCTATGTCTATTTCCACCTTTTAGTTTGTGTAGCGCACACAAAGACGAGGACAAAGTTAAGCAATCAACAGCGCATGCGCTGACTTAGAGCAATGCGAGACCAGATTGCTTCTCTCGCCTCATTTCAGGGAACTGGCGCGACACCTGAGACAAACCTTAATTACCTTGTCTGGCGCACGTACACAGTCTGAATGACACTTGTCTACAGCGGCCAATACATGTGTTCATCCGCCATCGTTTTCGACAAAATAAATATGTAGAGGCTCACACCGCAATGACGTAACGGGTGTTCATATAGGCGTGCGCAGGGTTCCCCATTAAGGGGGGGGGTGGGGTGCAGAGTTTTCTCGCAACCTCCCCCCTCCCCCCTTGGTCGAGTCCAAAACAGCCCATGCTTCACAATGGATTAAAAAAATGAAAATGAAGTGATGACGTGTTTCTGACAATGGCCTGGCTTTGGTCCGTGGCTTTCCAGGAGTAAAGATGGGAAGTAAGCAGTCCCTGTATTCAACATGACGGTCCTTCGGCTGCCATAATCGTCAACAACCTGCGTGGTCATAGCCATGCTTTTTTAATAATGAAGAGATAGGTCCGACTGAGTAATAGTATAAGGTACACTTAGCCCCCCCCACCCCCAACCCCCCCTGGGTGATAGGTCTTTAAAGGAGTGCAAATGCGAGCCAGTTGATATGCGTCCATAATACGGACAAGCGTAGCGCAATGTAAACACGGCAGCGCTGGTCCTGTGGGCATCTTGTCCACCTTGCGCTGTTTTTAACTATGGATGCTATGTCCATTTGATGTAATATACAATCCTAAATGTAACATAATGAACCAGTACCAACTGGTTCATCCTGGAAACTTGTTAGGTCTAACGGTTAAGATAATAATTCCATTCCTCCCTTAAAGATATCTGAAACCATAGTTGACGATGACAAAGATAAAGTGAAACTTTTTAGTAATTTTTCCTTCTCAGTGTACAGGCCAAAACACTCTCGAACCGTTCATGTGACCTGCCAGATTGACATTAATCCAATGCCCGAGGTTGCATTTTGTGTGGCGGGGTTGCGTAAGTTAATACAGAAAATGAAGCCGTCCACCGCATGCGGTCCGGATGATTTTCCGGCAGCGTTTCTTAAAAATGGTTCTGGGATATTGTGTTTTTACTTTTCTCGTTTATTTCAAAAATGTTTATCTGAAGCTTCATTACTGCATGATTGGAAGCTGGCACGTGGTGTACCCATTCACAAAAGTGGATCAAGAAATGCCGTTGAAAACTACAGGCCGGTGTCTTTGACGAGTGTAACATGGAAATTAAAGGAGCACGTAGTTTATACTTCTATCATGTCACATTTAGTTAAACAAAACCTTCTAAGCTCCAGTCAGCGTGGTTGTCAGCGACAAGGTTTTTCATGCTCAACCCAACTAGTTGAATATTTTCACGGTCTGGCTTCAGCGATAGATAAGACGGAAATAATAGACTGTATATTCCTATATTTCAGAAAATCATTTGACGTAGTTGCGCATTATCTTCTCATTTCAAAACTTCGAGCCTACAAATTGGATGATAGTGTTATCGCATGGGTTGCCGAATATCTTCGTGCAAGGCGGTAGTCTGTTGTGCTCAACGGTTTCTCTTCTGCATATATGCTCCAGTAACTTCAGGTGTCCCTCAAGGATCAGTTCTGGGTCCGCTTTTGTTTTTGCTTTTTATTAATGATATTGTAAATGACGTCAGATGCAAATGACGTCAGACGTTTAGAATGTTTGCGGATAACTGTATCATTTATAGAGTTAGACATAAAGAGAGTGACATTACTTTACTTTATTGCAGGCTGATTTACACATTAGAGGATCATGGTGTGATAAATGGGAAATGTCGTTAAATGTTCAGAAATGTGTTCAAGTCACCTCTTCAAGGAAACGCGTATTTCTGCATTGCACATACAGGGTGTTTCAGCTAACTTGTGTCAAGTATAATTTCTTAATTTGGGCACTCTAAAAAAATCTGAAAAAAAAAAACACGGAGCAGTTATCTCTGCATAGATTAAATCATCCGACGCTGCTGAACAAGCGTTACAACCTTTCTATTGGAGATCTTTCGCTAGGGTTACTAATATAAAGGTTAATTAAGCAATCTTTGTTAATTACCCAACATGGCGGGTTGGTAGTTATCCTAGCATAGATGATATATTGTAACAATTGAGAACAAGTGCTACAACTTTTGCATTGATGGCTTCTGGCTAGAGTTACTAATTACAAAGTTAATTGAACAATCGTTGTTAATTACCCAGCTCAGCGGATTAGCAAAATTTCCTGACGTGCAGCATGCGGCTCAGAACAATACTGGGCCAATTCGGCACACGTAGCGCGTGTGTTTGTTTTTGTAATACTAGGCGCAAGTTAGCTGAAACACCCTGTATACACTCAATATTACGACCTTAAAGAAAGTTGAAGAATACAAATATTTAGGTATTTTTATAACAGCAGATTTAAGATGGAATAGGCACATTTCGCACATTAAGAATAAGGAAATAGGTTCGCCGAGTTTTCTTCGCCGTAATTTCAGTCAGTTACCGGAAAAATTGAAAGAGCAGCTGTATTTTACTTACGGTTGTATTTGTTGGGATCCGCTTACAGCTGTTCTCATGGAGCAGCTTGAAAAGGTGCAGAATAAGGCGGCAAGGTTTGTACTCGACAATTATAGTAGAACATTAAGCCTGACGGAAAGTAAACGCAAATTATCATGGCAGGCACTACAAGACCGGCGGAAAAACCTCAGACTGAAATTTTTTCATGCTGTTTACCATTTTAAAACCGGCACTATTTGAGCGAGAAAGGTATATCAAGTTACCCACTTACGAATCGTCGAGACGCGAACGTGCACTGAAAGTCCGCGAGTTTCCTTTCAGAGGTGACGTGTTCAGGTATTCTTTTTTTCACGAGCCGTAAGAGAATGGAATGCTCTGTCACTAGACATTGTGGACATTTTGGACAACGATGTGTTTTACCGCGCTTTGTGTGCGTGATCACTTTGTTTCTTTCTGATTGTAACCCCCCTGCTGTAATGCCCACTGGGGCGATGCAGCTATGTAGTACGTAAATAAATAAATAAATAAATAATAAATAAATAAATAAATAAATAAATAAACAGCCCAGTTCACTGTTCTCCTAAATGGAACATTGTAGCTACAGTACACCGGCCGTCTCGACTATTCGAAAACAAGTGCAAGCAAATCAGACAGCGTACGTACAAATCTTGCTGAGCACAACTAGAAACACACAAACCACTTCACGAAGTGCGCGAAGCAGTTCAAAGGCTTCCGATGACAAAGCAAAAAATAAGTGTACAACTCAATCAATGGATATATTTAGAATGATTACAATGTTGCACTTGTTAGCTCTTTTGAAGCATTCCTTATGACAATGAAACTTGAATGTCTAATGTCGACTTAGAGCACTCCTAATGTGTAATTAGACGGAGACTAGACATGCAATTCCTAATGTCATTTAAAGGCCCGAACACACGTACGCGTTGACGCGCTACAACGCGTACGTGTGTTCGGGCCTCAGTAAGTGTGCCCCGTCATGGTGGTTTAATGGTTATGGCGCTCGACTGCTGACCCGAAGGTCGCGGGATCAAATCCCTGCCGCGGAGGCTGCATTTTCGATGGAGGCGAAAATGTTAGAGGTCCGTGTACTTAGATTTAGGTGCACGTTAAAGAACCCCAGGTAATCGCAATTTCCGGAGCCCTCCACTACGGCGTCTCTCATAATCATATCGTGGTTTTGGGACGTTAAACCCCAAGACAAATGTTATAGCGCCAACTCAGGACGAGTTCGCGCTATAACATTTGTCATGAGCTACCAATTAGCCCAAGCCGCCACCCTTCTAAGTAAAACCCCAAATATTATTATTATTAACACTAAGTGCACATAAGAGAGTCAAATGACCATGTACATTTTAATTTCTGGTGGGTGAAGTACTCAGACTTTTGCAGTTCCTAATGTCAAAACACATCACAACAAAGAAATTAAAGGGCCTTAATTACCACCGTAAATCAGCTTACCACAGTCTACACGTTCGCTTTTTTTGTCTTTCAGTAATTACAAACGATAAAGAAATTGTAGCCCAGTGCAAATTAATATTACGTTTCAGTTAAATATATAAGTTTGATGACAATATGCAAAACACTTGTTTACATATATGTCACAATTTGTAAAATGAATGAAAGTTAGCAAAGCATATTCATGATTGACAACTCAGTCCAATCGCCCGAAAGGCAATCGAAGTATTTCTGGTGACCCCCATGTATTAAACAAAGTAAGATTTATTGTTTTGTCTCCCGTATACATTGAAGTAAGCATTTACTTATTAATTAACAAGCGTGTACTGATTGCATAGGCTTGGATGAACAGATATGATCAAGTGATGCTGCGGACGCTCGTTAAGAGGCTAAGGTTTCTCCTTTGCCCGGTAGAGGTGGAAGGGGGAGGCGACCCAGAAGGCGTCGCCTAGGGATGGAGAAGAACTGCAAGCCGAACTAACGGTGGACATTGGGCGACATACAGAAAAAAAATGTACGCAGTTGCACTCAACGAGAAAGCTGTAGGAAATGCGAAGCAGTGATTCGCCTGTCCTTCAGCGACGCTCGTGTTCACGGGCAAGCAAGCGCTGGCCTTTCAAACGTGCATCCTACTGGCGCGCAAGGCGGGAAAGGAAACCTTTACTTGTGATGCAGTGGCAACCTATCCCCTCCTTCTTTCCTTCCTCACCCTTACATCTCTCCTCCTCACTCTCGCGTCCCTTTTCCACCCCATTGCTAAACTATAATACACATGGCTATGCTATACTATGGTGGGTATGCTACGCTTTACCTTCTCCCATTCCCCTCACCCTCACATCACTCCTAACCCTAAGTGCTCTTTCTCGCCCCCTTGCTACGCATGGCTATGTGTAGCAAGGGGGCGGCTATGTATATTTGGCTATGTATATTTGGTTTTGCCTGCGTGAAGCCATATACGACTATTGTATGCTTTTTCCTCTTCCCTCTTCCTCCCCCTAACTTCCCTTTCCCGCACCCTTACTATGCCATACTACACATGGCTATGCTATGCTATACCTTATCCCTTCCCCTTTCCTCCTCCTCATCCTCACTTATCTTTGCCGCGGTGGTACAGTGGTTAAGGTGCTCGGATGCTGAACGCGAAGGTCGCCAGTTCGATCCCGGCAGCGGCAGTCGCATTTCGACGGAGGTGAAATGCTAGGGACCCGTGTACTTGCATTAAGGTTTGCGTTAAAGAACCCCAGCTGGTCGAAATTTCCGCAGCCATCCACTATGGTGTGCCTCATGGTCATAACGTGACAAGGGTACCGATATGGGTTTGTTGGTTCATCGTAAACTGGCTAGTAGCATAGCGCGGGAGCACACAAGGTTGGTCGGTTGGTTGGTTGGTTCCTATAGCATAGCTTAACACACTACGGGGAATCGGCCACGAAGCGTGCGGTAGTAGAATTTGTGAAAAAGGTAAATAAAAGGAACATGCGAGAAAAAAAATAATTTATAGCAAAGCAAGAACGTTAGCGGTGTTTTTTTTAATATACGAAATTTTAGTTAAACAAATGTTAAATAATAGAATTAAATAAATAAATAAATAAATACAGAAATTTATTTAGGGAATGAAATTATATATATCAACTTATAATTTTAACATGGTAGTCTCTTTGTTTCTTTTATATAACTGAATATGGCATCATGTATGCCCCTGTTACATTGCCCCAGTGCCGACGCTCCCAGGGAGAGTAATGCCGATGTGGAAAGCTCAAGGCCAAGTTTTTGAAAAGGTGGTTTTAGAAATATTTGCCTTATGTTTTCGTATCCGCGGCATTCTGTGAAGTAGTGCTCTATTGTTTGTGCTTGATTACAATAATTATATTGAGGGGAAGGGACGAAACCAGGCCTGTGCAAATAAAAGTTTAGTGACGGTATTCTGCATCGCATTTTAGTTAATGTTACTTCCAACTGCCTTGTACTACACCATCTGCTATTCCACGGAAACCTAAGGTGCTGAAAATTTGTATTGTTTAGGACAGAAGACTTAGTGCGCTCCTCTTGCAGACCAAAATTTCGGAATCGTGCGATCGTGTTATTAGAGGACGGCCTCAGAACATTTAGGACAGGTCCTTTAAGGGATGCCGCCGCCAGAGTGTCCACCGCTTCACTTAATATCAATCCAGTGTGTCCTAGTACCCAAACCAGACGGACGTGCCGTACGTGATTGGGCATAAACGAGTAAAGTTCTGTTAGGCAGCTCGACGAGTGTGGCACTGTTAATGCCGCGCACACAGACAAGGAATCCGTTAATATAACTGTTGAAGAGATATGTGCTGGGAGTTTCCGCAAGGCAAGAATAATTGCGATTAATTCTGCCTGGAATATTGGTGTGAAGTCTGGCATGCGAAGGGAAAATGACCAATTTAATGCTGCTGAATAAATTCCCACACCTGCCTTCTCATCAGTAACAGAAGCATCCGTGGCTATTACTGAATTTATCTGTACGTTTTTAAGGTAGTCTTCCGACAACCCGTTTAAATATCTAATGGGCAATAACTTAGCATTTTTTAGAAATATGTCATCATATTCTATTACTGCTGTGTGCTTGAGTGCGTTTGGGTCGATTATATCACCAAATGTTACTTGTAATGGCTCCAAGAGCTTTTGCACGAAAGTTATTTGAGGGCGATGTAGTCGAGACCACTCACATTCAAAAAATGTGGATGGCTCTAAGGAATACACAAGGACAAAGTTAGCGCTTGTGTTCGTCTCGTACTCCTTCTTTGTCCTTTTGCGCTCCTGCACTATATGCTACTAGCCAGTTTGTCATAACGTGGTTTTGACTCGCAAAACTTCAGATATTATTATTGTTGGTTGGTTTATGGGCTACGTGACTCAGGCTATGCGACAAGCCGCAGTGGAGGGCTGCAGACAAATCGCAGGATACACGGGCGCCTCCAGCATTTTCGCCCGCGTCGAAAATGCGACCGCCGTGAGTGGGATCGAACACCATAACCACTTGATCACCACAGTGGCTAATTTTTTTTTGTTTTTGCTCTTCAAAGTAGCTATTGTACTGTACTCGTGAGGTGTACTGCTTCAAAGCAGTACTCCACAACGCAGCGATTGTTGCAGTAGCATGCAGCTATGACCAAATTATATATATATATATATATATATATATATATATATATATATATATATATATATATATATATATATATATATGTATATGTATCGACTATCCAAGAAAGTACCATACCAATATGATTACCTAATGGGTGCGAATTAGGATAGGCGATTTGTTTTCACTCATGCCCACCAGCACAGTTTTGGAGCTTCTTCCTTACCGTCCTGACATAATGCGCTAACACCAAGAAACACACTCTGTCGGCTAATGACGCCAAATAAATAATGTTAAGTGTACCAACGCTATGCTATACCGGCGCATTAGTGGGAGACGTGACGACTTTCTTGCATCCGTTTTCGGCATTTCCTCCTGAAACACTAGAACAGCAGCAACCGCGATAATATCGATAAAGGTCGTCGTGACACTGAAGCGTTGCTCCGCGCGCTACCATTGTGCCTGATGAGCCAGCTCGGCACACATGTCGTGACAGCATAGAGGAGGGCCCGGGTCTCAACCTCACCACAGCTATAGCGGGCCGCAGTCACGAAATTTAGTATCGCAATGGCCGGAACAGCGCAGAAGGTAGGAAGGGGGGAGGGTGGGTGTAGTATGTACAAAACGTCAGCTAACGTTGCCATTTCAAAGGCCTTTCCGATATCTCATATATGGGTCATTTCTGAAAGGAATTTGGCGCCATGACTCCAACAACATACGGATAATGATCTCCAAATTTATAAATGACTAAAACGTAGACGCCGATTCTGGAATGTAGAGTTGTTTCACGGTTACGTGCCAACACATGGTGACCGCAGGGAGTGCTTCTCGAAAAAAAATTGTTTAGACGAGTCATGTCTGAGTAGCTCGTGAACGCACTTATTAAAAAATAAAGAAAATATGGGACGAAGGAAGTCATGTGCGGGCAGGGCCGCTAGCGAGATGTCCGCGCGCCACGTGCTCGAGAGCGATTCCTTGGGAAATTTTGTTGTGCACGTCAAGGGCTAACAGCGCGGAAACGACGAGGACGAAGGAGAGTCCGTTGGGATAGTTACTCTCCTTCCTCCTCGTCGTTTCCGCGCTGTAAGCCCTTGACATGTCGTGACAGCTGCAGTTTAGGGGAACAACGATCGAACTTCCATCGTAATGGTACAGCGCACAGACGGCAGACGAGGCAGTACAAATACGCGTAGGACGCGGACTTCGATTCTGCCCTTTCTCCGACAGCCATAACAAGGAGAGGAGGCCCGGGTGGCGTGTCTGGTGAACGACGCATCGTCGAAGCTTCGAGCTCGTCCAGCTGCCGGATAGGAGGGAAATTGATCGCTGCTATTATGACGGCCAGAGATCGTACGACCTTTGCTACGTTTCGCACGCAATCAATCAAGGTTATCGCTGTTGCGAAGAAAGGTTGGACCTTTCTGACCTGAAGGAAGCCGTCTTTCCCTTCTGTGCGTATATTGCACAGAATGAGTACTCCAACGAAAAAAAAAATCAATATTCGTTTTCCGCCTCGAGTCATGAGTGGTGTACAGTCACGAATTTTTTTTCGAGAGTGCGGGAGGGTATCTGGCCCGTTCTTGAATGGTGGTATTTTATGCTATTCCACCTATTCACCTAGTCATGAGCCAAGGAGTAGCCGGAGCACTGGCGTAGCCAGGGGATGGTCGAACCCCCCGCCACCAAGGAATTTTTCAATTTTGCATGTGTATTTATATACGCACACATACAAACATACGCAGGAACATACATAAAGTATGGTATCTATCTATCTATCTATCTATCTATCTATCTATCTATCTATCTATCTATCTATCTATCTATCTATCTATCTATCTATCTATCTATCTATCTAGCCGCCTACGTCTCGGTGCTCTCATGGTTGCCTCATTAAGTTGGCATATACCAAAATTGGCATAGGAGGGTTTGAGTGTAAAACGAACCTGACTGATAGGTCATGGCATGTATAACATGCAATGCTTGTCGCGTACGTCATGAAAGCCTCTCCCACAGTCACGCATGACGCATAACCGCATACCAAAGCCCATGGTATGCGGGTGTGTGTCGCACGTGACTGTGGACCAAGAGAAGTCAGCTGGCGCGTTAACTTTTTTAAATGCGAATGCATTTCTTAGTCGGGCTATGTGAGGCATCCGGCGTTGTCCGCGCGCCTCTCCGCTCTCACTCCCTCTCCTAAGCAACAACTGCGGGCGCGCGCGCTCCTTCTCTCGCCG